>NC_092422.1:7835851-8138881 GCF_036169615.1 Heliangelus exortis
GGCAGCAGCATCAGCTCCCCCAGCAGTAGTGTCCATCCTCAGGCTCAGAGCAAATGCAGTTGCCATGCCCTGGAGAACCTAGACAAGGTCTTCATAGTCATGGGACCTAGTCCTTCCTAGGGAAAAGATCCACCACTTACAAAACTCAAACAGGTTCACTTTGCTGTCTTGTAAAATACTGCATGCTTCTCGGAAAAAGCAGTCTCCATTTTTGTGTGAAAATGCTCTAAGAGAAAGAGAGAACTTCAGTATTACTGTGTATGTCTAAGGGTTTACTTAAGCCAGTTTAAACTACATGCAGAAGGTCTGTGCAGGTGCCACATGGTTGTAATCTTTGCTATGAACACCAGAAAGCACCATTTAGGTTTTTTTTAACAAGTTCACAAACTTGTAGCTTTAGTATTGCTGCTGTCTGTGTCTACAAACTGTGTATCCTGCAGCCTCCAAATACTCTAAACCTTCTGGTAAATTTTACTTAATTTTGTGTCAGAGGAGAAGTAGATGACTAAGTACTATTGAAGATAAGATGCAAAAGCACAGACATCAGCACAGCTACCATGGAAGGCAGACACCAGTAATGAAAAACAAATTTATGGTCCATGCCTGCTTGATAAAAGACAGGGATACAGTAGGAGGAGGAAGTAAGACACTAAAAAGCCTTTCCCACACCGTGGGATTAATCACCAGGCTGACAACTTTGGTCTCCTCCTGAACGGTGGGTGTGAGGAATTGTTATTTTGTGACACTGGACTCCAGTGTGTGAAGGTAACTGAGATATCTCTGACACCTCTTTGGGCTGGGCTCCCATTTTCTAAACATCATGGGAATTTTATTCCCCTTCTTCATGTTCTTTGAGGTGCCTTCTCAGAACTCGTGAACCACAGTCTCTTTATGCAGAAATAAAACCACTTTTATAAAGTGGGAATGCCCATAAACTAGCACACAGTGAGCTAAGCCAGTTGACTTGTTGTCCTCAAAAGGATTTCACACCATTTTCTTGACTGTAAATCAGCTTCTCCTGACTCATTTGGTTCCAAAGCACAACAAAATGAAGAGGCTTCATAGCTTGCTTTGGAGCTTGTCAGACAATCTTCTACCAAAACAGCAATCTCAGACTGAGAAAGCTCCCTGATTTATTGGTTCAGTCTCTGTCTGGGAGAATAATTTCTACGATAATCCTGTGAGAATGTTGCCATACAAACCTTGACTTTGTACATCTATCATCTCTCTGTCAGTGCTGCACCAAGGGTCATGACAAAACCATAAAGCTGTGCGTGAACTGTCAGAAAAGAAGTCTGTTTTCTTTTCCTGGTCCTGAACTGATAGAATTATTATCTCAATTTCAAGAGGGCCTGGAATAATGCCACGGACCTTGCACAGCAACCCCTCAGAAGTTTATGGGCTGTATGTGCAAGGGGGACAAATGAAGGAAGAAAAATTGAGACATTGCTTGCCTGGGGCAAACAACACAATGGATCAAACAGCAGAGGTGGGAATTCCTGCACACCCCTTCTGGGATGGACTGGCAAAAGTGGAAGATGGGGAGTAAGAGAAGTTATGTACCTGTAGTGTCTTGTTCCTAAATAGCCTGCAGAAGTGCTTGCATATAGAATCCCCCACTGTTGATTGCTGAGGATATGGGATAGGGCTATAAGAGGGGTACGTTTTAACAAGCTCACAGCATTTGGAGCATTTTTGGCTCATGCACATGCTGCCACAGGAATATACATATGCCTATAGAGAGATTTATACACATATAGAAGCTTTTGACTTTACTGTCACTGTATGGACCATTTCACATACTTTATTTCCTTCATTTTAAAATGCTCTTCTCAGCACAGAGAGGCATTGTATATTTGTAAAAGTAACAATGAGGCTTTCCCTGCAGGCATGAATTATCTCCCTACTGTTGTACACACACTGAATAGTGCCTTGCCAGGAGCTTCTCATCTTTTATGTCCTATTGCTTGACAATAGCAATCAAAATGATTTTTCGCAACTTTGTGAGAAACAAGTTATAAATGCTGGTTTCCTACAATTTACCTGGCCCTGCAAAATAAAGCTTGAACCTTCTTTAGATTCTTTGTCTCCAAGGTGCAGAGTGCTTGCTGTCAGATGCACATGAATGCACTTTATCAACTGTGCAAACCTCCGTTGAATACAAATTTAATTGAAGCACAGGTTAAGTTCATGATTAAAAAACTAGAAAGGGTGTTACAAAAAAAGCTACAAAACCAATGAAATGTACACTTATATTCAGCATTGAGCTCAGCATTTTATTTAAGCTATTTTTCTGCAACAGGAAGAAAACAATGTTTTTTGGATTTGGAGTCTATATACACTTGGGGATTTATGGGTTGCTACAGAATTCAACTGGAGTTTCAAAGAGTGCTATGAGAACTAATTTATTCCTCCAGTAATTTAAGAAACCTCAGTGCTGTGGCCGTGCATTTAACAGCTTGACATCCAAGAGAATGACAATGAAATAATCTTTAAACTTACTAGAGAATGACTCTGACAGATAAAAAGGGTTCTTACAGTGTCTATTCTTCTTTCCTCTCAGGAAATTAATTGAGCTGCATTTATAATCTTACACTGGTGTGGTTTTCAAACCACACATCCTGCAGGTGTGTGTCTCCTCCTGTATGAGATTTTGCAGGGACCATATACTGCCCACTCATGCAGACTGTTAAGTTAACAAGACACAACACAAGAGCCCAGCACAACCATGAGGACCCCTCTGTACAACAAACAGTGGCAAGAAAAACTGTAAGTGCTGTAGGAGACCCTGGAGCCAGCTTGATCACACAAAGTGGTGGTGAGCTCCCCCATATTGAAGGTGATACAAAATCTTCATCTGCTGTAGCATTTAGAATGCTCTTCTTGGTCACATTGCCATGTGGAAAGTATGTTTGTATATGCCTATTTATATGGAGAGAGAATACAGAATCATAGACTCATCATGGTTGGAAAGGATCTTCAAGATCATCAAGGCCAGCCATCAGTCCTACACCACCTTAACCAATAAATCATCATAAATCATCTCCTGAAGTGAGATGTAATCTACATATCAATCTGTAGAATAATGTACATGTAGTAAAATGCATACATTGTATACGTATGTATACATACATTGTATATATGGTTTTGCTCAGAAACTATGGGCTTTGTTTATGTGGCATACACAGGGTATCAAACTGGGGCAGATTGTAGGATCTGATGGCACCACAGGGAGCACCATGCCAGCCCTTTGCAACAGCAAGCAATTATATACTTGGTGTTTTATCTACAAGGATCCACAGAAGTCTGCTCCAGCTGCCACAGCCCCAGAACTTTTCTGTTTTCTAACATTCACTAGACCTAAATTTACAGACTAAATGCCACAGATGATCCCATGCCACCATGAAATAGCAGATCCCTGCAATGGAATCTTCTCTGGTTTTAAAAATCTTTATTATTGTAGCCTGTTCCATGCAAAGAAGTTAAAAATTCTTTTTTTCTTTGTTTGTTTGTTCTTGTTGTTGTTGGGGTTTTTATAATTGTAAGTATAGTTAATGCCACTGTGCTAACTCTGTATTTTCTCACACACATTACAGATAGAGGGACATGTGTATAAGGTTCTTGTTCATGGTCACATATTCAGAGACTGATGGAGCTCGGAACAGGATCTATGCATCCTGGTTATCAGTTTATTGCTTACTTTGTAATTTTCACCATGTTATTCTTCAGCAGTGAGGGACTTCACTGTCATCCAGACAAAAACCATCTGCAGTTGTGCAACTAAGGCCTTAATCAGCCCTTTGGACCTCTTTCCTGGCTTTGGCAGTGTTAAGTGACAATGATGATGGTTTATACTTACACCTCTTACAATGAAAAATGAGCATGGAGATAAACACACTCCAGTCAATAAATTCTCCTGTCTTCTCTAATATAAATTTTGGCACATTTTGTTTGTTTGTTTGCTTTGTTTTTTGTTTATTTGGTTGGTTGCTTTTTGTTTTGTTTTGTTTTGTTTGTGGTTTTGGTTTTTTTTGTTTGTTTTCCTGCCATCTTTCTGCAGATGTCCTCAACAGTACTTTAACCCTGTAGAGTGCATGCATATTCTTCAGTGTCCAGATTTTTTAAGAGAAAAGGACAGAAGAGCAAAGACAATGCAGTGACATCTTAATTTCTACTAACCAGAATCAGGTTTTAGTGAAACAATCATACAATTTTGATTTATTTTACAACTGTTTTTTTTTTTCATAGGCATGGTCTTTGAGCTTCCTGTCATAGAAGGAGGCATAGGTTTTACAGTAGGCTTCAAATTGAATATGCTAATAGTCCAGCTATAAATTATAGTCATATTTTAAATAAAAAAATAGTTCCCTATCCAGTGTAAAAGTACATTGTTATAATTAGACCAATGATACTCTTTTGGAGTAACATTGTACACCTCTAAACAGAGGATTTTTGAAGATAAAAAAAAGATGGATTTTCCTTAGAAGTCAGTTTGTTATTTGAGCACAACTGACCTTCCAGCTAGTAATGTGCCACAAATCTGACCTGGACTTTTTGTCACAAAACTGTGCAATTGGAAGATTGCATTAAAAATATGGATTCAGTAAAATTATGCTGAGCAAGAATTTGCAGCTCACAAAAACCCCAAAAAAACAACAAAAAACAAACCAAAACAAAAAACAAAAAAACCAACCAACAAAAAAAAACCAAACAAAAAAACCCCAGGATGTCCTGATCATGGCTTGTGAAATAAAAGAAGCTGAGGAGGTGATCAAAGACTCAGACTCAGGAGCTGTTACACAGGTTACTGAGGGGCAAAATGACCACATCAGCTGATCCACCCATGTGCATCTTCACCCAGTGCTGCTGTGGAGCTGCTGCTGTGTTTGGGGTGGGTTAATTACAAGTGAAAGTACAGCACAGTGTTCATTGCTACCTGGGGCTTCTCATCATCTCAGTGTTTGCAGAATAGCTCAGGTAAAGGGGGTTTTAATAATGTCTTGCTACCACAAAAGTAAGCATAACTGTTCAGTTGTTTCAGTTGAGTAAAAGTGAAATTAGCACTTGAGTTTATCAATTCAATTATTTTATGCCATGCTTGGACATTCCTGAGCCACCTGAGGCTATACAAGTCCATATAACAAATGGATAAAACACTGTAAAAATCTTTTAATTAGAGACTGCAATTCATATTTCATAAATGTTGCATTCATTGACTTCTTTGCCAATGTGATTTTTAAACGCTTTCTTTATGTGTGCAAATGGGTGAGTTTTAAAAAAAGCTATTTTTAAATACTGCAATATGAGAAAATAATACCAGGTTGCACATGGATGAACATAATGAAAAAGCTTGTAACGCCAAGTAAACCTGGGTATCATGAAAGACAAAATATCATTAAGAAACCTGTATGTGTGTCTACAACCAGGCAGTTCTCATCCCTTCATTTTTTGAATCTCATTCCTGGAAGACGTACCTTTTAATGCTAGGTAGAGATTTTTCCAAGCTGTATATTTATGTATGGCTCTTTATACCCACCCATACGCCCAGGAATATCTTCCTCAGAGGGCAAGTCTCCCATGTGAACTCTAGCAAGAGTAAGGACTGGAAGAATTCATGTGCTGAAGATATTTTAGGCTCTTGGAGAGACAGGTGCCAGTATGGTCGGTCCAAGAATCCTTTAGGAGTTCCCTTTTAACTCCACTGGCCTCTAGGTAACTGTGCTGGCTCTAACAAACAGCAGCTACCAAGTGAAATTTCAATTTGAACCTCCTAGTAAAATCATCTCCTCAGCCCTGAACCCAAAAAACATGCTTTCTGGAAACCCTCTGGCAAAGGGAAAACTCCAGCGTGAAATCTGGGAGTGACAAAAAGTTCCCAGAGGGCAGCAGCCTCCTCCTGAACTTTCCTGGGCATGCAGTCAGGCAGGGCAGAGCTCTCCAGAGGGGTTTTGTTGGGAGACAGGGCTGATAAGGAAAGTAAACAACTGAAAGTGAGAAGTAGCTGGGCAGGTCAGCTGCCCTGCTGGACAGGTACAGATGGATTTAGCCCCTGGAACACGCTTCTACCTGGAGCAGAGCTCTCAATCTTCCATTTAACAAACCTGTGTGTAATGTTACCATAAATGTTTTGCAGTGTCCCACGCCATGGTAAAAGAAAAAAAAAAAAAAAAGCGACAGCCTTCTTAAATCATGTCACCTGCAATTTATGAAATCATCACGTGCTGTTTACTGGAGTGAAGCAGAAATGTTTGTTGGGTTTCTCATTAAGCATTCTTTTTTGGCAACACAAAGGTTTGCCAAAATTTTATCAGTTCATCAGGTCTTCTATCAATTGTATAAGCTCAAGGTAATCTTCCAGAAAGCCTTTGGGTCTGATTTTAGGAGACTTTGAGTCTCTGATGCCTATTAAAACTAATCATGACAAACATTTATTTAAGTAAATGGGTCTATATTTTTGACTGATATAAATCACTGTAGCCTTTTTTTACAGCAGTATTCCTCTTATTTACACTAGTAAAATCTTGTTTTGACAGCCTTGTATCACTGACTTGATCACTTCAGTCCAAACACAGAGCATTTTTCCTGAATGCTTGTAGTTATAAGTACATATTTACTATAGAGACAAGAAAATCAGAAAATAGGAAATTAACACTTCAAAAGGCCATTTAATAGAAGTGCTGGAAAGCTTGCATTGCTAGAAGACAGTTTGGTGAGAAATTTCTCTGATATTCTGCTGAGAAGATACAACAGTTTAGGTCATGTACTTTAGATCATGGAGTCTGCATGCTTGAGCCCATGTAGGAGAGAATTTTCATCATTGCACCCATTTTCTAATCAGAACTGCTGCCCACCATTAAAAGTCAGGGGCTGCCAAGGTCCAGCTGAAGTGAGACTTCACACTGAACCTGATTCTGCTGCCTCTGCTCTGAGAAGTGAACTTCTGGCAAAGGGGGTGGACAGCTGGCTCTGCTGATGTTGTGAACTTCTGCAGCACAAGTTGCCACACCTAGTGTGTCAGAGAGATTTTTTTAAAGGTAGGAGAGAAGACAGGAATCATGATACCATACCAGGCAGAAATGAGTTTTTTGGGTTTTTGGGGATTTTTTTATTTATTTGGGTTTTGGGATTTTTGATGGTTTTGTTGTTGTTGTTGTTGCTGCTGTTGTTGGGGTTTTTTGTGTTTTATTTTGTTTATTTGTGGAGTTTTTTTGGTTTTGTGTTTTTTGTTTTTTTTTTTTTTTGTGTGTTTCTTTTTTGTGTTTGTTTGTTTGCAAATAGACATTCTTTAGGTCACAGTGTGGAGTTTTGACTTTGCAAAGTGGATGAATGAATTAGTGAGAAATATAAAACCAGCCTCTGCTTGTAGCTGTAATGTGCAAGCATTGCCAGGGCAGCCATACAGGCTCCATTGGGTCCATGCAGAAGCCTCGGGGGCTTCCAAAAACATTTTCAATGCATGGAAAATCCCACAGGTGAAAGTTGATGTTTCATGAATTGCCTTCTACAACTTGGGGAAAATAGAGATTGTTGTAATGATGAACTGTGCAAAATGGTTAATTTGTGCCATAACAAATCTTAAGCGATGAACTAATTTGTGTTACTTCCAGAATAGGAGGGAAGGATACAGCAAGCCAGAGGTCATCCCCGGGGAGCTCAGACTAATTGTGTTAACACCTATTGGCATTGCAATGCTGATGAATAAGCTCATTCTCCAGGGCTGAGTGGGGGCAGTTCCTCACCAAGACAGAGAAATCTGCAATCAGCAGAGTGCAGTGAGCCATTCCTGAATGAGGAGACACTTCCATAGAATCTTAAAAAGCAATTTGATATCAAAACATCTTCATGTCCAAAACTCATATTAAAATTGATGTAAAACTCTGTGTATGTATTCCAACTTCCCTATGGCCAGCAAAGGAAGGAATTGCAAGGGAGAGAGATATGCCAAGTTGTTAGCACACACAGAGATCATCTCTAAAATCTGAAGAAATGCTGAGATCAGAACATTTCTACAGGGTAAATCATGGCTCTAGCAGCAACATGTGGGTGGAGTATTTGTTCCTACTATGCAGTAGTGGACATCTCAGTGAAGTGGAGCTGTGAATGTCAACCTAGCCATGAGCAGCTCCATGAACATGTCTCCTTTGACATTTGATTAGCAAAACACATAAAGGTTCAGTGCAGTGAGTAACTGACTGAGTATTTGGGGAACAAATTCTCCAAACTGAACCACTAGAACACAAAAGAATAAAGTGCTATTGTCTCTTTAATACAAGACACACTATCATCTGCTCAAGTGTCAAATTGCTGATCTCATATAATAAAAGTGTAACATGAGAAAATGACCAAATTAAGGACCCTTTTAAGCCCTAAACCATATAAAATTCCCCTCAGACAGTAGATGTTGCTAAATCACAGGATATCTAGTCTAAGATAAGTGGATAGATAGTCTAATCTTGAATCTAATCTTGAGCAAACAAGATTAGACAAAGATGTCTCCAGAGGGAACTTTGTCCCATCCAAAACTAGGAGTTTAAGGGACAATGAATGACCAGCTGGAAGTTCCTGACTCCTCTCTAAAGCATGAAGGCCTATTTTTGAGCTGCTGTCTAATCTTTAAACAAGGAAATTGATTAGGATTAGTCCTTAGAGACAGCTTATGCCTCTAAGGACATTTTGGGTCTCACTCGGAGCCTGGTTTGCATACCTTGTTCACTACAGTTTATAAACCAAATTACAGCAAAGATGATTTTCCTCTGAATCCGGCTGCCTCCCATGGTGTGTATTCACACCAGTATTCCTCAGGAAAAGCTCAGCTTTCCCTTCTGTGAGAAAAAGGTTTCAGCCACCAGCTAACTACTGGGTTCTATCTCTAGAAGCAAAATCTTGGTAACTGAAAGATTAAAGCTGAAAAAGAGGGAGGTCTATGTGTGTGCTGGAAGGAGGGTGGAAGAGAAGACAAAATACAGAAGCAATATTCCTCTGGAGTACTGAATGTGCTGGGAACCTCTGGAATGATGCTCTGCGTACCAACAGCTGTAACTAATGGGCACGAGGACCCTTACTGCGTGCCAGGCTTCTCCCCTGTTTCAACACAAGAGATCTTCCCCTTCCAACTCACATTTTTTTAAAACCTGGATGCTTCTTGGCACACACACTCAGCTGCATTTCGAAGCTCGTGTGAGTCACTGAGCTGGGCTGGATCATTCACTGCTGAGCAATAGCAAAGGAATGAGGAGCTCTGGGGCTCCTGTGTCAGTGTTCACTCTATTCAGGATGTTAAATGTGGGGCAGGTTTGCCTGGGAACCTTGGGAGTCGTCCCTCTCCCTCTCTTATTTATTTATTTACTTTTCAACAGGGTTCAGGGACAGGGTGTTCCTGTTTTCTGGGCTATTTTGTTACCCTTGGGTGAATAAGCAGACAAACCCTGCAAGAAAATGGATTTTATTCATTGTGGGAAAGTGAGTGGATATGGGGGGAAAAAAATGTGTTTCACATTCTCTCCACATGATGAATTTAAGATTCATGTGGAGATAAACCAAAAATACCCATGAAAGGGCTTGGTTTTCGCATTTCATTTCCACAGGAGATTCCCAGAGTTGTTTGTTTGAAATAAACAACATAAAAGGAGACCCTCTGCCCACTCTCTGATGTGAAGCAATTAATGGCTGGGTCTGCATTTCCACTCTTAATTCTCCTTTTTCATATGGTTTGTTTGAAAAATTTGCTCCAGACATGAACTTAACATGTAATTACACTTTGAATCTAGAAAAGTCTTTCATCTGAGCAGCACAAAGTGCTTTGAAAATATTAGTCTGTTCAGATTCCCAACATCATGAGAGGTGCAGGCTCTTTTTCAATGAGACACTGAAGCATTCAGGGTCAGACACCCCAGTGACATTTTGCCTAGCAGTCTAATAGAGTATCAGAAACCCAGAGTTCTGCTCATTAGTTCTGATAATTATTTGAATTCATCATTGTTTCCGTGTCCTACTTAGAGTGGCTTTTTATTTTTTCAATTGTGAATAAATTTGAAAAATTATTTAACTGTTTTTTTCTGTGTAACTAGATGCTATGAGGTAATAATAAACAGGAAATAATAATAAAGATCTTGTGGTTTGTATAATCAGCCTGGATTACTGTAACAGACCTCATTAATGAAGTGGTGGGAGTCACCTACCACTAATCTGTATCCATTTTATGATTTCAAATATTAACTGCAAACCATATCTGCTCTGCAGTAAACCTTCAAACAGGTAATGCAGGTGGGAGGAGGAACTGTAAATTGTCCTTGCCTGGGGAAGGATTGGGAATCTGGATGGGGTTTACAGTGAGCAATTTAGTCAGCTTACTTACACCTTAAATTTCCAAAAGCTAGTACAACAATTCTTGCCCATTTTAGGCTGGGTTCCCAATAGAGTCACTGGAGAGGCAGGTGCTGTTGAAGGCCTCCAATGGGAAAGCCCAGCCAAGTTTAGGTCCCCAGTTTAGATGCCTCTGGAGGTTTCCAAAGGCATTTCACACTTTCCACTCACCATGCAGAAGATGTGGGTTCTGACTTTTAAAAGATCACTTCTTAGTTGAATACAGTTCAGGGTACAGTTTAGGTGCTTCCATTAGACGGATGCCTCCTGGTGTTCTGTAAAAACTGCATTGGAATCTGCAACACACAGGTGTGCTTTCCTCTTTCTGGAGCATTTAGGGCTTGGTCAAGAACCTGAGCTCCCTCTTTGGATTTGGCCAACACGTGAATTCACAACACAGTACAGCCAAACCATAGGTGAAATCCTGTGGATGCTCTGTGTGTTAATAGGAACAACCTAGAAAGCACCAAGCCAGAAGTTATCCCGGTCCTCTTCCAACTTTTTTAGCTTATTTATGGAAGATTGCTGGAGGTGGTTGTAACAAACAATAAGAAGGAATTGAAGGAGGGAAAAAAAAGAGTTTTTCTACAAAACCACAGGACTACATAGCTCTAATCAAGTGATTTCAAGTCAAGTAATTACAAAAAGTCTGTGAAGCAGGCATAAAATCAATGAAAGGGAGATGAGATTCCTCTCCTGACCATCTTCCCAGAGGCAAGCAGTTGTCATTTCCCTGTAAGCATCCTGGGATATCATGGTACAAGAAAGTAATTGTAAGTGTGGGAACAGCTGACAGGGGCAGTGGAAGAGCTGAGGCTGGACTGTTAAGGTCCTTATCATCTCCTGAGTCCCTGAATTCATAATATTAAGCCAAGCTGTGCAGTGATATTTTGCTTGATTTGTGACATACAGTTTGCTACTCATACCCATTCTGGAATAACCAATACCTGAACTGAGATACAAGAGCCCTGGAATGAAGAACGTGGTAGGTTCCATGTGTGGTGCTGTGGAGAGAAAAATGGAGGGAGGAGGGAAGGAATTCCTCATTAGTTGTGCTCATCTCCATTTCTCTTCCTGTACTTATTTTTTCCATCAGTCACAACAATCAATCAAATTTCAGTAGTTGAGGACCACCATATCTGCTCCTCTCATGGTCTGATCTCCAATGCAGAGATTAATTACCAGGGTTTTACACTTAATTTGAGAACAAACAGCATTAGTTTGCTGCCAAACAAATGAACTTAAACTTCTCATCATGTTCTGTTTAAATCCCCCAAAGACAACAATGTAATTTTTTGCACATAAGCTGGTTCCCTGATCTTTGTCAGGAGCAAATATATTTCAGCTTTAACTCTGGAGAGGCAAGTATAAGGAATATATGTGACTGCTAATAAGCTACACATCACACAGCAAACTGGAAGGATTTCAGTCATGCATTGCTCTACTGACTGAGGGGGAGAGGCAATCTTGCACTACAGTGTATTGATCACCAAAGCAGCTGCCAAAACAAACCGAGCCATGATATTAAATATATATTGAACTTGGCCCTTTTTTACAGTGTCCCTTTCCAGGACTAGTAATTGAAAAACCTGAGGCATGAAATGGTCCTATTTTGATTAGCTGTGTGAGCCTCCTGAGGAGCCCTCTCTACCTATTGTGCCAAAACACTTCCCATCTTCAACCTGGTAATTCTTGCTCCTGTCTCCTGTGATTCCCATTTTTCAGTAGGGTAACTGCACCATAACTAGAGTGACATTTTCAGCATCACATAGGAAGTCTGTGACAAAAGAGAAGTGTTCCACCTGTTCAGCCTAATGACCTATGACCAAAACCATCTTTCTCATTCAGATTTTAAACAGGTTCTCAGGTGTAATAATATTTTCAGTTGAACTCCTACAACACCAAGTGCCATAGGTCTTCTGATTGCAAGTGTAGTGGATTAAAACAGAAATAATTCTCATGGCACTGTACTAGAAGCTGGAGAAGCTGCACACAGTGACAGGAGGTGATTCTAAACTGATATATAGCACAGAAAGCAACAACAGCAAAGAGGCTCATGTAGGGATTGTAGTGAGAAGGTAGGTGTGCAGAGCTTAGGCTGTGGTTTCTGTGGAAGCTTGTGATACATATTTTTTTCTTTTTCTTCTTTTGTTTGAATTAATCCAGGGCTATTATTGGTGTAAAATCATTTTAGCAGATTGCTAAGGGTATGGCCCACTGTGATCAAGGGCAGCACATTCAGTCCCTGTCATTAAATAGTGCTGCCTTTAATCCCCAGAGGTGAGTGACATTCTCTGTTTTACAGTGTGGCAAACACACCTGGCAATGTTCAGATACAGCTTATGAGAAAGCATTTTTTACAGACACACATGCAAACATATAAAGCCATTCTGAGCAAAGTCAGAACAATTCCCAGTACATATTTTGGCTCAGCTTGAAGATCATCTGCAACACTTACATACAAAAAATTGCAGGCAACACTAATAAAAAGTTGAATGAGCCTTGACCAGCAGGAATAGTTTATTATGGTTTAATAGTAATTTCATCTGTTCTTTCCTCACGGCAGTAAGTATTGGTCATTACCTGCACAGGAGCCTTTTTTTAGCTCACCATGAATCACACCTCAGAAGAGATACTGCACGGGAAGTCTGTTTGTGTAGATACTCAATGGGTTGGAAGGACCAAAGCCACATCTGGCATTTTACATCAGTCGCTTCTCTGTGTCAAAAGTTAGTTTCAAAATACCATCTTGTTTATAGTGAACTATTCCTTTTTAAGGCTGATGCCAGAAGATCAGATGCCTTTGGATTGGTTTACCCATTATTCGAGGTTATTTTGTTTGTCTGATAAAAATCCTACTTGAATATTTGTGATTTATGCTGGGGAGCACAGGATACAACCACATCAACAACTGGCTGGGAGGTTCACTAGCAGTGAACTTCTAACACTTCAGCTATTTTGTGGCAACAGCCCTCTGCATGCTTCATCCCCTGTGGCTGGGGAACAAGCTCCCTGCAATCAGGCCACATTTCCCATGGAGCAGGGGCCTGTGCTCCAGCAGTTACGAGGATGTGACCCCATGCTCTGTGAACCCACATCCCAACTGACCCCTCAACAATGTGTTCATGGGCCTAAGCCCAAAACATTTACAGCTGTGAGATACAATAACAGGGATCCTTTAGCACAGGGATGGAAAATGCTTTTGTCATGTGAAAGATTTGGGATGTTAACAGAGGACAGGAGCAACAGTTTTGCCAGTGAGTGGGGTTTGAGATGAGCTTTGAAGGAAGAGATGGGAGGATTCTTGGAATGCAGAAAGCCTGAAGCACTGGCTTGTTTTCTTTTTTCCCCCTCTGAGTAACAAAGAAAGCTGTGACCACAGGGTCTGCCTACTCTGAGTCCTTGGGATACTGGAGGGAGATGATGAGTGATTAGAAACAGCTGAAATATTGTTTTATAACTCCATTAATTAATCCTGTAGCAATTCTACTGTCTTCATAGCTTCCTTTAGCAGGAAATATTCCTTCCACTGTCTGAATGCTGAAAACAATTTTTTTTCTTATTATTATACGTCAAAAGCTTGTTTTGAAATGAGTTTGTCAGATTGCCCCGAGTGATGCTGCACCTACCAAATTAACCTGCAATTGCCAACAGCCACCACAAAGCATCAAACAGATCACTCCACCTATAGAAAAGAGCTTGTCGTGCCTAAACATCCCCCCGGGCATGACCACATCCCTGTTCCCAGTGCCAGGAATCCAACTTGGCAGGACACTGACATGGAGCTTCTGAAAACAAACCTGGGACTGCAGCAGGAGGGTATGATGGGCTCTCTCCCACAACCAGCTTTAGCAGTCTTCCAAACCAGGATCTGAGAAGCAGCCTTTGAAGAGCTGCCAAGAAGGAGAATATTCCTATCCACCCTAATGGGCAAGTCTGCACTTCTGAACATATGTGTATGGATCCTATACAGTGCTAATCCACAGCTATGACTCTGTGAGGACTGGAGATTACTTGATGAAAATCATATAATACAAAACTCTCATCTGCCAGAAAAGGAAGCAGGAACACACATGAAATATGTATTAATTGTGTTGTGCAGCACTGAATCATTCCTTCCACCTTGACAGGTTATATCCAGAAAAAACAAGGTTGGATGGTGGCTGTGCATTGTCTGCAATCCTGTCAGAGATCACACCTCTTTTTATAGATGTAGAGAGGCCAACATGAGAAACAATCAAGATGGAAGAAGACCATTTTGTTTACTCCACAAAGCTGTTTGAGAAGCAGGTATATACTGCCCTGTCCTCTCCACCCTTTTGTCTGGGTTACTTTGTCACTGAGGCGGTTCTCATCTCACCTACATGGAGGTAAAAATATGGGGTTGGTGTGGGTAACCTTGCATGGTTATGAGTTCAGCTTACACTGAGCTGGCTGTGTCCCCAGTGTGTAAGATGTATCATCTGGGAGACACCTCCCAAGTGTGTCATCTGGGAGAGCCAGAGGATTTCTTTGAGACTCTGACACAAAATTCACATGGAAATAATTCCCTAGAGGAGAGACACATCCTCCTACTGGAGCTCTGGACAGAGCAGGGAGGAGTGTTGGAAAGGTTTAGAAGTGCTGTAGGTTGGGAGCAGTACCTGAAACACAAGGCTGCTGATAAGAGACTGGTCCCAAGTTGCTTGAAAGAGCAAGACCTCAGCTACCAAAAGGTCTTGCTGCTGTCCTGTTCTGAGGATAACCTGGCTGAAATGCCTGAGGTAAGATTGACATAAAGTCTGGTGCTGCAAAAACATGCTGCAAGGCTCTCTGAAAACTTCATGGGTATAAAGTGAGACAGGCAGATGTGGGAGAAGGATGCCAGGATTTTACATTTCACAGTGATTCACCTTTGACCATGGAGGAAGCTGTGGCAGAGCTGGACTGTGCACATGGGTCTCTGGAGCCTCAGCACTTCCCTAACCCCCAGCCAACTTCATTTGGTAATTGCAGGGGGTCAGTTTTTCTCATTAACTGGGCAAAGCCTGAATGCCACAAATTTCTGAAAGGCACGTGCACTAAACTGGAATTGTCTCACATAATGAAACAAAAAGAAGTGCAAATATCTCTCATGCAAATCCACACGATTATGAACATTTATAAGAAAATAGAATTAACCTCAAAAACTGAACACACTCAGTCCCAACTCCCTCTGCAGTGTGCTGTGATGTGTTTGCCTCTACCCGCAGGGAAGGGATGGGAGAACAAATACCAAGTGCCAGGTGTTGTATACATTGCATAATGTATTACTGGGAAACAGTACAGATTGAATAAATTAATGATGAGTAATTTGAAATAAATAGCAGTAACATGCACAAATACAAACCAGATCAAACAACTGTCATGCAAGAAGCACTACTAGGCTGAGAATCTGTTACTTAGAGGAGGCAGAGGAAACTCCATTCCTTCTCAGTTTCAGCTGGACCTGACCAAGCACTAATGTACACACATCAGGAGTACTCCTGGGAGACTGATGAATCATGTTATCTAGATCACTTTCTCATCTCTGGATAAATATCAGACTATAGAAAAGTCTGTTATAATACATTCAATTCAATACAAACTCATACAGATGTTCTGGCTTTTACCCATATATTGAGAATTTGCCAGAAGCAGACTACCTTATTTATTTCCCTGAAGATTTTCCTAATGTTAGATAACAATTAAGAACAGATCTTTTTTATCTTACTGAAGAAAAAAGTCTTTAATATTGATTGATCCACTGCTTCCAAACTGTGGAACTCATTGTAAATTACACCTAGGATTAATCTTTTGGTGTGTATTTACACACATTTATCCAGGACACTGACTCCTACCAGGTGGAACCTGAACCCTGAGTCAGGCAGTGCCATGATACCAACAACTACCAGTGACCCTCCTTTAGTTCAGTGTCTGCTTTCCCTGGAGTAGAGCTCTGGACCACATTTGTTAAAGTAAAACTTGAAGTGTATATAGCTTGAAGACAACATCTGCTCTAAAGTGAACTTCTCAGAGACTTTAGGACGAAGGAACCAGCAGATACCAAGAATGTATTTTAACAGTCTGTTTCCTTGATTAGGTATGTCACTTTTTATAAGGAGCAAGATGCATTACATGTTTTAAACCCAATATGTGATTTACACAGAGGCAAACAACACAGACCATCTTTTGGAAGAATTATTGAAAGTCATTGATTGTCTTCTTAACCTCTACTTTTCTCCATGCCTTGGTCCTTCCTACTGTCTCCTGACTCCAGCATGGCAACCTAAATACATCATGAAACAAGCAGCACAGAGTCTGAGCCTTGGTTAAATGCTTGTGACACCTGTTGAGAAAGGGTACAGCAACAAGAGGATAGTGGCAGATGGAAGGAAGAAGACATGGAGAGGGAAAGTAGAAAAGTGAAGGTACAAAAAGTAGGTTTCTACACATTGCCCTAATGAAACCTATAGAAACATCTAAAAGAGGAGTAGGGCATAGAAAGTCCTGCTACAGAGATCCAGCATAACCAAGTGCAAAGAGACCAATCAATAGATTAAATAACTTCATCCTAAGGCTAGAGGAAGAGCAGAGAAAGGGGAGGACAGATGAAGATAGTGGTATTACTAAGGGCTCTGTCCTATGGGCATTCTTGCACAGAGGCCAAAGTACATGGTTTCATGTTGTAGAACAGAACTGAGGCTTTGAACTTAGGGGCCTGGAGGGGAACATCAGGGCTGAAATTTTAGACATCAAATGAGAGAGCAGAAAGGTGCCCAATGGGCTGAGTTACTGCAGCTTAATTAATAAAGAAATCCTGCAGGATGTGGAAGATGAAAACCAGTGAAACACAAAGGCCAACAAGAGAACCCATCCTTGACCACCCTTCCCCACAAAAACCCTCAGTGTCACTCTGAGAACCACCAAATCTGACTTTTACTTTGGGTCTCAGAATTTAGGCTCCTGCCCTGTTTGGTTTCTTTTTTGGTCATCCCATCAGCTGAAATGAATCATCCCAACATGAAATGAATTCACCTGTCATAACTGCAAGACAAAATGTGTTAACTGATCCTAAAGCATGAAGCTAATTCCTTTCCAAGGACTATAAGAGGACTTTCAGCAAATGCATATTGATTATCTGTTCAGAGAGGCTTAAAACAAACCTGAGGTGCATCTTAGCTGGCAGGTGGCAAAATTACAGCAACCATGCTGCTTTTATTCAGGTAGACATGGAAAACCACATGTCTGATTTTTGCACTGATGATCTACAACCAGAGACTTATAGTGCTATATAGTCTATTCCATATATAGTCTACTATATATGTAGTCTGTATATTCCATGGGCTTTCCATATAACACACCCAGAGCAGATTCCCAAATTTATTTTTCCTTCCTTTTTTTTTTTTGGACTATTTATGAATAGGAAATACAAATATTATAAAACTGCCTTGGGAACAAGATACAGGACTGAGTTTCATATCCAGAGCTACATTTTTTTTTCTTTTCCTTTTTCTTTTTGTTTAATCCAATCCCAGATCACAAGGTATCCCTTGTGTATTATAAAACATGCCATGTAATAAATCATAAGAGCCTTAAGTGGAGGAGGAGTTAGGGCTTGTTAACCTTTCCCTCTATGGCCTGTGCTCTGAGTAGCTCAGAAACCTTCCCTTCCTCCAGCCAAGCAAGATCACTCACTTGCTCTGTTAGGAGGAGACTGATAAAAGTGTGTGGGACCCTCCTGAAACAGGAAAGCTCATTTTGAGATTATCTTTATATTAACTGTGTCCCCGTGAGGTTGTCTAAAATGCACCCCTTGGCATTTTAGCTAGTGAGAGAGATTTTTGACCATCAGCACAGAAGGTTTCAAGCCTTTGCAACACTCTCTTGGAAAAACTATCAGACTCAGAGCCCTGCTGAGGTTTGAGCAAACCTACCTCCTATGCTAATTTTCTGCCACACTCCTCCCCTGCTCTAGTGTTTGAGAACCTCAGAACCCAGTTTCAACACCAGCTGCAATTGTCCACATGTCATACCTTTTTAAAACAACATTTCAGCACCAATCTTTTCCCATAAAAAGCACCTGAGTGTCACTAGGCTGTTTTTAACATATTCATTCAGATTCTGATGCAGAGGCAAGGATAAAAACAAGCATCACAAGCATGCCCCAAATTCAGGGCAAAGGTTCAGGATACCTGGTTGCCCAGTGCTCACCCTGCTCATGGCTGAATCAAGCCTTGTGTTCACACAGCATCATCTGGTCTGAAAAATGCTTTATCATTCTGTTTTCAAAGAAGTTTGACTTTTATGTATTCAAAAACCAGTGGGTACCAGTTCAAATTGTTGGATACAAAAGGGAATGTGGCCAAATGCAACAGAAAACATGTTAACTTTGCACCCACATGTGTTTGGTATATGTATGTGTAAATACTGCATTTGAGGCATATATATATATATATATGCATATATATTTAACTAGTGGGTTATGCATATATGTTTAACTAGTGGGTTTGTGTACCCTGAATCCTGTACCCTTGACTGAACTGAACTTTCCCTCAGAGCAAAACTGTAGGTTTATTTGTACTCATATTTTTCCTCATAAAAACATTTTAATGATTTAAGTCCCATAAGTCCAAGAGATGCATATTTTAGTTGTTTGTCATAAGAACTATCCAACATTAAAAAATGACTATTTTTTTAGCCAGGGTGAGTTTGCACAATGCTTAATGTTGAAGTGAAGTAGAAAAGGATTTCATCGTAGTGAAAGAAATCCTTACAAAAGTGTCATTTGTGAAGCTTTAAAACCATCAGTGGTAAATCAAGATTTTTTTGCCATCTGCAATGCTTTAAAAGGAACGAGGTCTCTAAAAGGTGAACTGCAATTCCTAGCAAAGGCAACAATAACCTTCCAATTGATTTCAGCACTGCTTAGATGTTACACAGAGATATAGCTTTTAGCTGTTTGATCTTTTGAACTTCTGGAGTCTTGAACTACTACCATCTCACCAGGAACTCCTTTGGAAAGAAAGATGTACCCATCATGTATAAACCAAACTCTTCTGCAAGGGTAGGTTAATAAAACAGTCAGACCTGCTATTCCTAAGTCTTCTGAATAGATTAATAAAACAAAGCACTGTTTTTCTCCAGAGGGCCACACAAGATATTTCTCACCTGCCTGTGATGTTCCTAGATCAAGGCAAGACATGGACCTATCTGTCTGCCTTCATATTTTTTCTACTGAGAGCATCCAAGTGCTTTGTCAAGGTCTGGATGTGGACAGAACAGAGGAACCCAGTGGAATTGCATGTATGGATGGAAATGTGTATTTCAAGTCAAATGTAGTTGGCAAAGGACCTATTTCTCATCTCTGTATAAGACAGCATCATCAGTTATCTCAGTCTTCTTCAAACTACTTAGTTTTCAATTTTTGCTAATGATTTTCCCACAAGGAACACTGTTTGCTTTTGGAATCACTTGGGAGACGCCCACTTAATTACCTTTTATCCTTTTCACCTTGGGATGAACTCAGACATGAAGAACAAGACTCTAAAAGGGAAAGTTCTTATACTTTTCAGTTAAATATTTACTTATGCCTTTTTTGGTTTGCCTTGTCCTTCGTATTCCCAAGTCCTTTGAGAGATCAGTATCTATTCCCACTGACTCTATAGACATTTTCTCCTCAAGCAGGGTTTCTCAATATTGTTTTGGACGTGTTTTCTACTCCTTAACTTGGCTGCAAATATTTTCATATTTGTGTTACAAAGGCCAACGGGGACCTTGTGGACAATTTCCTTGTGTTCTTAGAAAAGTATGTGCAAGAGTGTTCAAGATGCAGACATTTCAGACTGCAGGACCAGGCTAGGAGCATTAACCTATATATGAGTGATTAAGAAATTACTGAACAAAGGACGTAGCTTGCCCTTCCTTCACCAAATCACATTTACTGTATACCAGTAAAAGTAAGACCATTGCTGAGGTACCTTGAGACCTCTTGTATTTTCATTAAAAGGAAGGAACAGAGAAGGAAAACTAGGGGAACACCATGGGCCTAAAATAGAAGGATAGTGGGATTAGATTAAAAATAATGTATAGGTGTGGCTCAGCACTGAAAAAGCTACCCCTGATGCTCCTTGTCACCTAGGCTGCCCATTTCCTGAACAGGCAGCATTGTGAGGGGTGAAAATGAAGAAGATAGCAGGTTGGATGGGGACTTTCCACAGCCTTGTGGAGGTTATGGGCCTCCTGTGGCACCTACAATGTCTCTACTCAAAGGCCTTCTCACTTGCAGGGACTTGGTCTCCAGCTGCTGTTACTTTGGTGATTACTCCAAGTTATCAGTTATTATGAAACTGGTCTTTCTTCAAGCTCTCTTACTTTCACAGTTATCTGAAATAAGTATTTTTAAGTGTCAGACAGAATTGTTTGAGGCATCTTTGAGTATAATAGGTTGTACAAATAGGAAGCAGTTTCTAAAGGCTGGAGTGACTGAAGGTAAGGACACCACTCACCTGGGTTTGTGGATGAATTCAGACAGGAAAGGATTTTAAACAGGAGTTTCCCTCCTGCCCCAGGAGAGTGATGATGAAGTTATAAGTTGAAGGGGCAGCACATGAAGAAGGGGTGCTTCCCAGATGTCCTGTCCTGGCTGTTTTTTTGTACCAGACCAAGCAGGTAGAGACACTCTGAGCTCTGGGAAGAAGAGAAGAATTCCCATCATAAGGTCCCAACAAAAATTCATCTTTATTAAAGACCTCTAGTGACGAGGTAGTGGCAGGATGTGGGAGGATGTATTCATATGCCAGAAGATTTCTTCTGAAGCATTAGTGAGGACCTTCCTGTAGCAGCTGTCATGGCTCCAAAGCTCTCAGTGGTACACATATGATGACTTCTGTACCTAAGTAATTGATTTGGTGTTTGAAGTCCATTATGAACATAGACTTTAATGTCTGCAGTCCAGAAAACCCTGTACTTCTAGCCTGTATATGCAGCTGAACAGAGAAGCTTTTCTGTGTGACTCTCTTTCCCCCAACAAGGATCCCTCCCTCTCCATTCAGTTGCAGTTAAATGCTCAGGATCTCCCCTTGGGTTGGGATTCAGTAGGAACTGGTGGCTCATTCAGCTTTCTGCCAGAGTCTTCACCTCCCCAAATGATTTAGCATTACCAGAATTGCTCATGGTGAAAGGTAACGCCCAAGCTTTCTGGAATGCAATGTGTATCATCTCTGCTTGTCCCTTGTCTAGAACTGACATTTATATGGCAAATATACAGTATTGAAACAAAGAAGAAATATTGCAGAATTTCCTCCAAGTTGTTTATTAACTTCATCTTGTGTATTCAGCATGATGCTTCTGCCAAACTCAGACATGTATGTTTTCCTTTCAATGCTTTATTTTATAAACCATGGTGATGCTGGTTTACCTTTTTGCCTTTTACTGACTGACCAATTAGTCCATTGAACCGTAGGTATCCTTTTGTCCAGTAGGTATCCTTCTCATACACCCTTAGATACTCTTCTGCAAATTTACCCACAAATTTCTGAGTTCAATGGTATTCAACAGCGGAAATGAGGGAATAAAGAATGTTGGCAAGAAGCAGAGTCCTCAACTCAGTCCTTTTCTTGAATTCAAATCCTTTACACAAGTGGCACACAAGAGCAAAGAAGTATTCTTTGCCTTTTTGAAAATGTCTGTGTCCTGTCAGTGTGAAGTCCTGTTTAGGGTAGTGGCTGGCCTGGGCAATCCAAACCCTCCCATCTGCTTACTCATGTAAAAGCACCTCAGGTTAGAACTTTCTTGTGTTTACCTTAAAGATAAGTGATCAGATTCAAGCCAAGCTGACTGAAACAAGCCTTGAAGATGCCCACAGGCATGGAAAGGTATGTGGGAGGGACAGTGCTAAGCCTTCTTTGTGCAAGTTTAATCTTAGGTTGCTGATAAAGGTTGGGAAGGGTGGTGAAAGTCTCCTGACACAGTCTGTGCTTTGACACAGCCCCAAGCCCTTTGTGGAAATGTGTTCTTCCTCGGAAGGGGACCAGGCTACTACCTAAATGTTGTGGGCTTTCTTCAAAGGGTACCCAGTGATGCTTTCTGCAGCTTATTTAATGCTCTATCCAGCTTGTTATTAAAAAGTTCAACTGGCTACGTCTGTGCTGCTAACTGCATCTGATCAGTGACTGTTGCCTGGCATGAAGCCAAAGGGCCTGTTATGATTCAGATCCACATGACTAAATTATTTTCCCCCTAAAAACAGGGTGGCCACACCCAGGCTGCCTAATGGGAATGGTCCCAAGAATGTGTTGTTCTCTACTCTGTGCTCAGGTAGTGTCTGCTAGCTGGGTAACCCATGTCAAGGGACCACGAAACAATGCAGACAAGCATGCAGCACTCTGTTAGAGCTAGTGTCATGGCCCAATTTAATTTACTTGTCTAGACATAGCCACTCATATAAAGAGTTTAGCAGGATTCTTCTAAGAGCTAATGCATTTATATGGCTAATAAGAATAGCCAGAGGAACAGGAAAAATATTTCAAAAGCAAAACCCAAAGCCAGATCAGGTGTTTTGGCAGTGCTAAGTTCCTCTGGGAACAGAATCACAGAACCATAGACTGGTTTGGGTTGGAAGGGACCTTAAAGATGAGTGAGTTCCAATCCCCCTGCCATCAGCAGGGGCAGCTCCCACTAGACCAGGCTGCTCAAAGCCTCATCCAGCCTGGCCTTGAGCATTTCCAGGGAGGGGACAGCCACAACCTTCCTGGACAACCTGTGCCAGCCTTACGCTATAGAATTTCTTCCTAACATCTAATCTAAATCTCCCCTCTTTCAGCTTGAAGCCATTTCCCCTGGTGCTGTCACTACATCCCCTTGCAAAAAGTCCCTCTCCATATCATGTAGCCATTATCTGAAAAAGCCCAGTGGAGCCTGAGGTAAGACCCAGTCTTAGCAATCCACCTGGAGCCCTGGTGGTGTCTGCAGCAGGATCCCAGGGGACCACGTGCATGGTTAGGCCCCCATCTCATACCATGGCTCAGTTACAATGCCTCTTACTGTGGGAATGAAAAGCAGAGATTGCATGATCCCTATGGGAGACCCTGAGCCAAAATGTCTCAGGTCACACTGTTTGCTTCAGATGGGTAGCACTACCTTTGAGCAGTGGTAACTGTTCTGTAGATATTTTATGTCCCCACTTACATCAAAGTAATATTAACATGGATAATATACCCATATGCCCCTTTCATTATAAAGGCAGGTCTCAGGTTCTAAGTGAAATGTGAAGCCACATCCTATATCTCATGCAGATTCCAAATTCCCACCAAAAAGGGGCTGTGGAGATACAGAATCAGACCCAGGCAAAAATCTAAATGTAGTTTGTCTCTGTTCTTTCTTGTGGGTGATAATAAATCCATTACTGAGGCTTATCACAAAGCCAAGCCAGCACTTAGAGCCCCTCAGCAGGATGTTTAAGTGGCGTCTGGGCTTTGTGCTGGGTCTCAGCACTGGTGTGAATTTTTACCAGTGGAGAGAAGGTTGCTTTGTCCACACTGAAAAGTACACAGCCAGCCTCCTCTGTAGCACGTCTCTTAATTTACTTTGGGTTTAATCCTTTGCATTGAGGGGATGCTGGTTGCCCTAAAGGAATAAAAGCTGCCACTCTGTGGCTTGTGCCTTTTACCATCCATGGAGTCCAAATAGTCACATTCAAATTAAAGCAGGTCAAGAGCCAAACCTAGAGCAGTTTTTCTTAATTGGCCTGTCAAATTTTAGTTCCTTTTTAAGGAACTTAATATCCTAAGGCAAGTTAAAAGCAGTATTTTGAATGCCTCAGACACTGTAGTGCTCCCACATCTCTGCTTCATGTGATCTACCTCAGCTCTAACTGATTGTAACCACAACCCTTAGAAAACACCACCTAATCCTTCAGAGCTGAAATAATTGTATTATGTATGGTTCATCATAGGAATGTTAATATATACAAGTAAATGTCCTCTTACAGTGCTAAATAGGCTTTCACTTTGAACTGCACACACAAGTTTCCCTTCGTTTGTATTCTGTAGCTACTAGCAGCTGCTTTTTGGATGCTACGACATCAGATCTGGATGACTTTGCATAGTGGGTTTCTAGTGACAGACTCAAGAATTTGGATTGTAAAGATACTATCAAGCAAAAAGAGGAGCTGAAAAGCTCTGAAATACTCTCAGCTGGAATATAAAAACAAAGTTGTGGTTCAGTGGCTTGGATATTCCAGGAACAACTCTTCTCTGTGTGGCATTGATGGGGGACAATCCTCCCTCCTTTTGCCTGTCTGTTTGTGGAGGTGGATGTATCTGGTACTCATTAGGGGGTGGTTATATCAGTGGGATCAGAAGAGCTCAGATGATAGTCATGAGGAACTGTGGTCTCCTGGTTTAGGCAGGGGGCTTCAGCTCAGACATCCTGACCTGCATTCCTGGCTTTGTCACTCTGGCCCACAGGCACGCTCGGGACAAATCCTGGCTACCCAGATTCTTTTTACCTGTATATTTGGTATACAAAGTGCTGTCCATGTGTGTGCAGAGGCTGGGAAATATTTTGGTGAGAAGCACTATTAATGTCAGCATATGAGTGCTGAGGGAGAAGTATTTTACTGAGCAGACCTACAGATATCATGATCAGAAAGAAGAGGGTGGAAACAGCAGCCAAGAGACAGCACTTGTCAGAAGAGCACGATGAAGATCCCTTGCTAACAGCTGAGAGCATGAACTGTTCACATGGCTGCAGGATAGAGTTAACCCTGCCCCTCAAATAGCTGTGTTGTCCCAGAACAGCTCAGCTGACTTCAGACACTTACCCCATACATCTAAGGCTGTGCCTCCACTCATAAATTAAGTGGGCCAAGGAACCACTACAGGGCATAGAGACTTGAGCTGCTGCTTTCTTGTCAGAAGAGCCCCTGACATTGGTGTGGTGCAGGGTTCTAGCCCTGTCCCAACTGCTCCTGGTCTTGACCTGGGTCCACTCCCAGGTGATGGTTCCTGCACAGAGAGCACGAAAATTTACTCACATGGATGGCAACTGCACGGTGCCAGTTGGACTCAGGACTGGAGCTTGGACATGTTCAATTTACTAGTTCAGACCAAGCCTAAAATCTGGACAGATAAAGACATTTCCAGAGACTGAGTCAGCCCACCCAGGATCTGAACCTGTCCCAGAGGTATCTATCTGTCTGCACTGGGAGATTTATGTGTTACTTTCCTATGGAGCTGCCTCAAGTTGCAGGCTTATGGAATGAGTCTAGAGCAATGTCTTTTCCCTCGTACACTGATGGATGTATATGATTGATATTGTTTTTAATATGTCTATCCTGGGTCTTCAATCACTGTAGTAAAAGCTAATCTGGATGTTTTTAGCACAAGAATGTAATACTTTTCATCCGCCCAGAGTCACAGAATGTTTTAAAAGTTTTAATTAATTCCCATAATGTTCTCAAGATTACTCTGAGTATTATTGTGCCTGCCTGCTTGATGATTGTGTAAACTGAGGTACAGAGAGCTGAAAGGACTTTTTGTAATTTTTTCTTCCATATAGCTAGTCTGAAATAAAGCCGGAAGTGCAGCCCCTGGGGCTCAGTTCCTACTCTTCCAAACCTGCCAGCCGAGAAAGTGTCTCACTTTGTTTTAATGAAGTTCTGTTTGCCATTTCATTTTACAGACTGTTAGCCTAGAATAATGGGAAGTGGGTACCCTGATGGATGACAGGAAGCCTTCCTAATTTGTCAAAGTACAATTAATAGCTGGCAAGCTCAAGACCAGCTCTCTGTCAGTAAATACAGTTTGGGCCAGAGTCACTTAAAGTTTTCTGTCCTTGTGACTCTAGTTGGCAGGGTCCACTGGAGCTCTGTCTGAAATTTGAATCCCCAACTGCAGAAGCAACCCTGATCCTGCAGAGCCTTCTTAGAAAAGGTAGCCCAGGCCTCCAAGACCAGGAATCATTTACATCTGGTCATAATAAAGCAGAGAGGGTCAGCAGGGAGACAGTCAGCAAAGGGCGAGGTCTGACTTGTGTTCTTTACTGGAGTTTTGTTGTCCTCGAGCTCTTCTCCGAGGTGAATTTTCTTGCCAGACATTATCAGCCTCAGTGGTTTGGCTCAGATTTTTGCTCCAGATTCTTGTGTCCTGTTGACTTTTGGATCAACTCTGTACTGGCTCTGTTTTGAAAGTTGCTTTACCCATATTAATATTTAACTTAAACAAGTATTAAATCATGAGTCTAACATGGAAATGTTTTAGTCTCTGGACAGTTCCTTTCCTTGCTGCTTTCAAGGTGTACATGAGTACAGCTTCACTTGGCAGGATTTCCTCTGGTGGTGATCTCATGACACTCTGTTATTACTGCTGCTTTAGTGCACTGGAAAACAAAAAAGAAAACCCACTATGGTATTGTAGGCAATATCGTGGGCTCCTGTGAGTCAGAGTGACCCAATGTGGGGGGACAGAAGCCTGGAACTCATTTATTTCGCATTATATCCATTCAGTCTCCACAGAGTGTTCTGGGCATGGGAACTCGTGATGGATCTAGAGGCTCTATAAGGAAGGAAAATGTCTCTTACTGTTATCACATACCCCTTTACAACTCAAAAGCTGTGGTCTGGGCATTAGTTGCCAATTACAATAGGAATGAGAGAGAAAAACAGATATTAAGTATATTAGGACAGTTATCCCCTTGAAGAATGACTTAACTTTCTATCTTGGTGTCTACTTTGTGCACTTTCCAGAGAAGTCAAGATCTCAAAGGCTTCCAAAGGCTTAATACCCTGGATAGCATGGACCTATCACTTTACTTTTCTGATGGTTTATCCCAGACTTTGCTCCTGCAGGACAGAGTGCCATCAACTTACATTGCTCTAGCTCATTCTCCTTCTATGTCTTCACTATGGTACATTTTGTAGGAAATACTGTCAATGTGCTCAGTTTAGGATTGAGGAGCTACACAGATTAATCTTGCTTTTCTCTCTCCCTCTATAGTCCCAGCAGAAAGCTCTGGCTTTGCAGAAAGCCATCCCTCCCAGCATCTGAGTGAGCTCTCTAGACCTTTCTTCTTGGCTGTATAGAGCAGGCCCTACCCACCCATCCAAGTCCATGACAGAATCTGCAATACTGCACACAAGGCACATCAAGCTTCTTTTAATAACTGAGGGGTTTAATAACTGAGGGGTTTCTGTCTCTGGGGCAGAAACACAGTGCTGGTGCCTAATGTCTGCCTGGTTCAGATGAACAAGGGGATTATCAGAGGGCCTGGACTTGCGCTTTCCCTCTTGGCATTCTCCAGAGTTGTGACCATGCTGCTTGTGGCCTCAGGGTGCTGAGGTTGCCTGGGTTCACCAGTCCCTCTTCCTCACCATTCAGGCTCTGGATGGGTAGGTAGGCTCATGGTTTGGGATAAGCTTGCAGTTTATAGTCTGACATCCTCAAGGCATTTTGTAAAGTTAATTCTAAAAGCAGAGTCTATTTAGCACTGAAATGCTCAGCAGAGCAGCTACTCCAACAGCACTGGTAAAGCTGTTAAATTCATAGAGTGATGGATAAGTATCCATCTGCTACTGTCAAAGCAGTGCAGGTAAGTACATTAGGTTGGAATGTATCTAATACTCAGAACTGAACAGCTTGGTCTTACAAGAAGATTTCAGGGTCTTCAGGGAGCAAGGACGGTTTGGTCTTCAGATTTATATCCCCTGTTCTTCTGGCAATACATGTGCTGTAACATCCAACAGGATGTTTCCTGCTGTTTAGTCAAAGTCACTTTCTGTGATGGCTGTGAGAGGGTCTTTTGGAGCTTGTCAGCTCCCTCCTGACCTCTGCTGCTGCTGCTTACAGGACTGATCTCAGCCTGAGGGTAACGCTGGCATCTCTGCCCGATTGCATAAAAGGGAGTCAGAAGCCAGCAGTCTGAGTAAGGCAGGATCCCGTGTGACTCTGTAACCACTGCTTTCCATGGGAAGATATTTTTCACATTAGAAAGTCCAGCGAGTGGGAGGGGGGAAATCTATAGCAGTGTTTTGGCTTGGGACTGTGGAAAAGAGTTGTGATGCAAGCTAAAGTGCTGGCCTCTCTCACCTTTGCTTGGCATAGAAAAACTGTCTCTTCTTTACAGCTCACAACTGGTAGAGCCTGTGCAAATGGTTGTCTACTAAAAGGTGCTGTAGTTCTGGGTTCCTCGTCGTGATTTGCTTTTTAATAGATGTAAAAACTCAAAAGCTTTGACTTTGTCTTGGCTATAAATAAAAAGGCTGAGCAGGCTCATCCCTCCAACACAGTCCCCCAGAAAATGAGGAGGAAGTTCACTCAGTGAAGCAAAGGGGTGGTAAGTGGAGCTGTGCACATTGTTCCTGGCTCCATCCAGCTCACTGAGTTAGCTTGCCAACCTCGCTCATCAAATGATAATGTATTCCATTTTCCTCCCTCTGACATGTGAAGTTTAAATTAATCAGAGCAGCAAACAGAGACAGAATCTCTATTGACTGGTTTTGGCTGCAAGTACGTTTTCTGATTACCAACCAAATTTTTCTTGGAGGTGAAGATCATTTTGTAACACAACCATATGTCCCTGCTTTTATGAGAATACAGCTGGATTCTACAAAACAGGTGTGAGTCTATGCTCTCAGAGTTTTGGTCTATATTGCAGTAATAAAGGGGATAGATATAAGGGAAACTTTTCTCCCTTTCTGTAAAACAGATGCTATTACATCTAGCTGAAGCTTCAAGTTTCCATTTCATAAGAAATGCCAATGTTTTAATGCCAGTTCTATTATGGTAAGAACAACAAATGCTATTCTGACTTTAGCTTTTTGAAATATTAGAATATAATATAGAAAAAAATATGTTTGGAAACAACAAGTTGTTGTGAAATGAAAAATTAGCCAAAAGAGTCAGACCAAAATATGATCAAAGTCAGCACTGTTAAAGAGGAAGTTTTCTGTGTAGATAAACAGGAAAAAAAAATACACTGTCAGAATGTTTTCAGGCAGTCATGGATGTTTTAATTATGGTGGCATTATCATATTGGTAGAAAAAGATGAAATAAATATATAGTTCTTTTTTGTGTGAAACCCAGATACTTTTGCTTGCTCTTACATAGTGTCAATATGGTTTAATGAGATGAACTTATATATGTATTTTTACATATATATATATATATACATGCACATTTACATGCATGCTTGGTACGATCCAGCAAATGGAGAGCTAAAAGCTTTCACAGGAGTAAGTTTTCAGGAACAGTGTGAGAAGACTTCCAGAAAGAAATTCTCTGGCTTTGAGAAGCAGACAATGCAGGAATAAGTGTCCTTGGGCAGTGAGGATTTACCTAGAGGTGACTGTAGAGGCAGCTGCTCTCATTGGCACTGCCCAAAATTTATCCTCATTTCTGGATAACAGAAGCTGTGTATATTTCTTCACTTGCTACCAGCCCTGCAGATACCTTCACACTTGTCTTGTGTCAGGTTCACAGGGGTGTGTACACAGGGCACACAACCAGCTGAGCTGAGGGGTTTTGCATCAGCTGTTTTCACCAGAGGGATATTTTCAGGCTGTCTGACCCAGAGAAGATGATATATCCCTGAGCCATGGAGCAAGAGCAATGCTGACATTTTAGAGGAGCTGGCACCAACCCCTGCTTGGCCTCTGGCTCCTTGTCCTTGTCCTTAATTCAAGTTAACCTGTGCTTTTGCTTTGATTGCTCTAGCCCAGCAACTCCTTTTTACCTCCTTGAGTGCCTTCTGTTCTCTGCACTGCTCTCTGCCCCTATGGACTCTGCATCTCTCAGCTGCAGAGAACTTGGTCCTCATTCCCTAATGGCATCATTGTGTATCCTTCATAGTTTCTGTCGCCTCTTCTCTCCATAGGAAGATCTGGATCTTACAGCGGGAAGGCCAGAGGTGGAAGGAATAATGTATCAGCACAGCTCAGTACCTCATTTAATCATTTGCTTATTGCTATTCCTTTTCTGCTGCTGGAGACAAGAGCAGTGACAGATTCCATTGAGTATTTGAAATTGGCTGCATTCAGTTTTCTGGAAAAATCTGTTCTTTTTTTATTTTTTTGGACAAAACAACTTTCTTCTTGGCTACAATGAGTCTTCTAAGTAAAGAATTTGCCAGTTTGCAGTCATTCCCAGTGAAGTGCCAAGGGACCTCTTCCTTGGAGATCACTGGAAACCATGACTGCAGCACTACAGTGGCAGATACCTCCCAAGCCAGACTTTTGTTTCAGCTTCCAGAAGGCTGTTTCTGACAGGGTCTAGCAGGGTTGGCATCCAGATAATGGGGAGGCTGGAAGAACTACTCAAAGCAGTTGAGCATAGTCCTACATACTTCCTATCCAGTGCATTTAGACCAGAGTCTAATAAAACAACTGCTGCTTCTGTCATTAGATGTTAGTTTTCCCCTGCTGTAAATTAAGATAACTGATGAGGAAGAGTGATTGATCAGCATCACTTCTAACAGACTTTAAGGAAAAGCTCAAATATAAGCTTTCAAAATTTCACTTGCCATTTCATTGTGCGATGGCCCTGATAGTTGCATCCCTTCAAATAAGACTTCATAAAGAAGCTTTCAAAGTGAATTTTCATTCCAAGTCACTATTTGCTGTAATGGTGACAAATCGTTCTGCCTGCAGCTGGCATGGAAATGATTCTGGGCAGCACAGGCAAAGTTCCCTCTTCTGATGGCTCCAGAGGAAAAGCCAATGGGAACCATGGTGGTTTAGGGAAGACACATGTCCTCAGGCATTTCAGGAAAATCCAGTCAAGGGTAAAGTGACTCAGAGACATCAGTGCAGGTTTTAAGTCCCTAGACTTAGCCCCTCCTTGCTTTCTTAGCATCCTCTATCCCAGCCCACCCCTTTCTGGGACTTATAGCTTTAATTTTTAGCTGTGACTGCTCTTTAACAGGCTTGTGGGCTTCTAATACTTTACAGTATTTCCAAATGCCTGCTTCTAGTGAAGGAAACCTGCCCTGCTTCTGCTCTTACCATTTAACCAATCAGTTTCTTAGGCTGCCCTGTTTTCCTCTGTAAATGTAATACTTGCAAGAAACAGCTGAATGTGATTCTGCCAAAACAAGAAATAAATGCTGACTGACATTCCCAGGGACAAGTGAGTTTTCAGCAGAGGATGTCAGGGACTTGTTTTCTTGGCAGTTTCTTTGTAATTCCAGTTTTATCATTAATTTTGGCAAACAACCAGGAGGAAGGAAAAAAAAAAAAAAGAAATAAAAAGAGTTATCTAGAAGAATGCAGAGAGAATAAACTGTGAGAAGGGAAAATAGATGATACAGACTGGCCTCTGATGAGACTTCTGTGAGGCAGAAGAATCATTCGTCATGATATCTATCCAATGGAGCACTGTAGAGAAATTTAGTTTGTAAGAGACCTCTGGAGATAGCTAGTCCCACGCCCTGCACACTGGAGCTCCCTTCTGCACAGAGCATAGACTTCTTCCCATCTTCTCTGTATTTCCTACATTGTGAGTAGGCACATTTTAGAGCTCTATCTGGGGTCTATGCATTCCAGCTATGCAAACATCCCACTACAGTTCTGCAGCTGCACAGACCTCCCGTTCCTCCTATTTGCTTGCCAGCTGGTGTATTAATGTGCAGAAGATCCTCAGGATGTCCTCTGCCTCCCAGGACCATAAGGGACTCCCCCAAAGCCCTGCCTCTTGTGTGATGTCATCTCAATCCACAGAAGAACCTCCTTTAAGCTCTTCCTCACTGGGTTAGAAATGAGCCAGATGAGCCAGGGCCCAACAATGACACAGGGAGCTTCCCCCTTTTGTCAGGCATTCAAGTCAGGTCCAAGGCAGCAGACAGATTAATATCAGCTGGCAGTGTGGAGACTTGAGCTTGTCATCTAAACCCAGCCTTCCAAAAGCATCACTTTGAGACGTGTTAATCAGTTGTCTCAGCAGAAGGACCAAGCACCAAGTGATTGAGGAAGACCTTGCAGGTCCCTTGCAGGTGCACAAGTGGTCCCTCTGGTGCTGCAGCACAGCTTCCATCCCAGAGGTAGATCACAGAGGTCATTACTGAGTCTCTTTTTAATTCTCACACTGTATGATCTCTGACAGATTATTAAATTACTTAACCACCATGAGGTAACAAAACTCCTCAGATAACTTTCTGGAAGAGAATCAGTTTAATCTCAGAAGCTGCTGTTTTCCAGCTCTGCGTTTCTTTCTCTTTCTGTCCTTCAGACATTTCCTAGAAGACAGAAAATCAGCTACATGAATTTATTTCTGTATCTCCTCAAGTACATTATAGAAAAATTGAAAGTTCTGTCCTTTGCCAAGAGGCAAAGTTATGTTATGTTATGACATCTCTGTCAATCTCCTAAAACAATTTTTAGGGATATGGAATATAAATTAATATGAAATCCAAAGGTGAGCTAAGTCCTAAGGTTAGGGATGTATCTGAGAAACCCGATTAAATTAGAGTAATATTTCCTGCTGGACAGGGGTTCAGGGAACATTGGCTTTATTCCAGGTTGTTCCAGCAACAGAGTGTGCAAACACAGACAGACAGGCTGTTTCTTTAATCTGGATTGTAAAATAGGTTGAGAAACCATGTTTTATTTTTCTTTTTTGTAATGTATAGCATAGTGTAGTTATATAAACTGAGTTGGGGCTTGTGGACTCTGAAGATATGTAGCAATATCACACAATACAACTCTTAATCAGACAGGGCTCCCATTTACTTTGGTGAGAATAGTGCCTGCAGGATCAGTTCGTCAGGTCCTAATTACAGCTCAGTCAGCTGTCAGCTTCCCCTGACAAGTTCAGTGCAGGATCTCACCCTCCTTCTGCCACTCGCCTCCCCTCACAACAGAAACTCTATTTTCACATTCAGAACAAGAGCATTCACTACACACTGATTTAATTCTGACCAGGCCTGGCATTCCCCTGGCTTTGTTAATGTCTGCGCTTGCTTCGGTGCCGTCCTTTATTGTAATCCTAATAAGTCCAGAAAGGCTGAGGAAGGGGGATCCGGGCAGGCTCACAGCAATGAGCTTCCAGGAGCTTGTTTGCCCGGGCAGACAGACTGAGTAAACAATCAGCTTCAGCTGAAATGCTCAGGTCCTGCACTGAGCTGGCTGCTTGGCACTGACAGCTTTCCACCACATTCAAAATTTGGCTTTTCTCCAATCAAATATTTAAACATTTCCAATCGTTTGCCCGGCCCCACAGGCTCAGGGAGGAATTTCGTTTCTGTTCAGGCTTTGTAAATGGAGATATGACGATTATTTACTAAGAACTTTGGAAAAAAATGTGCTCAGCTTTACAGCAAAGAGTTTGTTTGAAAGTCGTATAATGGAACAGGTCAGCAGCTCCCAGCATAATACTTTAGACAGTGTACACTTAGACAAAGTCTGACTTGGAGAGTTGCTGTCACAGGCCCTTCTGTGTTCATTGCTGGTAGCAAACAGATGGGTTTTAATGAAACATAATGGAGAATTTGGGGTTTGTTTTTTGTGCTTTGTTTTTTTTTTTTTTTTTTAAACTGCCTTTCCATTTATAATCATGCCTGTTGCAGAACAATGGAGAGCTGTATCCTTATTCCTTCATGCTGGCAATGCAGGAAATATTTAAAAGGTGCTTGTTAAGTGTTTAAAATACATTAATGGTGTCTCTCCAAACCATTAAAGTTAGTATACTTTGAGTCATGCATACATGTTGTATTACCTTTTGTATCAGGGCATTAAGTTTATTATTATCCATGACTCTCTTAGGTTCAGACTGATACAGTAAAATGATGCACGGTATTATTGAAATCAATCTCCTTTGTATCACAGACTCCTACATTTCACTTTATCCAACCCATCTCTTGAATTCGAAGTAGGGAACCTACAAATTACAAAGAGTATTTTGTCAGGAAATTAACTTACTCATAGGTTCTGCTATCTCAGCTTCAGCACTGTAAATAAATAAAATCTGCTAAACAACATATGAAAAAAGTGCAGGAAAATAGTTTTGTAAGACATTTAAAGAAAATGAGATTCAAAAAAAAGGTTGCTTGTCTTCATTTATTTTTTTTACTTGTTTTAGAGAAGAGAATCCACTCTTGCACATAACCACTGAACATGCTATTAATTGTTTTCTCCATGCATATGCACACAAGACATTCAGAAAACAGAGGGTGTGGGGTACATCACTGTGGATGTCTCAACCTGGGAAGCTGTACACATCCCCGTCAAGAATTTGCAACCTGTTCAAAGGCAAGGGCGGTCCTTGATGTGTATCCTTCAAAAGAGGGAATTTAAGGGACTTAGGAGGTGAATCTAAGGCTCAGCTTTGGACTTGAACCTGCTTTGGGCAGGAGGTTGGACTAGGAGAGACTTTGGTAAGGAACCTAAAGTATTCTATGGGTCTCTAAACAGATTTAATGACTACTGATGGTGTAAATGAAAACTAATAACAGATCATCCCATGAGAACAGAGATCTCAGAAGGGAGCCTCGAAAAATATCTTCAAGTGATCTAGTAGAGCTGGAAAATGCTAGGCAGAAGCTAGGTAAGAGAAAGTTTTGAGAAATGTTGGCCTACTTTTCCTAAGGAAATGGGAGAGTTTAGATGGCCTCCAAATTAGGAGGAAGGAACACAGACTTCTCTGGAATCTGACTGGGGCATTAAGCTGACAGAAAAAGAGTGGAGTGGAAGAGGTGGAACAAGCACATATTCATTAGCATGGATTTAAAACTTCATGAAAAAAACAACAAAGCAATCAAGATACTTGCAAAGAAGAAGATATCTAATTTTCCTTAAGTTAATACTCAGTCTGAAAAATAAGCAAGAGGAATTTGCCTGCTAGCTAATAAACTGACCCAACTTATACTACTGAATTTATTGGCAGGATGTCTGTGATCAGACAGTTTAAATTACTTGTTTTAACTAAGCCGGCTTGTAGAGCTCTCAGAATAGCAGAAATCATATGTAAAAAATGGCATCACCTCTTTCTGTCACTGACAAGGGAAACCACTGATCTCAAATGTTTTTGAACCACAGGATAAATACCTACTGAAAACATCTCTCTGCAATGTATAGAGAAAGTGACTTAGTCTGAATGACGTATTCTGACTTTCCCTCAGTTGACAGTGACTTTCTAAAAACTGCATACACAGTTTCCTAAACTGCAAACCACCAAAGAAAATATATTTTAGCCTTGACAGCTAACAGAGTTATCATATCCCATTATTGCTTACAGCTGTTAATAAAATTAGACATTTTAAAATCAGAAGTTTTCCAGAGCTTATCAAGTTCTCTTGACCATTACTGCCAATTTACAATTAGTCCTATAGCAGAAGGAAAATTGCAAATGTCTGCAAGAAAGTGCAGGTGAACAGGTTATATGGAATTACCCAGATAATTGTGGGCTTTTCTACCTGACTCCAGTCTCAGATCACATAATCAGATTGATGATATAATTCACAAAAGGTTGGAGTAATATAATTAAGATCTATGGAAACATATTTTGTCGAAGAACAATACTGCTTTCAATTAAGTGCCAAGATTTTTAACTCGACTGATATAGCATATTTAAACTTTTAAGGCCTTTCACAGTAACATATCTTGATAAACAGCTGAAGTATAAATAGAAATAGCTAGACAATGATGAACCAAAGGCTGTAATGTATATCTACACTGTGATAATTTTTAGCTTAAGACTGACAGTTCTTTAAAATGTCTTTCTAGCTCAAAGACGAATAATGACCAGGGGCAGTAATGCAGGATGTCAGGGTAGGCCACAGTGCTTCCTTCCAACCAGAGAAACCTCTCTGTGTGGGTAAATTGACAACGAAGTGAAGACAGACCGAACTCTTTTGCAGCACCTAAAATACAGCAAAAGCTGTACTTCTGTCTGTATACATGCCATTAAAAAATATTGTTTTCCACTTAAATCTCTTTCCTTACTACAGAAGGGAACCCAACTTGACTGAAAGAGTGTAGACCAGGTGCATAGATTTGGCATTTTGGAAACAGGCTTTTTTGATGAGTGCATTTGAGAGAGGAAATATTTACAGACCACCAGTAAGTACCTGCTTCATAGAATGGAGCAGCACAGGGCTATTTTTAGACTTTCATCTTTCAGTTTTGAAATGTATTCAAAGGCACACTGTGTCACAAGAAGTTATAAGAAACCCAGACTTGCTATAAGTATTCCTTCTGGGATATGTCTCTGCAAGACATGTCATCAAATGGTTTCCTTATCTTCTAGGCTTTGAACTGTAGATTGTAGTAATTAGTGCTGGGAAAAAACTATTGGATTACCTAAACTGCTATATGATATTCAGGATTGCTGCCTTTCCTAATGTTTTGCCTTAATGTCCTTGGGGGGCATGGGTGAATCCCCTGGGATACTATTTCACAACCAGTTCACACAGCCTGAAATTTGTCTGGTGACATTTAGTACAAATGTGTCTTTTCTTATCTCATAGCATTATACTCTTTTCACTATACCCTTTAGTGCCATGTGAAATATTTCCTCTTTAGTGTCCTATACACTCTACGCTGCAAGTGCAGACTGTCAGATTCATGCTATGATAAACTATGCAAGCTTTATTTATTTACCTTTAATAATTTTTCATTTTGGTTTTCCTTAATCATCTCCAATTTGTCTATGGCTCTCACGGAATTAGGGAGCCAGAATTCAATACAGTACTGCAGCTGCAGTCACAGCTGAGAAGGGTGGCCTTGCAATTATTACCTGTGAAAAATGTCATTTGCCATGAGGTAAATAAAAGGATCATAGGTTAGTGAAACAGGTTGCTTATTTGGGAGAAAAATCATCACTGTTTTCATAGCTGGATATGCTAGATTTGGAAAACAAGCCAAGTTCACCTTGACAAGATGTTAATAAGAGCTGCCCAAGAGCATTTCTCAGGTGAGGAGAACTTAACTCTGAATGGTGTATGACAGTGTAACTTTAAAAGCCAAATGTCCTCTCCACAGGAGCTGTCTGGGCTGCCTCTATTGACACCCAAAAGAAAATAATTCCAGACTGCAGTTCATTCCATCAGAACCACAGCATCTAACATGGGTGGGAAAATTTGCCCTCTGGAGGTGCCTCCTCTCCTCTGACTTAAAGATGACATTCCTTAGGCTACTGGCATAATTTTTAGGTGGCTAAAATTAGCAGAGGTTAATGTTGTTTACTCATTCCCAAGCTAATCATAACTGACCTCTCCTGGTTCTATTATGGCTCCATGTTTAGGATCAGAGGCCACTACAGACAATCCCATGTCCTGTATGCCCTGGACCCTTTGTTTACTCTCCTTGGAAGCACTGATTCACAGGAGATATATGAACTCACAGAAATTCTACTAATGGGGGCTTATTTGACTGAGAAATGAAGGCAGAAAGACTCATTGAAACAGTCCCAATGCAGCCTAATTTCCCTTTTTATTTGCCTCCCTAAGGTGGGGAGATACACCTGCTCTAGGTGTCCCCACAGGGCCTATAGCCATTGCAGGATGACTTGCCCAAGAACACCTTCAACCCTTCCTTTCCCTGAGGGAATTTCTAACTGCATAGGATCTGTCTGTGATGCCAGATGGACTGTAGCTGGCAGACAGCCACAGTGAGAGTTTGTGGCCTCTCACTTCTCAATCTCACTGCTAACTTCAGGGTGCCTTCATGCTGGGTGCTAATACACAACCAGGCATCTACCAGTTCTTGCTGTACAACAGAAAAGGCCCTTCCTAGCATCAGCCAAACAACAGCATTGCAAAGCCAGATGGTGCAAGGTTTGGCCAAACACTGTGCCCAGCTACTCCTCTCTGCAGGCATGGGCAGGGAGAACCTTCTCTGTTGTGTGCACTGAACATGGGCTTCTTTTCAAATAAGCTGGGCATGAGGTAAGTATGATCTCCAACAGGAGCTGAAAAGCAATCTATTAATACCCTCTCTGACCTTCTACCTATACAGTAACTTCATGGACACACACAGCACTTATAAAATATTACAGCTCACTATTCTTAGATGAGTACATGGTGGTTCCAAAACCAGCAGATGAAGTGGTGAAAGCTACAGCAGAATCTAAACCCAGCAGATAGACAGGGGCTAGCATGAAAACAAAACCAGTAGTCATCAATGTGATACAGGTTTGCATGACACAGAAGATTACGATTCCAGGAAATTCCTGAAGTTCTCAAGGAGTGCGGTGGCAGTAGATGTTTTATTTTTAAGATGTTTTTTTGGGATTACTTCCCTGTACTGATTTGCTGCTTATCCAAATGGTGAAGATGCAGCGTCTTACAGGAATCTCAGTCTTGTTGGAGCAAATCCAGATGCCTGTTTTATTTCAACGTGTTTGCACTATCTTGAAATGAAAGGAGCGCTGTTAGTTTAAGGATCACTTGTCAGAACTGTTTTCAGTAACATGAATATCAGTAATTCCCAAGATTAGTATAGTTAGAGACATATAGAATACATAAAGATATGTGAATTTTGAACCAAGCTGAATTCAAAATGTTCTTCCTCCCTCATTTTCTTCTTTCTATGCATCTCATGCGTTGATCAACTTTCTACAGAAGCTATTCTATATCAAGAAGGTTTTAAAGAATCCCATGACCTGTCTGACAGATGCAGATAATCCCAGTAAACCTTTTCATTGGCAGTTCTGGGGGGAAAAAAAACCCAACAAAATTATAAACTTACTGTATTTAAAACTTACTGTATTTAACCTCTTGTGTTTCTTATATAGTCTGTATTACTTTTCCAACAATTTTAGAAATTTTCTGTAAATCTTTAGCTATCTCAGGCAGACATTCCTATTTACCCAGGAAGAAAATACTCACAATTTATGTAACTGTAGGCATGAAAAGGTTAGAATTAAGCTCTCCTAATAGACAGCGGAAGAAAATGAGTGCTTTCAAAGAATCTTATATCCTAATGTAGGCTGTAATGCATCACTCTCTGAGACAACCCTTAAAGGCCTGCAAAAGGAAGACAGAGTGGTCATGACTACCTTTTAGTTGTCTTTGGGGGCGGGCAGAGAAATCCTCTCCAAGGACAGAGTCTTCTACCCTGTTCTGCTGTGCCACACTCGCTGATGACAAGATTTTTACCAGCATCAGAAGGACACTGTGTACATTCACCTACCAGTTTTCCCACTGGGAAATCTTTTTCACAAACTAGGCAATTCAGATTCTCAGTGCACATGCTTCCTCTAAAAGCTGGCAGCAAAAACCATTTTGCTTCTGAGAACTAAGAATGAGTGCTTCCCCTCACCTTTGCATCCTTGGAAAACCTGAAAAAAAAAAGTTCTTTCTCTGGGTGGTATCATCTTAGGGTGCAAAATGTCTGAGGGAAACGTCTGGCCTTCCCTTTCTTGTCATGACACCACCCAGCCATGGGCAGTCACTGCTGGATTTATTACACAGGTTGGGAACTGAGGCAGAAAAGCATTCCTGAAGTCCTGCAGGGATGCAGGGGCAGAGGGTGGGATCTGCTTGATCTGCTTCTTCAAGGTTCCAGTCTGCATCATCCTTGCCACCAAATAGAAAGGGTAGAGAGTAACTTCACCTCTAACTTCTTCCTCCTTGATGTTAAAGAGCTTTGGGAAACAGAATATCTGTGGGCAGAGGTCTCTGTCCCCAGGAAGGTAGAGGCAGCCTGCTGCAGAGCTGCTTTTGCACCGAGGAACTCCAAGGCCTTTGCTGCAGCATTACGTCAGCAGTGAGCAATGGGAGGATTCCTTTGAGCCAACTGTGGGTTGTCACTCTTCCTTCCAGACTCCGTGGCCTCTGAAATCACTCCATTGTCTACAGTGGAATCTGGCACAAGTCCATAATGCCAGGTTACTTCACTTCCCTGCAGAATAAAAGATTTCTTCAACCATGAGAAATTATCTCCTGACAGTGCTATTCATTAGAGCTCCCACCTGTAGACTGTTTCATTTTCAGCTTACTTGCAAGGTGCTGAAAAGTCAGCGTGTGTGTTATCACTTGACAATATTGTACAGCTAATACCTCTTCACTCTTACATATGTTGTCACTTATTGCTCTTTGCCTCAACAATGGCTCACAGTAACACTCAGGTCTTGGACTTCACTCTCTTTTAAAAAAAGTTTGTGCAGCCCAATTTCAGCAGAGTTCTTTTTTCTTAAGAATTATACACAGGAGTGTGGGAAGAGAATCTATAATTGGTATTTTTTTCCTCTTTTAAATCACAATTTAAAACCTGAGAGATTTTGTCTATAGCTGCTGGAGACAAGGAGCAGTGGTTCATTTTTTCTTAAGGCAGGCAATCAGATAACCCAGGTGAACTTTTTTGGTGTCTTTGGTGACCCAGGTGTCATTTTTGAGTTTATGGTGCATAGGTATACCCTAAAAATTATTAAAATCTAGATGGTTTTATGGCAACCAAATTTCTCATAACCAAATTTTAAACTAAACATTCTTCTCTACTCCTTTTGACATGGAGGAAGTTTTGCCCAGCACTTAAGTTCTCATTATCAGGAGTCATGTAGACACCAAGCCTTGAGGCTCCTATTCATCTGTCTGTGTTGTACACAGAGGCACATAATGTCTTACAGTCTGTACAGCTGAAACTCCATGGACCAGTAGCTATGGACCAGCTCTCCATAGTGTCAGGTGCTGTACAAATATAATACAAAAAGAAGGTGGTCCTTTCCCTAATGAGAAGCAGAGAGGCAGCAGTCAGTTACAGAAAGACAGAGGTACAGCAGAAAACCATGAGAATGGCCTTTAACTATGGACATTGACACAGACACTTTTTTGGATGGGATTTATTACTGGATTTATTACTGTAACCCTACATTGAGATAGAGCATGCACATAGAGCATGCCTTCATCTTTTCCAGCATTGACTTTCAACTGCTGCTGCAGATGTGAGGTCTGTAATTCTGTATTGTATCACCCCAAAGTCAAGTGAGGTGAATTCCAATATATCCTAGCAGTGTCTTATGTCTTTGCCTCACTTTCTGACATAAATATTTCCATCAGTACCATACATTCTAGGATTGCATATATTTTAATTGCATCTATTTAATTGCATCTAATTTAATTGTCTGGAGAGCAAACAGTCTTTGTCAGTCAGAATTTATTCATAGTCACTGTAAATAAAAAAATTAAGGAAAACATCCAAAGAAGGAAACAGTTGTGCTAATATTTATTCTTCTTTCCTACAGAGAGTCTTGAAAACAGCAGTGAAAACAGGAAGGCTGATACATTTCAGGGTAAAGCAGAGAAGGAACACAAAGAGAACTGTTCAGTGGAGGGTTTGTGGTTATCTAGAAGTGATTGCTGGGCAATTGGTACTTTGTCAGAAGAGTAGAAGTGATCAGGAAGCTTCATTTGGCACGGTGACCTACTGCAGTCAGGAAGACCTATAGAGGAAAGCTGGGAAGGCCTTGAAGCACACATGGCAGTAGTGACAGGAGAGGCTCTATGCCCATGGAAAGGAAGATCCCACCCAGACCAGGTATCTTCCTCACTGTTGAATGACCATTTCCTAGTGGGAAACAGTAAGTGAGGTGATTCTGTCCCTCTATTCAACTCTGGTGAGACCCCACCTGGAGTAATTAATTCGTCCAGCTCTGGAGTCCTCAGCACAGGAAAGACATGGACCCATTGGAGCAGGTCCAGATGAGTCTACAAAAATTACTAGAATGTTGAAACACCTCTCCTATGAATAAAAACTGGGAGAGTTGGGGCTGTTCAGCCTGGACAAGGCTCCAGGGAGACCTTGTTGGGGTCTTTCAATACTTACAGGGGGCCTATAAGAAACATGGGTACAAACTTTTTGGCAGGACCTGTAGCAATAGGACAAGGGGTAATGGTTTTAAACTAAAAGAAGGGAGATTCAAACTAGATATAAGGAAGAAAATTTGTACCATGAGGGTAGTGAAACACTGGCACAGGTTGCTCTTAGGGGTGGTTTCCATCTCTGGAAACATTCAAGGTCATGTTGGATGGGGCTGTGAGCAACCTGGTCTAGTGAAAGATGTCCCTGCTTGCTACAGAGAGGTTGGGCTAGATGATCAAGGTCCTTTCCAACCCAAATCATTCTATGATTCTACAACTCTATGAAATTATGTGTAAGAATGTAATGTCCTGTAACATCTCAGCTCCTCATGTAGCCCCTCTGCATGGGGCAGAGCTTTTGCTATGCTTCAAACTCTCCTGGCCCTTTGTGAGGGCAGCAGTGGGTTGAAGAGGTCAGCAGAAGGCAGCAAATAAGTTAATTCCTGTGAAATTTATATTTCCTTTCTGGGGTAATGGTGATCAGCTGGGAATTTTGGCAAAACTTTTTGTGGATTTTTCTTGCAGAGTTAAAACACATTGCAGGATTTTTGCCTTCTTGGCTCTGGCTTCCTCTTTTCTTGCCAGATGTCATTATTAGGATTCAAGAAGGATGAGTAATTAAAATCCATGCAAAGAATGTGTCTGACAATTAAATTCAAATATCTGCCTGATGAGGCAACTTAGGTGTCAGACTGCAGAGCTCCTGCAGCTGATGCCCTGTGATGGAAGGAAGGGACCCCAGGCACTCACTCCATGTCTAGGGACCCTCCAAGAAGGATCCTGCCACTCTGAGGACCAACACGTCGGGGACAAAGACACAGAGGTTCTACCAATGCACCCCAAAATCTCCCTTTGTGGAGGCCTGGGGTGAGGGGTTGCTGGCCCCTGAGCTGCCCGCAGTACCCGGACAAATAAAAACAAAAGGACGAAGAAAAAAATATATATAGTTTTCCTCAGGAAACAAATAATTAGCCGTATAAGAGGGGGAGAAAAAGGGTGACGCCCTGCAGGGTGCACTGGGACGCTGGCCTGTGGGGGAAGGCCTGCGGGCAGGGACATCCTCGGGGTCGGCCCCGGCCTCGTCCGGCGCGGTGGGACGGGCAGAGGGCGCCGGTACCGCCGGGAGCGCTGCGGGGCCGAGCGGGGCCGCTGGAATCGGGCGGCGGCGGCGGGAGCCACCTGCGGGAGGCGCCGCTCCGCCCCGCGCCGCTCCGCCCCGCTCCGAGCGCGCCTCTGAGGGACGGCGCCCGGCGGGAGGGAGCGGGGAGGTGGCCCCCAGCCCCGCGGAGGCGGCGGGAGTGATGGGACCGGCTCCGCCACCTGCCTGACGGCTCCCGGAGAAGCCGCCGCCGCGGGGAGCTGGTAGGTAGCGGGTCCCGCTGGCCGGGAGGGTGCCGCGGGCTGCGGGTCACCCCGGGGGGACAAAGGGGCGGCGGGGAGGATGGCGAGGGCCCCGCTCGCCCCTCGGTGCCCCCGGGATAGCGCCTCACCTGCGGCGGGTGCGGAGCCGAGGGGAGCCCGGCACGGCGGGGCTCCGGACGTCCTTCCCGGGTGCTGCGGGAGCCGCCGTCCCGGCTCGGGGCGAGCCCTCCCCTCAGGGCTTAATTTTTAACCCCGCTCGCAAAAGCGGGAGCGCAGCCGACACCGCCTCTCCGGCAGCGGGCAGACAAAAGGGATAACGCGGCTTTTCCCTGCCGGTCCCCGCGGCGGGTCCGCTCCGCCGGGGCGGCAAGGAGCGCAGAGCCCTGGTGTCGGTGACTAAACTTTGAAGGGGCGCCTGGTGTGGAAACGGCTGGTAAAAAATATCGTCTTTTCTGCGTTTCACACTCGGGAGGTGTCAGAAGTAGCTCTCCGGTTAAGCTACCACGGTCCCGGAGTTCGATTCGTCACCGTGGCTGAGAACAGCAGTACTTTGGGTTTATAAGACACGTATTACGAGATCTCTCCAGCCAAACGTTGGCCCGAAAGGCAGTTGTGCTGCCTCCTGCCCCCAGCCAGGTCCAGGGGGCGGTGAGGGACGCGCTTGCGGGGCTGCCCGGTGCTGTGCATCGCTCGCCCAGGTGGTTCTGCAGCCCTGGGGATGTTGTCCTTGCTCACAGCCGTGTCATTCCATTTGACCATCACCTCCTGCCTGACGCTGTTTGCTCTTGTACAGTGGAACCAAAGCTGCTTTAACATGCGGGGACAGAGAAAAAGAAAAGAGGGCAAAAGGAGGCAGCAAAATTATTCTATAGGAATTGGACTAAGTGGTAAACACATAATATGATCCCTTCCCTCTGTGTGTGTGTGCATGTGACTGACACACATGTCAAAATACCTGCTGGGCCCATTGTATATGTTAACAGACACCCTTGGCCTGCCAGTATCAAAGTTTGTTTTAGGTTTTCTAAGACATCTTTTAAAGCCATTAGTCTAGCAGGTTTGGCAGTGTGACTCCCACACCAACCTCAGCATCACAGGCAAGCTAATAGAGATGTCAGATTTTAATGGCAGTAAAGCTTCTGTAATTCTTAAAGTGAGACTCAGTCATTTTTGCTGTGTTTTAACAAGTTCTGTGACTAAGAAAAGCAGCCAGTGGTATTTTTGGCACAGCACTGTGCTTTAGTTCACCTTTATAATTTGGTTTGAGGCAGGTTTTTCTCTCTTGCTTTCTTGGTTTTCTTTATTTCTTTTGACATGTTAATCATTCTGGCTTCCAGCACTGTGGAAAAACTTTCTTCATTTCAAACTGTAATGGAGACTGTTTGCTTCATGGACTTTCATACTCTTGTGTTCCAAGATTTATTGTTTTTTAACCATCTATTAGAAGAACCACCCCTGAAGTAGTGAACTCTTCCAGAAAAATTACTTGCTTATTAGAAAATGATTCATGTCTGTCCTGAACAAGGCAGTTCTCTGTCACCAACATCTATCTCAAGGCATGAATGCCCATAGCAGGCAGCAAAGTCCATATGTAAAGTGTTTTAGCAGTGTGGGGAGCCCCGGGGTAGCTGTCACTGTTTCCATTCTCTAAACAATTTTAATGCCATTAGCAAGTGTGATTATGTACAAACCGCTTTCTAGGGGGTTCCTAGGCTGGATATCAGAGCAGAGCTTTGTACTGAGTCAAAGGGTGGATTGAGTTTATGACACAGTTTAAATGGAAACAGAGGAGCAGCACTACAGTAGAGCAGCACGTTGTAATTCATTCAGTAATGTTTTGTAATAGCTGTTTAGGGAAGTGCTCAGTTCTTAACAGTTTCTTCCATTTGAGAACATCTTTCAGGGTCACCCATGAGTAAGTAGCTGAATGCAGAGATTGTTAACCCTGGGTTTTTTTGGGTTTTTTTCTTTTTCATCTTTCTGGTTTTGGTTTAAATGAAAAAGGAAGAGAGAAAAGAAAATGAAAGAAGAGTCTAACTGGTAGGTCTCTTTAAATTTAGATGACTTTTTAAATGCCTTCATTTTTTCTGCTACCCTTTTTATTTTTAAAGATGAGAGATCTACACAGAGAGAGATCCTATGCTCTGATTTGACATCTTGTTATCAATAAGACATATTTATTCTATTTATTGCAGCACAGAACTTATTTAGTACCAGTTATGTCTCCAGATGAGGTATAATTGTGAAGAGTTCTGTAAGTGGCTTGGTTTGTGAGCACTTTTTAGGTTCTATGGTCAGGTATAAACTCACAGTTGTACTTTATTGTTAGGCTCTAGTAACTTTTTAGATAATAGAAAATTTCTATTATTGGTGAAAAGGCTTTTTATGCCCTATAGCTGCAATGCGATCATAGAAAAGATGCAGCAGGGAGGGGATGTGGGAAGGCTTGCTCAGAGCCTGGGAGCTCTGGGAGCTTAGCAGAGCACAGCAGAGACACAGATTCCATCTTCTGAGGCGTTTTTGGAGACCAACTTGAGTCTTATCTCCTGCCTTGTTCTCTTCATTGGGCTGCTGCCCTCTACTGCCTAAAACTGCCCTGGGAAGCGCTGGCGTTGCTGCGGTGATGATGTCGGGGAGATGAGGGGAGGGGAGGCTGCAGGGAGAGAGAATTTCTTTTCTTAGCTCGGGTGATGATCTCGGAGGAAGCAAAGTTGTTGTTGGGCACACAATCCCTTCGTCGGGTCACTGACAGGCACGAGGGAAACTTCTTGCTTGTGCAACAAGCAGGAAAACACCAGCAACAACTGATGAGACACTTCTAATTTTTGCCTGCCAGCTAAATAAACCAACCACAGGCCAGCATTGGCTCAGTTTGCACAAATGATTTTTAGATCCAAGAAGTGTCTTGAGAAGTGCAACTAAGACAGGCATTCCACCTATCAGGAGAGCTTCAAATGTAATTTGTGGGAATAACTCTGGTGTGAAGCAGATGAGAGCTGACCACTTTTAAATACATGCTCTTAATAATGAGATCAGCTACCTGATATACAGCACAACTGAGTTTATTTGTTCTCAGTTTCTTACTGGGAGACCAGTAAACATTTCTGTGTACAGCCCACCGGTCAAAAGTAAGACAGTTAACAGCCAAATTAGGCTAATGTATATTTTTTTGTGGTGATGGAGTGGTATAATTTGTCCCCATTACCTCTTTTTCTGTTTTCCTAATCACTTATACAAGTATATTTGACATACAGTGTGTGTTACCTGGGACACACCACTGTACCAAGGTGAGACTATCTCATTTGATAGCATGCAAAACCCAGCCACATCTATGCTGTGAAAGGAGCCAAAGGAGCTGATGGTTTTCCTTGAATACTTAAGCAAGTATTTTCCAGTTTTGAGACATACAAATTCATGTAGTTTATGTATGCAAATTTATGTAGCTTCATGTTTAAAATGCCCTGTTTTTTCCAGCATGACTTACCTATTAGATATAAACCAAGACATTCTCTAGAACTTAGTCCTCATAGAAAAAAAATGCATCCCTTTAAAGTGTCCTATTTGTTAGGGGAAAAAATAGCAACACAATGTCTGGTCACTTCTAGAAGAGTCAGTACCTGCCTTTGTGGGTATCAGTAGCATCAGCTCTGTTCATATGTCTGGGTTTTTTTGGAATGGAAATGTTTCAATATCTTATATTAGTCAATTATATTCTGAACACTGGGTGCTCTATCTATAACCTCCATTCCCAAATAGGATGCTACCAACTACAAAAGAATCCAGGCCCAGGGCACCTTTGGACTTTAGTGGTCTGTAGCTTCTGAAGTCTCTTTTTGGTGAAGCTTAAGGGATGGAGGATTCCTACAAAAAGCATTGGAGAGAAGGATTTTTTTTTCTTTTCTTTTTTTTTTTTTAATCTTTTTTTCCCCTTTTTTCCTTTTTTTTTTTTTTTTTTTTTTTTTTTTTTTCTTTTTTATTTTATTCTTAGATAGCTGTGGTCATCTCCTTCTTTGATTTACTCATCTGAGGTATTTCAGGAATGATCCTGCAGTTGTGATCAGTGTAACCTCAGCAGGGTTTTAAATATGTGTAAGCTCAACATAATAGTGAAGTTTTGTTTGAATAAGCTTTGTAGGAGGGAGATCCTGCCTGCCTTCCTGCCCAGGGTGCAGTGCCTCCTGCAGAGATTCAGCTGTATGGCTAATTTTCAAATAAACTGAAGTTACACATTTTCTTGACACAGTGCTAGTGCATGCTGTTCACTGTAGTCTGAGGCACTCTGCCTGTGGTTCATAAACACATTTACAGTCCCATTTGCCTCCCTGTGCTCAGAGGGGAGTTGGTTTGCATTTCTAATTAATTGAGTTTATAAAGAAATGAGCCAGTATGTTAACTGAATATTCCCTCCAGATTTGTAAACTTAACTTCATTTGCTGCCCTCGTGTAACCGTATCAGCCTTTTCTCATGTAAGCCCAGGGGTGAGCCAATGCTACATGGAGCAGAAACCTTCCTCTGGTGTGTGAGTTTAAGGGGAAGTCATCTCTCTTGCAGTCATGTTCTGCAGCCCACCTCCTGTTCAGGTTGCCTTCTTTGTCCACCCGCCTGCTCCTACCATCAGCTTGATGTCTCTGGCCGAGAGAGCAGATGCTGTGGGGTGATTTAAGGACCTCTCTCAAGGTGGAGTCAGAGGGCTCGTGGGAGCTTTCAAAAGATGCTGCAAGCTACCTGAAATAAGACACATTTACTCTTTGCAGGAGCTGTGATTTCTGAATGCAGGAATGTGCTCAGTCTCAATTGTCTTTGCACCATGTGAAGACAAATCCCCTATCTTCCCACTGGTGTCAAGTGGGAGTTGGTGGCTCAGAACATCAAAGGGTTAAATATTTTGTGTTTCAGTGTTGGCCTGAGACAGTTATTTTAGGATACTTCTTAAGGTATTAGTTTAATGCTGAGAAGCCTGAAGAACTTAATGATAGTTGGCTCCATTCAAATCGCTTGACCCTTATTATGTTATTATATTATTCTTGCTTAGCAAGCTGTTACTTAGCAGGGCAGGTTAATCTTGCAACATGTTTGGGTGAGTAACTGGACTTCCTTTTATTTTCCACAGACCGGCATTCAGAATGGCAGGCTTGTCCACTTTAATCCTTCTTTTGTGTGCTGCTAAAGATGTGGTGCCCTCCAGTTCTCACTGGAAGCCAACTTGGCCATCTTACAGAGTTCCAGTTATCCTGCCACAGTCTACCCTTAACTTGGACAAACCACAGTTTGATGCTGAAGCCAGACTGGAAGTAGTGTCTCCCTGTGGTCCAGCATGCCACAAAAGTTCTCCACTGCCAACTTATGAAGAAGTGAAGAACTACTTGTCCTATGAAACCTTGTATGCTAATGGTAGCCTCACTGAAACTGAAGTGGGCATATATATTCTGAGCAGCAGTGGTGGTGGGTCTCAAGGCAAATCTCGAACTAAGAGGCAGATCTATGGCTATGACAGCAGGTTTAGCATTTTTGGGAAAGACTTCTTGTTGAATTACCCATTCTCCACATCGGTGAAGCTATCTACAGGTTGCACAGGGACGCTTGTGGCTGAAAAACATGTTCTTACTGCTGCTCATTGCATCCACGATGGCAAGAGTTATGTCAAAGGAGCTCAGAAACTGCGGGTGGGGTTCCTAAAGCCCAAACTGAAAGATGGCAGCAAAGGGGCCAATATCACCAACTCAGCAATGCCTGAGAAAATGAAATTCCAGTGGATCCGAGTGAAACGGACACACGTTCCCAAGGGATGGATCAAGGGCAATGCCAATGACATTGGTATGGATTATGACTACGCCCTGCTGGAGTTGAAGAAGCCTCATAAAAGAAAGTTTATGAAGATAGGTGTGAGCCCACCAGCAAGGAACTTGCCTGGAGGGAGGATTCACTTCTCTGGCTATGACAATGACCGTCCAGGAAACCTGGTTTACCGTTTCTGTGATGTCAAAGATGAAACATATGACCTCTTGTACCAGCAGTGCGATGCCCAGCCGGGCGCGAGTGGATCTGGGGTGTATGTGAGGATGTGGAAGAGGCAGGATAACAAATGGGAGCGTAAAATTATTGGAATATTTTCAGGCCATCAGTGGGTGGACATGAATGGCACCCCACAGGATTTCAATGTAGCTGTACGCATCACACCCCTCAAATATGCACAGATCTGTTACTGGATCAAGGGCAACTACCTTGACTGCAGGGAAGGATAAAGACAATGCAACTCCTTGAAAGCACTTAATGACTGCATTTAATTACTCATCTGGGGAAAGGGGAGATTTCTGCTGCAAATGTGTGTGATACAATCTTGTAACAACGGGATGTGATCTATAGCTGTTCAGGCAAGCCACCCGGTTCTTGGGACAGGGGCTGTAGGGTGCTGTCATTGCAGCTCAAAACTGGGGAGAAAGGAACGTCTGCTGGGTGGGGAAGGAGCAGGTGGACTTGCTGAATTTGCAGCTGAGCAACTGAAGAATAATTAGGGGCAGATCAGTAAACAGTATGAAATCAGAACTGTCTCCAGAGAATCTTGTAAAAGGGACACTGTTGACTATATCATGCCTACAATGTTTGTTTTAATAAATCCTAGGATTAGTAGAAATGCTTTGATCTGAACTTTTAAAAGAAAATATTTCTATGCTGGTGGGATCTGAAGAGGGGCATTTGATGGTGTTTGCAACCCAAACATTGCAGCTTTGTGTTCCTGCATGAGAAAGGGAGTGTGAAAAGGGCAAGGCATGAGCTGTGGGAGATGACTGCCACACAAATTGCGTGGAGGGTAAATAACTGCATAACACTTGTAACCTTCTTTTGGCCTGAGTGATTTCAGACTTTATCAGTAACATAGTTAAGAAAAAAGCTTTTTTGAGTAAACAGACCTTGATGTTGCAAGGACTTGACTGTGAAGAAGATGTTGGTCATATGAGCAATGCCATTGCATCCTGCTCTGGGAAACACAAATCACACATGGGCTTCAATCTTTACAGCAGCTGGGGCATTGCTTTACACCTACCTGGAAGGATCCCTATGAACATGCTATTACAAAAATCATATGGGAGCAGAGACTTCTTTTCTTTAGAACTTCTTAACAAAATCTTGTGTCAGCAACTCAGCTTTTCAGAATGCAAGCCTGTCTTTAGTCTTGCTGGCCACCTGAATTGCTGCCTGCAGAGCAGGACAAGGGTTTTACTGAGCTCCCCCCATTTCACTGAAGATCCGTGCTGTTCTACCTAAAAATACCCCGGGTGGGGGGGACCATGGATTTATAAGTGTCTCTCTGTCATATCCCTTTGACAGTTTAATTTGTATGGCACCTTGACTTCCATTTCTTCTGTTGTTTGGGTCAGGAATCCTCATCCCCATCAAATTGTTGAGTTACAAATGATTGTTGGCAAATGCACAATTCAGTGACTCTGCAGCTGGAATAGAGCCACATTATAGGATGTAATCTGAATTTGCTATGATGTGGTGCTCTGCTGTCTCTTACAGATAATGGTGACTTACTTTTTTACCAGAGCAGAATTGAATATTAAAACAAGAACTGTCTTTCATAGGTAAAATCAGTGCAGCCAAATACTTGTAGCTCAGCAAACAGCATTGGGAAGCCAATGTGGTTTGTACAATGTTTCTCGGGTGGATTTTGCCACTGTATTGCAGTAGTATGGTTAAGTAAGTGCTGACATGCCAATGTTATTCTTTTAAATAGGATGACAGACACTGGCTCCCGTTCCAGTTTCTCTTCCATCCACCTCTCCCTGTCTCCTGAAGCTCACCAAGTTGCCCATGGCTCTTGTTGTTGTAGGGCAAAAGCCAGTCCCTGGTGTGAAATGGCAAAGCTGGGAAGGATTGAATTTAAGCAGAGCTTCCCTGTGCTATACAAGGAAAACATTAATTCAGCTATGACTTTCTTACACTCTACTAATTACTATGGCATTTGTAAACATATGCCTGATGGTGCTTTATATTTGTGATGGCTTTAGCTCTAGTTTGGAAAAACATTTTTTGCTAGAGCTGCCTATGATTATTATTTTTGTAGGTGCAGCATACAAAAACGTGGACCCTCGTGGGCTTTTGGTGCACTCAGATACAAGCAGTTACTAATGCTTTGAAATATGAATAATCACCATATGTATCTGATGGTCTTTTTCTGCCTTTTTATTTTAATTTCCTTTACTTTATGGCTGTTATCTGGAGCACTTTTGTTTGAATGTATCACAGTGAATAAAGAAAAGTTATGGAATTTCAATGCAGACATTCTTGTATTTGTACTATACTTGGGTTGCACTTTTTAATCTCATTTCAGTTACTTATTTGGAAGGACATTCAGATACAGAACAGTTTTATTAATATGTGATGCTGTTTATTATCCTTCAATTTTCTTTTATCCCCATCTGTTATAGAAGTATTTTTTTTTCTTTTCAGTAGGCTTAATTACTTTGTGTCTTTGGAGAGTAATGATCAATCTTAACTTTTATAATATTGTTGCAGTTCCAAAGTCAGTCATGAGCTCAGATTAGTTAAAGCTGAAAATAACCTATTAGACTAGAGAGTCACATTTTTTATATTAACTTTTATCCTTTGACTTTAGGGTCTAAAAAACTATGGAGGAATTTGAACCAGTCAGTCTAAGGTATTAGATTAGGTCTATCTTCTTTTTCTTTTAGTTCATCCAGTTAGAAAAGCATTCATCTGAAGTCAGCAGTGAGACCCTCAGGTGTCTGAGGAGCACTGGAGTGCCAAACTGTCCCACTTTTGATTTGGGAATTGCTGTCCTTTCCTGACTTCTGGATATGCATGCTCCAGAGCACCCATCCTGGCTTATGGGGCATATTTCCCATCTACTGGTTCTGTGTTCTCCACTGCTTCAGACTGAAATCTTTTGGTCTCTTGAGTGCCTGGCAGAATGGAGTTGTGCAGAAGGCTAACAAGCTTAAGTAATGTGAGCAAGTTTGTTTTTTTTTTAAAAAAAAGATATGCAGCAAATTGAGTGTAATCAGAGGTGAGAGAGTCTCTTCCTACTGTACATCCTATGCAAACATTCCAGATTGGTTTTGGAAAGAAAAGGAAATCTCAGATAACATGGGCAGAATTGTTATGTTAGAGCTCCTCAACAATGTTTCACCTGGGCCCCCCTCGGTGGCTGATGCTCTAAACGGGGCTTTTATAACCACACCTTTAAATTGTCAGAAAGGTGCAGCCAACAGTCATCAAAGAAACAGTCACTGAACTATAGAGGAATGACACTGGAAATGTTACTGTCCAGCTGATCATGACTGCAAGTAACCTGGAGAATGAATCAGGTGCCTTGTTATTCTTGCACCTTAAGGCAAGGCAGCAGGGGTATAGAGGGGCTGTTTGCCCATGAAAAGATTTAAATCTTTTTCTTCTGCATCTTCAGGAGTCTGACATATGAATAATTCTAGTTAATGTTATGTTACTCCCTCGGACAACAGTGCAGGAGATGGAAACTGAAGTCTCAAGGAAGCATAGCCTAGCTTTTCCAGTGAACTTAGCCTACTGAAAAGACTGTGGAGTATCATGAAGTTTCTTTCTCAGAGGAAAGGTATTTTCCTTGCATCTGTAATTGTTTTGCAACCGAATTCCCAGGCCTGCCTGTTTAGAGGGCAGCCCTCGTCTTAAAGTTGCACGCTGAACTCCAAGCAAGTATAATACATGCTTGAAATTCTTTTCCGTGTTTCCACTTAATCTGCCATTTGTTAGTGGGTTTTGGTAGAGTGCCAACACAGTATGCACAGGCCTTGAGAAGAGAAGCTTTCAAAGAGTGAATAAAGTCTGATGGGTGGGTAAAAACTTCCTTGTTTTTCTGGAGAAAAAAAAGGAAGCATGGATAGAGCAGAGCAGCAAAGAGTGAACTGGCAGGGTCATATGTGTCACAGGACAAGGTTCCTTGTGAGCTGGTTGCTGTGTAGACCTGCACACGTTTGGGTGTGCATGTGTGTAGGGTTTTATGAGTAATATTGTTCTTTCCCATTCCCTCTTCCACTAGATACAGAAGGAGGGGAAATAAATTACGCTGGATGTGTAAATAGCAAATCTGAGGTCACTCTGTAGACACACAGGAAGAGCATAAATCAGTAACATTAGAATTAGGAACTGGATATTTTCCACCTAGATGATGTTTTTTCTCACATGGTGATTCTTAGGTTGCAGGTGCATTTCTTCTGCTGTTAAGAGGGTCTGGGATTCTATAGGTAAATGATTAAACAAGAGAAGAGAAATGCCTTAGCATGTCACAAGCACTATCAGCAACATTGATGATTTCCAGAATAAATTATCTGTGAGGCTTTGTGTGTGGATTGATTTTGAATTAAATGAGAATAGGTTGAGTCAGGAAAGCAAGCTCATACTGTTTTTTATCTGAAGATCTCCAACAGTAATAAAGTGATTGTGGAGCAAGGGGAGACAATGAATGTTCATCTCAAAACATTTGATGGACATTATTTTTTTTACAATAAATTCTCTTTAAAAATTAATTATGCATAAGCAGCGATCTACAAGAAGTTAAAGACTTCTACTACTTCACCAAGCAAATCATCATGATATAAAATGCTGCATTTATATTAAATATTCTCAAATGCACTTGTTTCAGCTTGGGATGTCACAGTTCATGTTGATTTGATGAAGAGTGTTTTTCTGGCAAGCCTGGACAACTCCAATACAAAGAGTGTGTCCATGAAACATTGACATATGATGGGAGTATGAAGATATTTTGCTCTTATTGCAGTGACAGCAGTAATAAGATGTAATGAATTTTTCCAGCTTATCCCAAACAATTTCTTGTAACTATTTTATGCTACATTATCATAGATTTGGTGATTTTCCACAGGTTGCATACACAAAGAAGCTAATTTAACAATGATTTAGATTTGTTTTTACACCCCCTTTTTTGCTATAGGCAGGTCAGAAGAGGACAAAAACATTCACATTTGCAAAAGTTCATCAAAGGCTTGTCAGAAGTTCCACTTCTGAGCTGAAGCTGAATTGTATTTGTCATAATACAGAAGGTGTAGCCTTAAATGAGGGAGCTGAGTTTAAACCTGAGCTGAACAGTTCTTTTTTGGCATTTTCCCACTGTTTTCTTTCTGCTTTTTCTGTTCCTACAACTTGCAAAAGAAAATTTCCCGTGATGAAAAAAAAAAAAAAATCTTTAAAAACGAGAGAACAAGATACACTTCAGAAAACCTAGTCAGCTGGTATGTTTGTGCTTTTCTGCTGCAAAGAGGGTGGCTACTCAATGGCTTGGCTGTTCTGATCATTCTGGGACAGGCGGGTGGCACTTGCTCTTGTTTTGACTGAAAATTCCCATCTGGGTCAAAGAAGCCTTTTTGATAAAAACTTACTTGAAATCAGGATGTTTAAAGAAAGCTTCAGTTTCTGTGAATTGCTATAAAAGTTTATTTTTCTAATGACTTCCCAGTCAAACCTTGCTTCGGTTATCTTTTCCTGTGCTGGTACTTTGGTCCCCATGGGAAGAGGCATGGTGTCACCTCCTGGAAGATCCCATTATGGCTTCTCTCCAAAATTGCCTTGTCCAAAAGTCATGTTTTGCCTGAATTTATTGCAGTTTTATTCATTCTGAGTGAGGCAGAGAGGGGCTCACTTCATGGCTGGCAGGGAAAGGAGTGTGTGAGGAGCTCCGCACCACTGCAGCATGGGGTCAGCTGCCCGAGGGACCCGAGGCTGCAGGAGCAGGTGGAGTGACAGGGGTTTTCTGGCCTCTGCTGTTTCACAAAAGCTTCACTCAGCAAAGAAGCGTGGGGCGGAAGAAAATGTCACACTGGGCTTCATCCTGCACCCACCAAAATCTGCTATTGTGTCGGGTGGGAGCAGGATCCGTGCGCCAAGGGATCTGCCACGCGGCTTAAATGTCACCAGTCGTGTGGGAGCACTTCTCTCCAGCCAACCCCTCTGAGGGATCATTGTGGGCAGTGAAAGGGCAGGAAAGACGTTTCCAGAGCGTGTGGGTGGTGGAAAAGCAACCCTTCATGCTGGGAATACATCAGATGTGTGGGTAACTATGAAACATCCTCTCCATGGAGTAAAGGGTTAGGCTGGGTGGGCTCTGCAGGTGGAAGGAGATCAGCTTTGCTCAGCAGGGCTGCTCCCCAGGCTCAGAGCTGGCTGCTGGATGAACCACATGATGCCTTCCACCTGCCTCCTGCAGGTAATTATTTAATAGGAAGAAGAAATTGAGAGAAAAGAGATGTGTTCAGTTCTCAGTACCAATAAAATAACTGTTTATAAATGGGTACCCGGAAATGCCTGTATTTTTAGGGAGTATCTCTGGCCACTGCTGTTGTTGCCAGAGCTAAAAAGCTTCACTGCCTGGGCTGGACCCGAGTTTGTGGGTACTGTGGAGACCTCGGCTCTAGAAATTTACATTTCCCAGGCCTCACCATAAAAACAGACTTTCTGTCTCCTCATTTCCAACAGACCTCATTCAGGAAACACAATCCCCTTTTAAGTACATGATCTTAAGCTTTGTATAATGAAATATCTTTAGGGTATTTCTCAGTAATCGGCTCCCTCAGTTCTTCCTGTGAGACATTCTGCTGCTCTTCCCAGCTGTGTGTCATCAGCAAATTTCATTAATGTGCTCCTTCTTCTTGTGCAAATGTTGATGGTGGATATATTTAGTTAAGACTGGCTAAGAGTGATGCTTGAGAAACTGTGCCTGTAGCCTCCCTCTACCCTGACAATTCCCCTTTCAGCACCTTTTGTTTCTGCTTCAGCCAGACCTGTTGACTAATAATTCCCTACATGGCACCATTTCAATTGCTTTGCTGAAATCCAGTTAGATGAGGTCCACCAAAACCAATTACTATAAATTAAACTGCTGCTTGAGCAATGTGAAGAATCTGCAATAAATTATGTGCAAAATAGATGGCGTATTTCATCACGCTCAATTTAACCTTTATTTTAGTGTTCATCAGAAATAAATACTTCATTGAAGATTACAGTTTATGGCATAGCTTTTAGTGTAATATAACAAAAATATTTGGGGGTCTTCTGGGACAACTCAGGATTATCCTATTTTCAAGTTTAGGAAAAATCTATATACATTCATTTTTATTAAGCTCTAATCTGGAATATAAACACTGTATTGCTTCTCTTTGTTCATATAGATAATTGCTTAGAAGCTGATAAACCACGGATAATGCCTAAAGACACAAATGTGATTTTTTTTTTTATTATTCCCTGTAGCTTCCTTATTTGCACTGTTACTAATCTGAGCAGACACAAGATCTTTAGCATCATCATAATAATAAAGCAGCTCATTCTTTGATGTCAGATAAAACATAATTTTGATGTAACTCTGAAGCCAAGGATCATAAAATCTGCTGTCGTAATATCTTCCTCTACATTTGAAAGGACTGTGAGACATCTGGAAATAGAAGAGTCTTTTATTTTGTTCCATAAAGAACAGCATTGCCCTCTTCTTCCTCCCACTTTTGTTTCTTGAAATCTGGAAAGATTACAAAAACAGTCTGTGAAGTCAGTTTATGGAAGGCTTTGGTAGAAATCCATTGTTTAGGGTATGAAATATTTTGCCTATTTGAATAGAAGAGTTAAATCAGAAATCAAAGTTGGTAACAATGTTGGCACTAGGTCACACAATACCCACTCTTTCTGAGCTGCCACTGACGAGAGGAACGTGGCTCCCTGCATCAACATCTGGCCTCTGCCACAGCCTCAGGGGGCTGCTGGGACCACTGTTCCCCTCATCAGAGGCAGTGGGAGCATCCCAAGTTGTCCTGGCTGCTTGGCATTGGCCTGAGGTTTGTGGTTTCCAGCAGCACCACAGTGCAACCATGAGTCTGGTGCCCACCTGACTTGAGAAAATCCTCTTTGATCATTCTTAGGTTTTACCAAGATAGTTTTGGGGTTATTTGTGTTTTGGTTTTGGTTTGCCCACCTATGTTGTTAGCTGATCCCCAATTTCCATAATAACATCTCCCCTCATGATATAAGGGAGAAGTTCTTCCTGTGGACTGATGTTCAGGGAGACATTTTCTCACATTTGTACCAAGCACTGGTACCTTCCCTGTAGTCACTCGTTTTCAAGTGTATTATTTTTTTCAGAAATTCTGTTGCTGAAGGAACAAGTTATAGGAAACCATATGCCCAGCAGTGATGCTTGGTTTTGTGAAAAAATGGGAACAGGCTGCAGGGTTTAATAGACCATTTCACATGATCCCTCTGAATTTAACATCTGTGGTGGCTTCAGGTCTCACAACACTTCCCAGGAGACTGAGGGTCATTGCTACTAGATTCTTTAATAAACACAACAATCAAGGTCAGAAGCTGCAGCTTCTGAGTTCTCCGCATAGTTTTGCTGCTTAGTGCATGATATGTGCCTGCTAAAAGTTCTGACCAAAGCAAAATGTGGTATATTAAAAGGCATGTAAAAGCAAAAGCATGGCTTGCTTTGATCTTGGGGGTTCTTGCCACTGAAGGTTTATGTTTGCTCTCCATACACTGTATGCAATTTGTTTGGCTTTCAATAAAAATGACAGACAGAATTAGTAACAGCCCTGATATCTCATCAGGAGATGCATTCCAAAAATAACTGTGTGTATGAAAGCCTGTGCAGGACCCTTGTCAATAAAATTCCGTGGCTTCACTTAAAGAGAGACTTTTCATTGGTTTGGGAAAAAGCTTTCCTCATTATAGTGTCTCACTTTCATGCATTGAGAAAGATACTGAAGGCAAGTGGCCATTTCTGAAGAATAAATAAATCATTCACACTAGTATTGCCTACATTTGGCTTTCGTTTATTAAAAAACTAATAAAAATCATAGAATGTTCTTTGTGGCAAAGGATAAGGCTATATTGTACTGCTCTAGGACACTCTGGAGTAAATACATGGCACTGTTTCATTAATGAGTTTTATCACTGTACATCAACAATCAAAGCTGTGTGGGCCAAGAGGATGCTCACATTTCTGTACATTGGAACAGTATGGAGATTGCAGACTTAAGCAGCTCTACAAGGATCCATCTGGTACCCACACTGGTCAGCAACACACCTGGACCAGGGTCTTGCATCACAGGCACTCCATCATTTGAGCTAAATCAGAAATGGCATCACTAGATAGTTGGTTTTTCTGATGGTGGGACAGCTACGTAGTCAGGGTTGGGAGTTATTTTTTGTCCCTCTATTTATCATACTCTTCCTTCTAACAAAGGAATGGTTAAACTTAGGACTCTCAGATTCCAATCTCTGCCCTAACGAACAGAAATTCCTGTGCATATTTTCTTGCCAAGTTTTATCTTGTCTGCTGCACTCCTCTTTCTTCCTCATCACTACCATCTGGTGCTGGAGAGATTCCACTTTGTGTTGTCTAAACTGGTTATCAGAGAGTTAATGAGTACCTGGGTAATATAGGATGGAGGCGTGCTCCATCCTTCCCACATATCCTGTTTTATCAGTGGGATTTCCCCCTCTCCTCAGCTTTATCTGTGATGCAGTAAAAAGACATCAACAGAGTTCCGTGCAGAATTGTGAGCAGAGTTTACTTTTAATCAAACTACGTGGTCTTTTTACAAAATCAGTGACAAGGCTGCTATTAAAAACTTTTGATGTTCTTCATAATCTCCAACCTTGAATGTTCTAGCAAAACTGATCCATTAAAGCTCTTAGCTAAGAGATAAAGACAGTGTGTAGTAGGAGCTTGGAAACAAAGCTGGTTCCCTTTCCTTTGTAGTGTTGAACAACTCCTCAAATACCAACGGGTATGAGCAAGCCCAGCCTAGGAAGGAAAGGAAGGTAAAAGCATGTTTGGATACAATTCATTCTCAAGAAATTGCACATGATGAGGGAGCAACCTTCTCACAAACAAAATTACAGTTTTGTGTTAAACAGTGTCAAGCTCAAGGACTGTCTTGATGTCAGAAATGGAAATACCCACCAGATGCTGTGTGGTCATACCAGCAAGTTGAAAGCAAGACCCTGGCCTCTTAAACTGCATAAGGTTTATGTCAGGTGTGATCAAAAAAAGCCCATTCAGCCAGAAAAAAAGAAAGTATTAGAGATTAAAAGCATGAGGTCATGGTACAGAGGTTTGCTGTCAATGTGCCAAAGCGGAACCTTTCTCCACCACTTCACTATTTCAGGGGGAAACACTCCTCCCCTGCCTATGTGAAACATTAACCCAAGCTGCAAGTTCCTTGGAGAAGGCAATGAATACAAAACCTTCTTTCTTCCAGACTCACTCATCAGACTTCCCAGTCCAGTCCCCATCTCCTACAACAGACAGTTACCTCTTTGCTGTCTTCATTTTAAGCTCACCCCTTCACCTGGGCTGACTCCTCATATCCTCACAGAGATAAGAGAAGAATATCTTGGCCATGCATTTCCTTCTTCAGCCTAAATGTCACCTCTGCATTGACTTCAAATATGTATCTTTGGCAACCTGTCCCAAACCTCCAAGCCACAGTCTCACATGAAAATTTACATCCTTCTCAATTTATCTTCAATTTGTTCCAAATTCCAAATTTCCAGCTTTTCACTAATCCTTTATTTTCTCCTACTCCCGCCTGAAACATTTCCATGTTGAATTAAAATGCTTTATCCTTGGTGCTGCTGGGAGTCTGGGTCACTGAGAACAGATCTGGTATCAAGTCCCGTTCCTCAGTTCCAGCACCAGACACAGATCTTTATCCTTGGGAAAGTCAGTACTTGTCCATGACGTTTTCAACTGGACTGGTCACAGAGTTCTGGTGGAATTGATGCCTTTGCAGTCAGGTTCAAGTCAGGCCCTGGTTAGCACCACACCCCCAGTAGTGTAAATGGCTTGAGCAAAAAAAATGAAAACTTTGAGCATGTGGATTAGGAGCAGATTTTTCAAAAGCAGTGGATATCTGCACAGCAGAAACTTTTGTAAAGCAAATATAGTTTGGTTTGGTTATTGTTTGTTTGTTTGGGGATTTTGTTGTTATTGTTTTTGTTTTGTTTTGTTCTGAGAGCTTATATGTGGGTCAGATCTAGGCAGGCTTCTAGAAAATGAAAAAACTACAACTACTGTGAACACCTGGTCTTCTAAAACATAAACTCTTCTTCCAAATCTGGCAGTCCTAGAACAACTTCTTTTTACCAAAATTGTTACTTGGGTTTGATTTTTTAAAATTATTATTATTACTATTATTATTATTATTGTTGTTGTTATTATTATTATTATTATTATTATTATTATTATTATTATTATTATTATTATTATTATTATTATTATTATTATTATTATTATTATTTTACCTGTGCAGCAATCTCTTTAATCTGCTTGTTTCAACCCAGGAATGAATGAAGTTTCCAAGAATGTGCCAGCAGAAGACTGAACATCAGGAAGGTCACTGCTCTAGAGACTGAGTTTGCTAAGATCTTTTAGGACTTATTCCTGAGATCTGAGAAAGGAAAGTATCAGGGAAACTCAGTAGCAGGCAGAGCCAGCGAGGGCTGACAGGAGTGAGGGAGCAGAGGGTCAGGACACATCAAGAGCTCCAGAGCCTCTCAAAGTATTTTGAAGGCAATGCCAGGAAGGGCTGCATAAAGAGCTGGCTGACTGGAGACAGAGTGTTAAGGCAGGAAATAGGATGTGAAATATGGACAGGTCATCTCTTTCTTCGTAATTGGAATTGCGGTTCAGTTACAGGTAGGACTGGGTGGAAATCCCCTTTCCACCTCCCCAGTGAATGTGAAAAGCTTTGGTAGAAAAGGGAGAAAATTGGAATGAAAAAAAGATGTATACATGAAGGGAAGAGAAAGGCAAGATGATTGTTTTCCATGGAAAATATGGTGTTTTAGTTGAGTTGAAAAAGAAATTAATTGCAAGCTTTAATAACTGAATGATATCACAAAAATCCTACAAAATGTTTTCACTCCATTTTGCAACTTCATCCAACCTATGGCAGAGGATGACAACTCAAACAGCTGTAGAGGTTTCTGACAAGATTCATCTATAAATATCTGAAGCAAAATTATCTGGACAGATGTGATTCTAGAGAGGTTTGGTGTGCTGTAAATCTGAGACACACCAGAGTTAGCATTGAGTTTTAAATGATCAGACAATTTCAATTCTGAGCAAGAATTCTAGCATGGAGAAAATACTGAGATTTGACCTTCTGGGGTTATTTATGCTCTGTTGAACAGAAGAATTCAAACCATATTGGCCTGTCTGGGGAACTTAGTTGTAACTGAAAGAGGAGCTAAAAAGAACCCATTTCTCATTTTATAGCAGACCCAGAAGGAAGGTAATCCAGTGATCAGAGGTTAGCCTGGAATTCAGACCTGGATTTACTTCCCCTGCTTATGTAACCATGCACAGATTTGGAAGACATTTAAATGTCAAACTCCAAAGAAATAGAGAATTAGTCCAGGCTTTAGCTTCTCTGGATGCAATTTAGGCTGAGTAAATGCAGATGTTTAGGATATGATAAAAACTTCCCTACAGTCAATGGAGAGGAGAAACCATTTTGTAGGTTACAATTCAAGTTTCCCTAAAGCTGATGTTTAAAATAGGTCAGATGAATCACTGAATAATGTTGTTCCTCTCTATTGTCTCTAAAAGGAGCTGAGGGCTCTTAGCTCATTTACGGGACAGCAAAACTTTCCTGTTTTGGAGAGGTAGCTGACAGCTAAAACTGATTCTCAAATGCTGGTCTAGCAACATCAAAGTACTATAGATAGATTTAAAAGGTCATCCTGGAACACATTTTGTTTCCTCTTCAAATTCAAAGAGATCTGAGTCATACATGAGCTCCTCAGCACATCTTTAGGGATTCTGCCCATGTCTGGGAATTGTTCTCACATTCTGGGACCCAATGAAAGCCACTGGCATGAGGGAGGATTGGGAATCTCTAAACACCAGGCAAGCTGGACATGAGCCTCAGCACAGTCACTTCTTTCCTTTTGCCACTTGACTTACTGTGCCACAAGCCAAATAAATTAAGGAAACTCTATTGAAAAATAAATTACGGAAATGCAGTACAGAAAAAAAAAAAAAACACCTAAATTATCCCTGATTGGCCATGCCAACCTCTGCACACTTACAGGGTTTTGCATATTTTCATTGTGTTTCATAAGTTCACTTTACATTCCCACTTTTAATACCTTCTCCCCTTCTTCTCTCTTTGTTCTGTGCTGGCTACATGACTCTGGACACATGGTCAGGTATCACACCACCTACTCTGGAAACCACATTGAAATCAAGAACTCTGTTCTTCACATGTTATTCCACACTTGGTGTTGTTCTGATCCTCAGGGGTGACATGAACGTTATGGGAGGGAGAGGGGGAAGGAATGTGGTATTATTTTTCCTGTATATTTTTTATCACTAGTGTTTCATTAAAAGTGTGTAGTTTAGTTTCCCACTCGTAAGTCTCTCTCCCCTATTCTCCTTTCTTTATTAGGGAGGGGAGGTGGATCAACAGAGAACATCTCTCATTAGGTTAATTGCCAGCCCACCTTTAAACCATGACACCACCACATTCCCCAAAAGACATGCCTGCTTCCACCAAATCCCTTCTGTATTGCTTCAGGAACAATAAAATTACTTTAACCTTCAAGGAGGTTTTCCTGTTTTTGTGGGGCCATTTGTCGGTGGCCGCCTCTGTCCCAAATCCTTGGTACCTTCATGAGAAAGGCCTCCATACCTTCCTGTCTACTTGTTTTCCCCTAGACACCTTCTGCAGCATTTAGCTACTAACCATTTTGTCCCTTTATATGTGACAAAGGGTTTTTTTGCAAGTTTATTTTGTTGGGTTTTTTTAAGTAGGTATTATAGCTCAAATCTCAAACCCATGGCACATTCTGCTTTGGCTGGGTAGCTCACAGTATTAATTTTTCTCTCCTTTCATGCTTCTCTCTCACCTTACAAAGCTGTGTGTGTTGTTGTGAGGAACTGTTGTGTGCTGTTTGTGATGTTTTAGTGTGCTCTGGAGTCCCCACATTAAAATGTGCTGGAGGATTGTGCTGTAGTACTGGGTAAGATTTGATGCTGTGTTTGTGGGTGGAGAAATTTCCCCACCACCACCTTAAAAAAAAAACCCATATCACATGAAAGGTTGTTTATGATTGTTCTTCATAGCACTGTGAGACTATTTAGGGGAAATACAGAGCTTTTACAGCTGCTGGGTTTTTTGCTTTTGGTTTTTTCCTCTCAAGTCTTACAAGGTTTTAAAAGTCTCTGCTGCTATCATGTCCTTAGTAGCACTCTAATAACTTTAGTATCACAGACAGCAATGGCAAAAAAGGTTTATTTCAGCATCTAGTTCATCCCTCTGCTGTTGCACAATTATTCCCCAGGGAGCACTTCAGGCTTCCATCCAAGAAGTTTTTTGTTTAGCTTCAATCTCCAAAGCAGCTCTTGCAAGCATGATAGTGCAAGGCTCATTGTCTGCCTTTCAGCCATTTCAAAAATTAATTTGCCCAAAGTACAAATCAAAGGTGGGGTTTTTTTCTCCTTCCAACAGTTAGGTCTGTAAACTGTTTAAAACATCAAAGCCAAACTGCATTTCTTCTGGCTCTGACTTCATTAGCCAGAAAGCATCTGCAACTGGAAATCAATCTGCAGCTGTGTTGATGGTTTGCAATCCAGAGTTTAAAAGTACTTCACTTTCTCACAGCTCTGTTACAACTTTATAGCAAGCAGGAGAGGAAGAGAAAGAATTCATATTGTAATTAATATGGATAATAATTTTAGAAGTGTGATCTTTATTGAATAACATTTGTATATATCACTATTTCAAAGAACTCCATTTTAAAAAGGCTGCTTTACTCTGACAGTCACTTTAGGTAAGATGTGAATCATAATTTATTCAGATCCAGATTCACAAGACAAACTGACAATTTGTGGTAAGATGGAGCAGGGGAAGCAGGCACAGGTGATAAACAGAGCTCTGTGAGGCAGGAGACAGATTTCTTCTCTTTAGTTACCAGGGGAGAAGCTACTTTTTCTTGTCTGTGCCTCTGTGACACCTTTCTGGGGACAAAAGAGTTACTGTCTTTTGAGGTTTGCCTTATATATGGTGCACATGATTAGAGTGAGCCCCAGGGACACAGGTAATCTCCAAATCCTCATTTTGTTGAATATGCAGAAAATGCACAATACAGGCACCCGCCCTGCCCTTGGGGTATGATTCCAAGAGGTCAGGAGCCATTTTATGGGATAGTCACCCACACTCACTCACTGGGCCAGTGTGAGGATTATTTCATGCTTAGTGAATGTATTTTCAAGAGCTCCAGACATGTGCAATGACAAAGCCCACATGGCCAGAAATAGTAAAAATTACCACACATTCAATATGTTTTTCAGACCCTTAAAACACATTAACCTAGAGATAAATAAATGCCACACGGATTCTTTCCCATTGCTTTGATCAAAGAACAGGAGGTTTTATTGTTGAATTAAAACTCACAGTTCTGTTATTCCCCTCACCCACCCATCATCTGACACAGTTTAGCACTCAGTCTGGAAGGTCACCAGATTTCCCACTCTTCCTCTTTCTATCACTTGCACGCAGAGCTTGTGGCTGTGGGGTTAGCTTTGCTCAGGGGGTTTTAAGCTGGGAAAGTCTCCTGGAAGGCTCAGCATCTGTAGCATGTGTAGCATGATGAAGAATGGCAGGGCTGGGCATTGGTACCAAAGCTGGAAGCATTAGCTTGGTCACATCACATGGTGGGATTGCACAGAAAAGTTCACAACCCCATGGCCCTTTTTGTCAATTAGAGGCACAGTGTGGCCAGTTTGGGAGGTCAGGATGCATCCTTGGGATACCCATTCTGAATTTTCTGGTGATGGCTCAGGTTTTGCAGGGTGACAGGAGGAGAAGGGGACTCAGATGGGTCTAGAACTGGTCCATAAACGGTGTTGCTGGCACTTAGATCCTAATGATGCAGAAGATGGGAACCCGAGACTTAAGAAAAAAACCCAATTTTATTTTAAAGCAGCCTGTGCCCTTGGAATGCTTCTGGGCTGAGTGTTTGCAAAATGTTACTTAATAGAGACATAATGTAAAATCCCAGCACCAGACGCACCCAGCTCTTGGTCCAAAAATAATCAAAATCTGAGGCTGGAGCCACATGCCAGTTCTCCAGCTGGCTTTGTGACAGCAGTTGAACTATAACCACAGAATCAATCAGACCAGCTCTTTGGGAGGTTGAAATCCAGGCCAAATTTTGAAATCTGGGACCTCTCTTTAGTAATTTAGAGCATACAAAAAAAAATTCAATAAGCCTGCTTTAGCTTCCATAAACCTTTGGGTCAACAAAGAAACACTTCCACATGTTCAGATCTGCTGGGTTCTTCTGCTTCCTTTACAGTGAAATCCTTGCACAGCACGAAGTGGGGCAAGTTAGTATATTCCCAACTTTTTGCATGGATTTTAAGTAAATTCTTCTCTTCTGTCTTAAGGAGGACTGGTTCTAAAGGAAGGGGGTATTGATCAGCAAGGATGCAACTCTAGAAATGGACTTCATGTGACACTGTGGAGGAAATGACATTTCTTTGCTGATTCTGTCAGCAAACTGTTTCGTTCTGGGTTTGTTTTTGCAGTAGTGGATTGCTCCCCTCGCCTGGGACTTCTGGGACCTTTGTCCTGCAAATGTTTCAGAACTGTGAAAAGCTTGAAAAACAAGAGTTACTACTCTTGAAAAACAAGAGATACTAAACTGCTTGTTGCTTTTAAATGAGCAGATGGTACTTTTACCAAATGCTGTAATTTTGGCCATGTTTTTCTTCTGCTGTCGTTTTTTGGTAGCTTATTTTTCCTGCAGGATTGGTCTGTGAAGCAGCTGCCAGCAAAGTGATGGCAACTGGATAGCATCTGTACATGTGAAAATTGTCCTACATGATATGCAAGGGAAGTCCATTAAAGCATGTTCGTCTGGAGCTCAGAGGGCATGTCATGCAGGGAATTATTCTGCTGCAGCCTACCTGTGCCTGTTTTATTAAAACACACAGTGAAATTATTGCTAAAATGACCATTTAAAATATTCTTGGGATGAATTATGACCATATATCATGAGTGATGTTGTTGTTGTACAGTGAAGCTCTGGGCTGCCTGGGTTGCTCATTTGAGCTTGCAGTCCTGGGCTGTTTTGAAGCTGCATCTCAGCATATGAACTAATGAGATGAACTGGTGATGAACATTTATACTTGCACAGGATAAAAGCAATGAGCAGGAATAACTCCTAGAGGTCAAAAGAGGCTCCGTGGGGAACACAAAGGTTTCCATGTGGAATGTTTCACTTCAGATATTCTTAGCACCTGCCACTTTTCAGTGCAATGTGTTTCATTGTCTGGAGGTAAGAGCTTGGAAATCCTTCTGCATTTCCTGTGAAAGGTTAAAATTTTTAATGCTGAGGAAAAAGGCTACTAAGAGTTACCCACCCATCTTTTATTGCCACTAGCCCTTTCTCATAATTATTTTAGCCTTAGCAAACACAATTTATCATTCAGACATGCTTATCAGGAGGTGATCTACCTGTATGTCAAATAAAGTGAGTATCAATGTGCATTGTACACATATTTCATAAACCTTATGTTAGTACATTTCATAATGTACTAAGACTGAGAGCAATTATGAGAAACTGTAAGGGCTATTACAGCCTTTATCTTATTGCTGGATAAATTAGACTATAAGCAGCATATCCAGTTCTGAAATCTGAATTTGAAACCAAATTATAAGAATGCCTGTGTCTATTTGTCTGAGTTGAGCTAGAAGAAACCATGAAAGTGTATGGATGTGTGCATATGAAGATTTTTTGTGTGTTGTTTTTGGTTTTGTTTGTTTGTATGTAACATACAATTCATAATGACACAACACTGTTTTTAATCTGATTATATCTATATGTAGACCTAAGCTTTCACTTAACCCCTTTCATCAGAATTTAAATTTAGAGGGAATATTGAATTGGCTGGCCTGGAAACTGAATCCCATTTCATCTGGAGAACATCCCTAGGTCATTAGGGTGCTCTCAAAAGGGAGCTGTCTTGATTTGCCTTGCAGTGAGGAGTCCAGCACCCACCTACCTTGCTCGTGGGAAAGCTATGGAGGTTGGTGAAGCAGGGTATGGAAAGCACCTGGGGATTCCTGCATCATGAGCTGCTCATGGAGTTCTCATGTGTGGGTTAAATACAATATATTTTAGTGCCTGTTTAGGAGCAGTAAGACTGGGGCTGCTCCAAAACCTGAGAACTGAGGGTGATTCCAGCACACAACAAGACACAGTCACAGGTGAACCAAGTCCAGATCTATTGGCAATCAAGCAAGGTCTTGGGTTCATCTGGGCAGCCTGGTCAGTAGCAGGAGGAGATGGGCCCAGTGACAGGACTGGAGACAAGGATATTTACAGCACAGGTGCAGGGAGGTTGGTCAAGTCCTATGAATTAAGGCCTATGATTGGTCTCAGGGTCCTGGCACTGCTGTGCAAAAGCTCAGTCATTAGCAAGACAGAATCACAGAATCACAGAAAGGTTGGAAAGGACCTCTGAGATCATCAAGTCCAACCCTTAATTCACCACCACTGTGGTTACCAGACCATGGCACTGAGTGCCACATCAGTCTCTTTTTAAAAACCTCCAGGGACACAGAATCCACCAACAGGAACGGCAGCGCATTCCAGTGCCTGATCACCCTCTCTTTAAAGATTTTTTTCCTAATATCTAACCTAAACCTCCCCTGGCAGAGCTTAAGTCCATGCCCTCTTTTCTTACTGGTAGCAGCCTGGGAGAAGACAGTGTGGTGGCAGACAGGCTGTGCTCTGCAGGAGGCTGTGGGTGCCATCATATAAACCTCTCCTTGACCTTCACACCTGTTCTGCTTATATGACTTCTAGCCCTGTCATCTTGGCCCAAGACCTCAAGAGCCCTGAGCCAGCGTCTTCGAAAGTAATTTGGGTTCTTTCCAGAGGCTTCAGTTCTGTTTGAGCCAGCCAGTTACTGGGACATGCTCTCCCTGGTCTCCCAGCACTGCTGATGAGTGTGCTTCATTTTCCATCTGCTAGAAAGACATCAGTGGAGAGGTTCAGGTCGGGTGACAGCCAGGGAATTTTGCTTGCAAATAGCTGTAGGGAGCTGAGTTATTAGAAATTAAAACCACACCATGGAGAGATGGAACATATTCTTGCTGCAAGTGCAATAGTGTCTCTTAGCCAGAAGGTACTGCTCTGCTTTCAATTAATTGTTACTCTTTAATTAATCCTTCCAGTTCGTTTTCTTTCTTGTCACATTTCTAGAATAACAAAAAGAGAAATCTAGGCAAGGAAATATCTTTTTGCAGGACTGAACCTGCATCTGATTGTATTTGGCTTTGTCTGGCTTCAATGAGAGCAGGAGCAGCCATGCCCTGAGCTCTTTGTATGCCAGAGACTGCCCGGGGCTGCCAGTGCCCCATGGGGACAACCCATGGTGTCCTCTGTGAGATCCCCAGGGGTCAGACCCACTGCTGGACCACAGCTTCACCCTGCATTTGGGAGGCAGAGGGTTTGAATTTCTGATCCCTTTTCTTTGGTTTCTGGGGCTGCTCCGTGCAACCCCTTGGCTAAAGAGAGTCCCCTTTCTGTCCTTGAGCTCGGTAAGTAGAAGGGGCTTTTATTTTTAACAGGAAAAAGCCACTTGGCTTTATTTGTCATTCTTCATTAACCTTATCTCAGTCCCTCTTTATCCTCCTTTCTCCTGTGTTGCCTGGTCACTGTAGCTCTTAATACTTCCTCTCTTGATAAAGATGTCGTGTTCAAAGAGTATTTATATCATTAGTTCCAACTGCCTTACTTGGCAATGTGACCCTTTGTGATCAGCTTGGTTCTTGTTTTCTGAGTCCCAGTCCTAGGGCCAGGGTTGTAAAATGTCCTCTACATTTCATGAGGCCTACCCCTTCCCAAAAAAACATTCCCAGGATTTAATCTTTGCCTTGATCATCCCTGAGGGATAACATGAGGTCAGTATGGCTGGGCTGAGCCAGGGGCACATCCTGCTCAGCTCTGCAGCCCTGGTTCTTGAGGAGGTTGAACCCCAGTCCCTTCATTTCTTACCTTTTGCAATGCTTTATCTGGGTACACTCTGTTGAACCCACTCATCATTTCATTTACTCTGTGATGTCCTTTAGAGTGAGGGTGACACTGACTGTTTCTGCTGACCAGGACAGTCTCATGTGGGGTTGTAGCAGTTCTGCAGTGGCTCGCTGGGCTGCAGGCATAAACCTCCCCCTCCCTCAGCATTCCTCACCCTTCTGGACATTTAACTCTGAGGACTTTGGGGTTGATTTTCCTTCCCTTCCTGTCCTTTTTTATATAGATTAGATATTGCAGGGCACTTTATGAACATAAGAAGCCCTTGAGTTCCAGTGTCACCCTCCAGAGGTTTAAAGGTCCATGTAACAAAGAATTAGTCTTTGTTGCATCAGCCTTTGTTGCAATTTGCCCATGAAAAAAAGAGATTGTAAGAATGCATAAATGAATGGGGAAAAAAAGAGGTAAAAAAAAAAAAAGAACCAAAACCTGAATTCTTACAAATATTTTGAAGGTTGGGTCAGTTGTAAGACGTGCCAGGAGGGGCTGCAAGGGCTGGTAGGACTCTGTTTGTGTATGTTTGGTTTCCAAGACTGGTTTTCATGGAAACAGCATGATAGAAAGTGGTTTTGGTCAGGAATCTTCATACTTTTCACACCAGCACAGTGTAAAGTAGATAGGTTGGGCTGTCACTGCAGAATATATTTTCCCATGGTCAGAGTTCAAACTACAAGCTCAGGTTTTAGGCTTGTTACCTGCAGGCTGTCCATGCAGATAGTCCTAGAAACTCTTCTAGCATTTTGCTTTGAGCTGGGGTGTTCACCTCAGGAATTTAGCTCAGGGGTACTTTGAGAGCTTCATTTTCCTTTCTGTGAAGAAACTGGTGCTCAGGTGGAGGAGCATGGTGTGCACAAAGGAGTAGGCAGTGTACCTGAGACACAGCTGGTTTAGACATAGCTTGAGACATTTTGACTACAGTTGCCCAGACTGTATTTTGACATCTGGTATGGGTTTCAGTTGGACACTAAAACACGTGTGTGGCAGTCAGTGTGTACATGAGGTCTAAGTGTCTCTGCTCCCTTTATACTCAATGGAGATCCAGTTACAGACCATGGAGCCTTCAGTGTAATTTGGCCTTCAGCGTGTTTTTGTTGACCCTGAAGTCCCCCGTTAGTCAATGGAGTAATTTCCAGGCTCCATGGACTGTGACTTTATTGGAGACACCATCCATATTTGCTATAATGAGAGTATAGTCCCTGGCTCACATGCAGACATCTACAAGTAGATACATGAATTCCACCACAGTTGCCTTTGCTGTTCACACCTCTGTGCCTGTGAACATCTTGGAAATTTTGTAGGAGTCCAATTTCAAGCAGTGGCATTACCTTTTATCAGTGTTGGCTGGAATGGAATTATCTCTTAGGCACCTGAGTTTGAAAACCTTGACCACTCTTGTTATTCTCAGCTTTCACCCTTTAGACAGTTCACTTTGTCTGGTTATGGATATAGAACAGAAACCCTATACCAAAATATTTCTCCAGGCTCTACTGGCTCCTCCATGAATACCATAATATGTGACTCATGCTCTTTGGCATGGATAAGTAGAGAGATTTAAAATATGGTTTTGGACTTGTTTCGATTTCCAAATAAAGTCTAATGGAAAAATATTGTTTATCCCTCCCTATTATGCACTAAATAATACACTGGATTGGTTGCAATAAAAAACTGTTTTAACCTATGTATTAAAAAGAAATGTTTTTTTCAACCATGTTTGAGTCTGAAGAATCAGAGTAAGTTTCTCCTTGGTGCAACCTTTTCTGATTAGCTCTGGCAGGGGAATATTTCCCTGTCCTCCAAGTTGTAAAGCCTGTGCTAGCTGAGAATGTGTTTGGGATACATCTCGGTGGAGATTAGCAGGAGCTATAAAGCTTCTGACCTTTTAAACACTAAAGCAAAATCTAAAATCTCCACTCCTAAGTATTCACAACTTGAAATCTCAGGCTGTGTCTTTAACCTTGTCTTTAATTAGACACCCGGGTAATATCACAGCAGAAATAACCCAATGTGTCAGCACCAACGTAGCCTTCAGCAGGAGGCACAGATGCTGGTTGGCAGCCCGGCTTCCTCCAGCACTTGCATTCCTTCTGTGTGCACTCACCTTCCCCACTGGTGTCCAACACTTCACCCCTGTCTCCAGTGACAGAGTAGGGAAAGTCATAAAGAAGTTTATGAAGAAAACCACAAGTTTGGTAAAGTTGCCATCAATGGAGTCAGAAAGGAGATGAATGCTGTACAACATTTTTTCAAAACCTAGTTCAGACAATGTTGGGTTGCTGACCCTCCGGAAAAAGAGGCTTGTCTTGCTGCTTTTCAATAGTGTGCCCTGTTGCTATCCCAGCCTGTGCCTCAGTGTGACCTTAGGAAAGTCTCTTGAACACTCTTCTTCAGGTCTTCCTATCTACAGATTTGTCCTCCTCCCCTTCTTTCTGCTCTCCCCCCCTGGGTTACACCAGCCATGCAGAGAAACACAGCCTCACACTGGGCTAACTTGGTGTCCCAGCCTTTGGGTCAAAGCTGGCTCAGGTCTCCCCTGCTCAGAGGCCTGGCAAGACAGATCACATCTGCCTTAGGTCTCCCATGCAGATTTATCCAAAGAAACCCAGCCTGGATACTGGGAAGCATTAGTGCAGTGCATCTTGCAGGTCAATTTATCCTCCTATCCAGAAGGAGAATGGTGTGTGAAAAGAAGGCTTATTACAGGGCTGTACTGACAGGACATCCAGCTATGAAATACTTCAATCTCTTCAACATTAATCTCCTTGCCATTATGGGGGTTGCCTCACACCATAAGGACTTTGTACAGTGCTTATCTCAGGGGGTTCTTATCTGAATGGCTCTTATAGGTGCTGTTGTAAGAGTGACAATTATAACACAAAGCTCTGGAAAGGATGATGACTTGAATGTGCTTCTTTCCATGTTCAGTGGCATTTCACGCATTTCCTACTGTTTAGGGAAATTTGGGTGTTTTCCTAATAGCTGGTTTTAGCTTTATTCAGGAAGCTCAGCTTTATTCTCCCAGAGGAAGGACTAGGTATGTCTGTGTAAATGATGAATGTTTTGAAGGAAAATTAAATGCCTTCATCATTTGCCTGCAGACAGTAAATATTCACCAAAAGTAAACTGCAAATATTTTAATCCAGAAATGACCTTGCAGCTGAGATAGAAACAATAATTGGTTGCCGTGACAAAGACTGAGTCACATTTTGACAGTGCAAATCTGGGCAGGAAGGGTTTACTTAATTTCCTAAAGGTGCTCAGGGCCTGAATTTTTCTGATCTCCTCTAATAGCCAGACTATAGTGAGAAAAAAATACTTTTTTATTTTATCTTGAGCCTTATCTTAGCTTTTTCTTGTTCCTGGTGCAATACCACTACAATGGGCTTGATCACTGGTACCAGAAGCTGCCTGGGAGCCAGTGGAGACAGCTGTAGTGATGGAAAACCAAAGAATGGAGAAATCAAGCTGAGCTGGGCTTTGGTTGTGTTCACATTCAGATTCTAATAGTAAATGACAGCAGGTCAAATGGGAGGTGGCATGGGCCACCAAGGCCTCACCCAGGAGCAAATAAGAATATTTCTTAGCTTGACAGAGATGAAATAAGGTGCTCTAAAAGTGTCATCCTGTGGCCAATTCAAAATGAATGGGTTCTGAAAAGGACTCCAAATTTCTTCAGCTTGGGGATAGTGGGGAAACATCTGCTATGGAGTGATGTGAGATCAGTGTCCAAGTGAACTCTTTGAAACACCTCTCCTTTTGACCAGCAGCTCTTCGGTCTTGCTTGGGTTCATCTGAGCCATTGCTGTCTCAAGGTCATTTGCACTGATGCTGTGAGGTGTGTGGTAAAGAGTCACCACTCATTGGCTCTGAATTTCAGTCTCAATCACCGGTGTTACACAGATATGTAGGAGAGGTACAACCCATGTAAATATTCTCCTGACGTGCCCCAAAGTGTCACCTCATTGCTAGTGAAAAATGGCTGGGCCACCAGAGTTCTGGGGCACCCCAGATCATCAGGAGTCCCTCAGAAAGGGCTTGCAAGTCTTAACAGAGGCCACAGCCATGCAAAAGGAACAGAGAGCAGTCTCTGTTTTCCTGGTGAATCATTGAATGATAGAATGGTTTGGGTTGGAAGGGACCTTTAAAAAGATCACCTAGTCCAAACCCTGCAGTGAGCTGGGACATCTTTAACAAGATCAAGTTCCTCAGAGCCCTGTCCAACCTGAGTGTTTCTTGAGTGTCCTTGAGTGTTTCCTGGGATGGGACATCTACCACCCACTGAACAACCTGTGCCAATGTTTCACCAACTTTATTGTAAAAAATGTCTTCCTTATATCTAGTATAAATTTCCTCTCCTTTAATTTAAAACCATTTGCCTTTGTCCTATTGCTACAGGATGTACTAAAAAGTTTGGCCCTATCTTTCTTAAAATCCTCCTTTAAGTACTGAAAAGCTGCAATAAGGTGTCCCCACAGCAAGTGAATATTGCATGTTTCAGTTAGTTTTGCTACTCTTGTTCTCCAGGAGGTGAACAACTTCCACACACCCAAGGTATCAATTAAACTGGAAACCGTAGCCTGTGAAGTTTATGAAGATGTATGAATAGGTTTTTTGCTGGTCCTGGGAGAGACACTGCAGTCCCAGATGCAGAAAGAAAAGAAACATCAGCAAAAGCCACACAGCAACTCATAAACAGGAATTTGCCACAGAGAGAACAAGGTAATGCAAAGAGTAGCCCACTACTTTCAAAATATGAACGGGCTACGTAAAAACATTCATGAAAAATAGAGGCAGAGATAGAAACTGAACCATGCAGACATGCAGCCAGAACTGAGCAAAAATTGAGACATTAAGAAAAGCTACCATTCTCTTAGACCCAAGATATCAGATAAAACTAGGAAGCAGAATGAATTCTAGGATCCAGGTGAAATTTTGTTTATCTGAAAGTATTTAAAACTTGGGGATTTTATACGTGGTAGCTATTAAGTGTTCAGCCTGGAGAAGAGAAGGCTCCAGGGAAAACTTAGAGAGGTCTTCTAGAACCTGGAATGTTCAAGGCCAGTCTGGATGGGGCTTGGAGCAACCTGGTAAAGTGGGAGGTGTCCCTGCCCATGCAGGGGGGGTGGAACTAGACTATCATTATGGTCCCTTCCAATGCAAACCATTCTATGAGTCTATGATTCTATCCCTGCCACTGGCTGTGCACAGTACAGCTGACTTTTCAGATGAAAATCTGTGACTTCTTCATGTTTAAAGCAATCAAAATTCATCAGGTAGAAATAAAAGCTTCCTGTGGTCTCACCTGATGAAATGTGTACAGACCAGACTGTAACAGAAATGTGGAGAAGGCAAGCAAGACCCCCTTTTTTGTTGTTTTTGGTTTGGGTTTTTTTCCTTTATTTTGTAAGGAGCATGCATGTGAATAACCATATCCAGAGAGGCTGTCTGCTGCCAATACCTCATTTTGCAAGATGGGCCAAAAAGGGTGGTTATCTTCTTCAACATGTTGACTTTGATTCTTTTTCTGAAACTTAGTGTTATGATGCCATCTGGAACTAATTACATTTCCCTTTATTTACAGCAATCTCATTTTGGAGAGTATTTTGACTTTGATTATATTAGAAGTGACTCTTTGCAAGGACTCATCTCCATGTGACTCCTGGCCCCTCATCTATCACAGTCTGCAGCAGCTTTGTGGCTGTCCTAGGATGCTTCTACAGAAACTGCTTTGACTTATCTCCAGTTTGCGTGGCTTTAATTCAGCCCAACACTGTTTCGCTGCAAAAATTAAATATGCCTTGTGTCATTTATGGCTTCATCAGGGGTTTTTTTCCCTCGTGCCAGAAATAAAGGGGACAAGAGGAGGGGTAGGGACTAAAGGGGAGGGAGTGTTTACTGACAGATGAATTCCTTCCTGGCCTCATCTTTGCTTTCCCTCACACACTTTGTGAGTTTGTTAATGTTTTCCCTCCAGGAACATCTTCCTTCTTGGAAGCTGATTTGTCTGTACAGAGCAAAACAGACTTCTGTCAGAATCACTGTGGAGCTGGGAGATAGCTTTTTCTTGGGAAAACTGTTTCACAATCTTGTACCATCTGTAACTTACTGAATGAGGGCCAGTGTATGTAGAGTAGAAGGAAATACTGTAAGAACAGATATTTATCATCAGAGTCCCACAGAATTAAATGAAAAATGCTCTAGACTGGCTTTAGTGGTATTCTTCCTAATACTGACACCAGGCCAGTCTTGGTATTTCACTTTTTCACTATTGCAGAGGGGATGAGGAGTGGGCCTAGCAGTGAGCACAGGGAGAGGACAGGGGGGCTGTGGTGACAGCACAGCTGAAGCACTGCAGGGCAGCACAGTCCCTGCTTTCACCACCACAGCCTGAGCATCCCTTTAGCTGCAATATTTTAAGCAAAGGGGCAGGGAAGTGAGGAGGTGACAGATCCATAATGTCTCCTCACCTCTTTGTGTCTCAGCCTTCTGGTGAGCACAGCATGGTTGGCATCAGGACTTCAGCCTTCTTGACTGCTAACAGAAAATCTGGTGTCTTGCATGAGCCTGATGGAGACACAAGAGGCAGTGCAAATATTTAGATTTCTAATAATATCAGGGTGCTTCAAAAGACTTGCCTCTCCCCTGGACTACAAGTCACAGCAGACTGGCAAACAACACTGAGAACCCACTTGGCATTTTCTTCTTCATTCCTAATGTTTGCCTTTCTATCAAGAAAATATTTTTGAAATAAAGATGCTGGATTTGCAAAGGACATTCTTGATGGGATCAAAATAAGAACTTGCTGCCCTCCCAGGTGTTTGCTCCATCCCAGCTGCAAGGGATGAACTTGCCAGCAGCCCCTCATTGCATGGAGAAGTGGAGTGCGGGGTCTGACTGTTGGGACCCACCAGTCTGGTTCTGAAACTGGGAGCACAGTGGGCAGAGGACATTGCACACAGCCTTGTTTATGGTCTGGCCTGCCAGTTAAGGAATTACACTGATATGGATGCCATGCCCCTGCTTTGCCAAGGTAATGTCCTGTGATGCTCTTCACTCCATGGATGTACAGGCTCTGTAGGTGTTAAATCATGATTTCTGCAGCAATACATTGATCAAACACCTTCCCCCTTGGATAAGACCCACAAGACCTTCACAGTAAGAGAACCACCACTGTCAGTAGGCACCCCTTGGATATGCTTCAAAGAAATGTAAAGAGGAAAAGGAAAGTGCATTAGCTTAAATGTGAACACAGTGGAATCACCCCATTAAAAAGACTGAGGATATTTATATTCAAATTGTATAGGCTTAAACCAATATTAACAACCCAGAAAGTCAGCAGAGGTGAAGCAAATATATTTTGAAAGTAATAGTTCTGCTTGCAATGAGCAGCCACCTCCTGCAGTAGCTGCAGTGGTTTTCAAGGATAACTCAGGCAGGGCATTTCACTCTAATCTAATCTGCAAGGCAGGGCTATCAGACACCAACACCCCCTTTGCCAAATTCAGACTGACTAATGCTTCCCTGACCTTGGCTCCTGTTACCATATGAATCTCTGCAACACAGGAGAATTGGCAGCGTGACAGCCACACAGGCACTTCATCTTCAAGGCATTTTATTTAGCATTCCTGTGAAAAGGGGGGGTATTAAGGAGCCCAGTTTACAGGGGGAGGAGAGGTGACAAAGGGCTGTGCCCTGGGCTGGGGGCCGGTTCCTTTGGGGGCTGGAATTCAGGCTCAGGAATGTCCGAAAGCAAAACCTTCTCTGCATCTCTGTATGTTCCCCTGACAGTTCTTGTGGTCACAGAAACAGCAGCCTAGTCCTCTTCTCCTTTTCTAATATTTCAGTGGCTTTTTTTTTTTTTTCTTAATAGAAAATAATCTCATCAAGGCAGGAATCACCTTCATTTAACATCTCCTCACAGACTCTGCTAGCCTTGAGCCAGGAGTTGTGTCAAAGCATGTAGCTGGGGTTAACTCCTTATGCTCCTTTATTCTAATAAAAAGCAGAATCTGGATTGAGGTCTCCAAGTGGGTAAAGTGGCTTTTCTTAAATTTCTTTCAGGAGCCAATCAAGACTCAAGGATACCAGGGAAACACATTAAAAAAAAAATTAAAATTTTATAATGTTGTTTTTAATCCTGGATATTTCCACAATGGCTTGCAAAAACCTGTGATTCCTTGCCTGCTTTCTGGGGCAGAAGGAGGCAGGAATTGAACCATTTTTTTTTTGGTAAAGTACATCCTGTTCCCCTCAGCTGAAAATAGCATTGACATGAATTGGCCAAAAAGATCTCAAATGAAGACCTCAGGTTGAACCAGAGGTTTAGCTTATATTTGGGGTGGAGAGGTGTCATCCTTTCATTGTTTTTCCCTTTAGAGAGACCCAGGATCCACTGAGAACCAGAGATCCTGCAGCCACTGTCATCCCATGTCGGAGGCAGCCTAAGCAAAAACTTTTCCTGAGTGGAAGCAGTCGGGTTTGCTTCCAAGGCTTCCTCCCCGGGCCTCCCAGAAACAGGGCTGGCCCTGGCTTAGCTTTCTTTCTAACAAGTGAACCAGTGAGGGAAAAATAAAAGCCGAGGTGTAAACAGAGTCTTTTCTTTTCCTCATATGATCCTGCAAAGTGCTGAGTATTTTGACCCCGCTCTAATAAAACACTCCCTTAATGCAATGCACAGAGCAATCCCTTAGAGTTCACTGAGTATTCACTTAAGATTATGCAGATTTGGGTCAGTACTTTGCTGAATTCAGCCCAGGCTCCTTACCAGTAGCTGCGGGGAGCAGCTTTCCTGTCCTGGGGGGCACAGAGGCTCTTCCCAGACTGTTTATAACCATTTCTATCTCAGCCTGGGTTTGTTGCATTCATGCAACTCCCTCTGGTGGATACCTTTTACAAGCTTGTTTTTCTTGATGAAGCCCCTTTGCTGAGGCCTTTTTCCTAAGGATGGAATATGAGCAAAGGAGAAGACGACATATTTTGCAAAATGAGCTTTAAAAATGCAGATTAAGTGATGAGATTTCCCTGCAAGACACTGGTGCTGAGGCTTTTCAGCTCTGATCCCAAAGTCTTTTTGCAATCTTCCCTCAGACTTGTTCCAGCCTTTGTGATGCTCAGCACTGCTGTCATATGCTGTATGAAAATATTAAAAATTAATCAGGCCCATATTTTTCTGTCTAAGTGGGCAATTGACCTGAGTGAAAAGTGTTTCCTTGTCCCCTCGAGTGTGTCCTCATTTCTAAAGATTAATGGCAAATGCCAGGGAAATCCCAGGGAAAGGGACAGTGCCCATGTGTCTTGTTGCCCAGGGCTGTAGCCTACCCACTAAGCTTTTTTTTGTTTCATCTTTGAATCATAGAATTGGTTGGGTTGGAAGGGACCTCAGAGATCATCAAGTCCAACCCTTGATCCACTACCACTGCAGTTCCCAGACCATGGCACTGAGTGCCACATCCAGTCTCTTTTTAAGTATCTCCAGGGATGGAGAATCCACCACTTCCCTGGGCAGCCCATTCCAATGTCTGATCACCCTCTCGGTAAAGAAATTCTTTCTAATGTCCAACCTAAACCTCCCCTGGCACAACTTGAGACTGTGCCCTCTTGTCTTGCTGAGAGTTGCCTGGGAAAAGAGACCAACCCCCACCTGGCTCCAACCTCCTTTCAGGGAGTTGTAGAGAGTGATGAGGTCTCCTCTGAGCCTCCTCTTCTCCAGGCTGAACACCCCCAGCTCCCTCAGCCTCTCCTCATTGTTTCTATTAAATTACTTGTCCAGAGGAAGCCAGGGCTGCAGCCTGGTGTTTTTGGGTGCAGTGGGAAATGTCCCTGTGGCTCCTCCCAAGCTGCACTGTTGCAGAGCAGACATGCACAGGTCCTCGGTTGTGTTAGACCTGTTCTGAGGTGTCCACATAGAAGATCCTTGGAAGAACAAGAAATCCAGGTTTCTGAAGTCCAACCTATGGAGTGGGACATCCCTGTTCTCAGCCCCAGGAGCCCTGGCAGCAGGCTGTATGGATGTTGTTACAAATCTGAGCAGAGCAATTACCTCCCTAAAAACCAGAATGTCACATGTACCTAGAAGGGAAGAAAACAACCCAAGCACATCAATATCAAGAATCAGATTTATGCCTTTAATGGCTTTATTTAGGTCATAAATGGTTAAGATATAAGGAAAAGGTTCTAATGAAAAAAAAATACAAAACATAAAATGTTGTTTTGTCAATAAAGCTGTCAAAATATCAACAACCGGCATATACTGATAGCCACCAGCAGTGCTCTTGGGATTTCTTTAGGCTGCTGAGATTTCTAGCTGGTTTTCACAAATAGCTATCTGGTCTGAAAGGAAAGTTATGGAAATTTTTACGGGTAAAAATACAACAGTCATTTTATACAATGGAAGAGGGATTGAGATTTATTTAGTTTGTTTTCTTCACCAATATGCACAGCTGTAAAGCAGACTTGTCAAGGTGATAGAAAATCAGCTCTTTAGTTAACTTACTAGTGACACAGGTACTAAGAGCTGCTTAAGTACACAGTTTTAAGAGGCAAAACACATAATACACCTTTGACTTGGCAAGATAAACACATCAGCTGTAAGCATAAACACTGCTGATCTTGCAGGTGGAAAATGAATTAAAATAATGGAATTTATCCACACAATGATATCCAGGTCTGAAGGCAGAGCTGCACTGCTTTTTGTTGGCTCTCTTCCAGAGTAACACTGGTCCTGGCTCTTGTATTTCATCTTTGCTGTTGGATTGGGAGCACTGGGTGCCCAAGGGACACAAAGTAGACCCAAAACTTGCCTGGCACACAGTGCTGGCAACATAGCTCTTAAAAAAATGTGAATTGGCTCATCTCACACAGGCAGTTCTGTAAAAATAGGAGTTTCTCTTTCAAACTTTTCTCACAGGCATTTCAAATATCCTATTTTCAAACTTTTTTTTTTTTTTTTTTTTTTTTTTTTACTGTGCAAACAAAGACAAGAACTGTTTAGGTTTTGTTTTAAAGGGGAAGAAGAGAAGCTGACAGAAAAGCAATGTCTCCTGATGTCTCCTGGAGAGGTACTTTTGTAAGACAGCAAATTAGGCTGCAGTTGGCTCAGTGAATATTTTAAGGATAAAAAATACACTTTTCAAAGACCTGATGCTGTTAGGTCTCAAACAGGCCATCTCTGGATGTTTTCTTGTATTTATCCATCCCTCTTTTGCTCTGGGAGCTGCACAACAAGCCCCATAACCAGATCTTCCAAAAAGCATTTCAATTCTTTCTTGTCCAGCTTAAGCTGAAACGACCCAAGAAGAGCCACTCCACTGATATATTCTTCTGAACTTCACTTTTTCAGCTGATCTCAGGAGAAAGTAAAAATGCCTTTTGTCAGAAAGCTGCAGGTTCATTTTTTCTTTTACCCAGATGTGGGTTTTTTCCCCACAGCAAATATGTTTAAAACACTTTTTCACTCATTGGCTGTTACTGGATAGGAACTGAGACTGGAGGAATAACATGGGCAGAATAATCGGGGCTGAGAGCTTTGTCAAGCAGTCAGTATAGTTGTGGTTCTGATAGATGCCCAATAGCAGGTTGGCTTCTTGCAAATGTGAAATGTTTCAACAGCAAATTAAAAATTACACATGGATTTTAAAGATCTGTTAGTGAGAAAAATGTGACTTGACGTCATAGAGTTTATAATCAGAAGATGAGTTTAAGATCAGGTCAGAAGATCACTATCCCCTGTTTTGACCTCTGATGTAATGCAATCTGTTGTCTATCATTCAGAATTCTGTACCTGGAGAGCACAGGCTTGTCTTTGGCACTCCAGAAGTGTGTCTACTTTATCTTTACAATTTCAAAAAAAACAAATTCAGACAGTCCTGAGATAATTTTCTTTTTACCCAAGAGTGACCACTTGGTAACAATGGTGGATCTCTGGAACATGGTTCCATTATCAAATATGATAGCAGAGAAGTGACCAAAAAAACCTTATGATACAGATCTTGTGAGAGAGGATAATAGACATTGTCTAGGGCAGCCAAATGATAATGGAGAGTGTGACCTATAGTAGCATTTCCTCTGAAAACTTCTGAAGCAGGTTCTCTACACCAGTTAACTAAAGTTATATTGGTTACAGGATGGGAAATCCCTGCTGTTCAGCAGGGGTTTGCTGGTTGTTGCTGTTCTCTGAGTTGCAGGTCTCCTCTGCTTTCTGGTATTTTTTCTTAGCTATTTCCTGTCAGAGATTTCCTGACACAGCTCAGTAAATCATCTGATGAGGTGAGATTAGACTTGTTCTTCAGACCTGTTAGGGTCAAGTCTTCTGGCTGGTACTACTTGGGTAGCTTTGCAGCATCCAGAGCAGATGTATTTCAGGAAACACAAGTAAGCACTCCCTGATATGATAACAGTGATGATGATAATGACTGTAGCACTAAGAGCTGGGGACACCGTATCCTCCAGAAGTGAGTGGTCTCCTCCTGTTGTGAAGAATGGAGGCAACTCTGTGTTCTCACCTAGTGATGACAGAGTCACAAATCAGAAATTACATCAGGAATTGAGAGGAAAAAAGTGAACAGTTGTCATATTTGAAATAAAATTTAACATGAACAAACGCCAAAAGAAGCAAAATATAGCTCAATAACACTGATTTCAGTTACATTGAGACATTTTAGGTGTATGTGGAAATATCTGAGCTCGTATCTCTCAGCTTGGTTGGAAAGAAAAGCAAGAAACAGTCCTTGAAGGCACAATTGATTTGCCTAATTTTAACTGTCTTTAAGATAAGACAAATCTCTGCCTCAGAGTGATTTTCTCTGCAGGGAGTCTGAAGGTAGTTGGAGAGTGACTAGCTTGGAAATGATGGCTGTATTTGGTCAAATGGATCCCACACATGATGCTTTTCAGTCTTGGAAAAAGGAAACAAAACAGTTATTGAATCTGGTCCTGTGGCAATATCCTTATGGATGGAATGGGAATCACAAAAAAACCAACAACAGCAACTACAAAAAAAAAAACCACCCAAAAAACCCAAAAAAACCCAAAAACAAACAGTGAATAATAGGACAGAATGTTCTGAATCCTGAGCCAGGAGGATCTGAAAATGGTATTGCAGTAATTCTGTTCCTTGAAGGTAAGAAATTATTTGACACACTTGGAACTTGATTCAGCTTAACCAATTCATTTGTACTGTTGTTGGCACTGACCCTGCCCTGGGGTTAGATATTTGCTACATGCAAACAAACACCTTTAGTACTATGGGCACCCAAGATCTGTCACCTGGCAAAGCCATTGCTGACCAGTGGTATTATTTAGCTGTTCGTTTTCTTGATGAGCAATATGCAAGTTTTTCCTCAGAATATGTCTCATAAGCAAAGCACAGACCAAGTCACTCCTGTCCACTGAGTTGCTATTCAATATCCAAGTCAGTGTCAGGTATCAGGGCTCACAGCACTGTCCCCTGTCAGGATTCTCAGCTGGGAGTGTGATGAATATGTTAAACACAGATGGACTCACCATAAAATCCTGTGCTTGGGTCAAGAAAGTGACCAGATTGCTTTAAAATCTGTATCTGAGCCTACTTTCTGTTTACCTTCCCAATTCCTGGCTCATCAACCTTCTTGGGTAATTCTCCCCTACTTTATAGACAAATCTCACTTTGGTATTATTTTCTAAAGTATCTGATCACCATCATAAAGCAAGCTCATGCTTGATGAAGCACATTTACCCCCCTGTGTGGGCAGTGATGCCTCTGATTTCTGCACAGAGTCTTGTTCTTGCAACAAAGGTAAGATGATTTTCCAGTATCTGACAGTGCAGAATCCTTTTTTCAAAGACAGAATGGAAACAATACACACATTCCATCTTTCCTAGTCATTTTTAACCCTGAGCTTGTTTTCTTTCCTTTGGCACAGATGATTATTTTTATATTTTTGTATATATAGGTGCATTCTGCATACCTGTATCTCTCTGCTGGCTCTTAGCAAAAAGAATACCAAGCTACTATATTTTCCATGTGGAATTTCATCTAAGTTCAAAACACAGCACTGTTTTCTAAAGGAGTTATCCTTATGTACGTTTCCCAGGGGAATCTAGCAAAATGAGGAAACAGGAACGTTAAATAGGATTTTCCTTTGAAAGCTGCACCAAAGTTGCCATTTTAATCCAGAGCTTTTCTTTAGCAGGGGCCAGATTTTCTCATTCTTTGTCTTGCGAGTAGAACAGCGATTCTGATGAAAGTTTTTAGAAGCCTGAAAAATACAGTTGCTTTTACTGGTGTTTTTCATCCAGGACTTCTTTCTGCAGTCCTCAGGATACTTTAATTGGGAGGTCTTGAAGTGCAGCCACCACTCCTTCTGTGCTGCTATAGCATTTCAAGATCATCCTAATCAGAAGCTCAGCTCTGTTGCAATGCCAGAGCAAACACCCCCCCCAGCAGAGCCAGGCTGGGGAAAGGCCAGTCTTGATTCTTGCTGCATTTAGTATGGTTGTAGCTAGATAAATTTATGAAACTTTCACTGTTCCTCTGTCCTTGTCACCTGTTTTGGTTTTTCTTGCCCTTTTTTCTCCCCCTGTGCTCTGACTGCAACCTCTCTTGTACCAGGACTCATTAAATGGGTGCCCAGAACCAGGCAGGTGGATCTGTGAAGGGGGTTCCTGCAATACAAACAAACAGGAGCCTCAACACCAACATCAGCCCTGGCAGCCAACTGAGAAAACAAAGTCGGTGCGAAACATGAAGCACTGCCAAAGAATTCAGGTGGCAGCACAAGGGCAAGTGGCATCTGGGAATTATCACAGAGAGGTCTTTGTTTCCCTTTGTACCATTCTCAGCTGCTCTGAATACGAGTTCATTCTTCACCTAAACCCATCAGTTTGCTCCTGCATCTCAGGGACTGCAGACACCTCTGCATGGCAACACCTCCCAGAGAGGGAATGCGACTGCCCTGGGAGCACATCCCTCTGAGCTGCTGCTGGCATACAAGTCCTCTCTCTCTTTCAGTGAACAAATGATATGCTAATATCATGCTAACCCTCCCTGCACCCAGGCAAGCTGGGGCCAGCCCCTCTGCAAAGGAGGAACACAGAGGGCTCTTCAGACTTGTTCTTTCTCTGCAGTATTGACTTTTCCTATTAAGTTACGCTGCCCGCAGGTTTAATCAGTGAGAGATTGCCAGCATGGATACCCAGAGTGCTGGCCCTGATGTAATTTGTCAGTAAACTGACCCACCAAGGAAGGGAAAAGGGGAAGTCTCACCATTGCAGACAGGGATGGGGGAGCAAGACTGCACAGGAGAGATAGGAAGAGGTTGACATCTCTGCACCTCAGGTTTCACCTCTTTATTACATCAAGTTCCAGCTCCATGTCCCCACATCCAACAGCCCTCATTGCTCTGCTCTGTCTGGCCAGCATTCATCCCTCATTGAGTTGCTTCCAAGAAAGTCAGCTTTATCCTATATTTGTTTATATTTCCCATGATCCTACTGACACTTTACCTCTCATTCTGAACTCAGCCTTAAACTTACAGTCTTTCTCTTTTAAATGTGTCCTAATTTATTCTTTTTTTTAAGAAATCAGTCAGCACATCCTGGGTGCTGTGGAGAGCAATCCTACTTTGCTTACAGCATTTAAAGTTGAAGATTCCACAAAATTTCCTATAGCAGAATAAAACTGACCAGCTCTCACTCCTTTGAGAAAACAGGTTATTCTTATATGTACAATTACTTGTGCTCAGGCTATCTTCTCATCCACTCAAATTGTGCCATTTTCTTTCTCATGCTGCAAACATATTCAGGACAAAGCTACCTTAATGTATTTGGTGTGTTACCAAATCACATAAAAAGCTTTTAGTCAAGCAAGTATGGAGAATTGCTTATGGAATTTTTGTTATTTTTTATTTTATACAAACAAATACACTAAGGCTGACTTTCTGCATGAGCATGTGGTGTGATTTGCAAAGAAGATGAGCTCAGCATTTGAAGGTTTCCTTATTACAAGTCCTCCCTGCACTGTGAGTGCTGCCAACAATGAAAGGGATCAAAATGTCCTTTCCAAGCTCATGAGCTGCAGAATCCAGCTCAGACTGGGATGAAGTGCTTGCCCTCTTAAAAGATATATCTTCTTTCAGGACAAATTTTCTTGAATGACCTGAGTCCAGAAAAATCCAGTACTGAGCTCTTTACAAAGTAGAAAAGACTGTGTGATCACCTCACCCACTGGTGGAGCAAAGTTGGAGGGTGTGCAACTAAAGATTTATCTCTCCTCCAGTGGCTAAAAGTACCAATCAGACCTGATATTTACATCTTCCTGACAAGAAACCAGCAATGAAGTGAGAGTCTATGTGTTGGCTTTATGAGAGCTGGTGTTGGATCTTAAAGCTGAGACTTGTCTAAAGTAACCACGTAGTAACAAACACAAAGTTCATACCCCAGTACTAGGGAGAAGTTTCTGGGATGTTGTCTTGAAGATGAACTAGTGGTGAATCACAACTTAAATTCTGAGTCACTGGCTTTAGTGACATGATATCTCTGGGATATAGAAAATATTGGTGTTCCCTGTGAAATAGCACTCAGTAATTATGAAGGGCAGAAATCATGGTCCAGAGTTCATCAGCCCAGTTACTTTCCCTCCCTTTAGGGGCCAGACAGTGGGAAGAGGAGTTGGAGCCCAGGAAAAATTGCACAAATTCTTCCTGCAGCCTAAAATCTGCCCTAAACCACTGCCCTGTGCCAGCTCTTCTTTATCCATTAGATAAAATGAGATGCAGACCCTAACTTTGCACGTTTCTGCAACAGCACATCAGAGAATTCAGTGTTTTCATCAGTTCAGGATTTCACTCACTTTTCATGGTCATTTAAATTTTTAAGGTAGGAATGGGTACTACAAGGAGAAAATGGGGCTGGAGACTAAGAAAGCACAGATCTGGGAAACACACCAGACCCATTTGGGAGGTGTACATCTATCAGGTGGGAATCATTTCACATGTTCAGACAATTCAGGAAGAATGGCAATTCAAATATAACAGTTTTGCTGAGTATACATACAAAGCTATATTTATATACATTTTTATTTACCTGCTTTGCCCAGGTCTGTAAATTTTCTGTGTTTTTTATATTTGAGAACAAATGTTCATTCCAATGGGAACCTTTCTGTGCACAAAGACTATATAGGAAGTCCTGCTCTACTGCAGGAGCAGAAGACAAGACATTCTTTTCTCAATTATTACAATTAAAGACAATTAATTGCATTTATTTGCAAATCAAATAATTGGCTGATGAGAAGTCTGGTCTTCAGCTGCGTGTTAAGGTCAAGCCCATTGCTGCTCTATTCTTCTCTGCTGTCTTTTTTCTTTTGGGACTGCAGCTCTACAAAGGAGAGCCAAAACACAAGATCATGCCATCCCTTTCTTTGTGCTGCCATTCATATGGTGCTGGCACAGATGGAGCTCTGGAGTGGGATGAGATCCAAACAATGTACAAGCAGCATAAGTTACACAGATGCATGCTGTGCTGGAACTGAGGTCATTCTGTGAGGACAGACAGATGTCTTTAGAACCTGGACCACCACCTCCTTGAGTCCTATCATAAACAGGTGACAAAGTTTCAGTGTATGCTCCTAATCAAAGAGGTGGGTTTTGGAGCTCTTCTCTCTTCCTCAGACTGGGAAGAAAAGATGAAAGGAAGCGCTGGGAGATCCTGAATCTGTGCATGGCCTTGATGTAGTGCAGGACTGAACCAGCAGGGTTTGTATGCCCAAAGGAATGGGTTGTGTGCCAAATGAAACCACAATTTACTTCAAATAATTTCATTTTTCATTTCTTGGATATGAGCTTCAAGAGATTTCTAAGGATACACAAAGTCCTTTCAAAATTCCTCTGGTGCTTTGTGACAACACTGTATGTTCTTTACTCAGTTTTGTTGATGTGAAGCCCAGGAACTCTCTCCCTCCTTGAAAGCAGATCTTGTGTCTCCTGGTGAACAGTCTGCTGTGCCTCCTGGTCCTCTTCAGACACAACAACTACAACTCTCCTATAGCCTTTCCCAAGGTGGATTTGATGCTCAGGTATTTCTAGTCAGTAATCAGACACTGTAATTCCTTCTGTCACAAAGCTATATGCCAAGAACATCTCACAAGATCAGTCAATTAGCAGTAAGGTCTCCAGCTCTCCAGCTGTTCTCAAAGGTTTTCTCTGCAATTTTCTCTCTCCAGCCCTAAAATTATTGCTGTAGCTTGTCAGAGCCAAACACAGCCATTTCTTCATCAAATCCTGCACTGCAGCATGAAAGCACTCCTTGGCCTGTGGAGATGACTGTCCTAAGTCATTAATAATTTCACAGTGTCTGTGATTTGTAGGAATGTATTAGAGGAGCAAAATACAATAATTTCAGTCAGGAAATTGTCCCAAATGTTTTCATCCCACCCAGCTAGAAGAGGGTGGCTCTCTGTATTTCCATTGGTGTGTTCTGCAAACACTGAAATAGAAAAATGAAAGTTTCTGCCCTCAGTGTAGACCAGCAGGACCTAGGAGGATTACCAGAGCAGGCAAGAAAGCAAGAGACATGATCAAATGAGTGAGAACAAAGAAGAAGAAGAAAGATCTGGAGATGTTCAAGGAAGAAGTATGAAGAACTGTTGTTGGGATGCAGGTGTAAGCTTAGGCTCCGTGTCCCATCAGGCTGGTGGTGTTAATCATAGAATCACAGAATCATAGAATTGTCTGGGTTGGAAGGGACCGCAGAGATCAATGCCAAGGTTATTAGCAGATTATTTCTCTTAGTACTTGTATTGTGCTAGAAGATGAAGACCCAGGGAACACTTTTGTGTTGGAGTCTGATACCACATTTGTTTGCAGGTGTCCGTGTATAAGAATGAGATTCCACAGCTGTTAAAGTAGTAACAGGAAAAAATAGAAGTCTTCCCATGTATCTAGCTGAAGTGGAATTTAGTCATACTCTGAATATATTCCCATACTCTTGAAAATTATTATTTCATTTTAATAGCTGTTTGGCAAACAGCAAAGATGCCAGGAGAAACACTGGGCTGCTGAAGTGAATTTCCTGCCTTTCCCTATGTCCATCTGTGACATAAGGGCTCTCATTGCAGAGGAGCCAGTCAAGGACATTCAAAAAGCTAGAAATACAACTTACTACTTTATTTTTCAAATCCAAATTAAGGAGACAGGGAAAGTCTCAGGAAGTCACTGTGTTTTTGCATAAACCTCTGTAGACCTACTGAGTGATGAGGGATGGCCTTTAGCAACTGAAGAAAATAACTTGGTGTATCTTCAAACACCACTAATGTCCATGAAATAGCTTCATAAACTCTGTGTTACTAACTGGGTATATGAATATGAAGACAAAAAAAAAGAAATCTCTTTCCAAAGGAGAGCTGGATACAAAAGAAGTGAACTGCACAAATGTATCCTATTTCCACAAGATGTTAGTCTAAGAATTCAAAAAGTCTGTGGATTTCTGTAAATTAAATGGGAATCTGATGTAAAAGGTTTTGGAGCAGAGCAGTTGTCTTTGAAGGGTGTGGTTTGGCCACCTTTTGCCTTTTGGCTTCATCTTCAGCATCAAAGCCAAATTTTGCTTGTAATAGGATTACTTAGGCTCAAATACACTGCAATTGTAAAATAATCATTTAGAGCCATAAGTACCAAGTAGATTTGCCAGCTTCAAAAGGCCAAGCAGCACCAGAACTGTGAAAACTCTGCAGGGTCAGGCATGGACCCGTGGATAAGCAGAAACCTGCATACAGGGAAAGTCAGAACCAGTTTTCTATCTTGTGTATCCTCACACTACAAATAAAAGTGCTGAAAAAAGGCAGAGAATCTGCCAGCTGAGGCACTAGCAGCAGGTTACATCGTCCTGGATTTAGGGAGCAAAAGATGTGGCTATGTAGATGAGAAAAGGAGTTAATTGTTAGCTTTTTGGTAGGCTGCTCCTGCTGCAGTTTAAAGAGTAGGTGTGCAACCACCTGGATTTAAACTTTATTAAAACATGGATGATTGCACATGTTTGGAATACATGACATCAGTTCAAAACATTATGGTGTGTAAAAAACCGTAAGTTTCAAGGGCGATGTGGGCTTTGGTTGTTCTTTTTTTTTCTTTTTTCTTTTTTTTTTTTTTTTTTTTTTGGTTGGGATTATTCTGTTGGTTTTTGTTTGGTTTGTATTTAGTTTAGCTTTATGGGCTATTTATGCTAAACCATTAAATGGAAGATTCAATATTTTCAGGCTTTCTGTTTCAAATTCAAAGGACTCAAACATGAAGAGGCAAGTCCAGGTTGTCTTTTATCTACCCCTCCAGCACCTGGGACTTGAAAAAAACACCATATTTGTAAAAGATGTGCAAAAGCTGTATAATGAAGTAGTTTCAGTCTTACCCATGAGATTTTTCAGGGCAGTCAGGTGCACTTGCAGCAAAAGGCTGTGTGCTCCTCCCATCTGCCTCTTCCAGCCCAGCCTGGGTCATCCCTTCACTCCCCATGTCAAATGCTACAGTCTAGAGTAGAAGTGAAGATACAGTCATAGCATCACAGACTGCATTGCATTGAAAGGGACCTTAAAAGTCATGAAATTCCAACCCCCCTGCCTGGGCAGGAACAATTCCCTCCAGACCAGGTTGCTCAAGGCCCCATCCAACCTGTCTGTGAACACTTCCAGAAAGGAGGCAGCCACAGCTTCCCTGGGAAACCTGTGCCAGTGTCTCAGCACCCTCACATTAAGAAATTTCTTCCTAATATCTAACAGAAATCTCCTCTCTTCCAGTTAAAGCCATTTCCCCTTGTCCTGTCTCTACTATGCCTTTAAAAAGTCCCTCCCCAGCCTTCTTGTAGCCTCTTCAGATACTGGGAGGCTGCTATAACATCTCCCCAGAGCCTTCTTTTCTCCAAGTTGAGCAACCCCAACTCTCTCAGCCGGTGTTCACAGGAGAGGTGCCCCAGCCCTCTGATCATCTTTGTGCCCCTCTTCTAGACTCACTCCAACAGCTCCATCCCCTTCCTATTTTGGGGACTCCAGAACTGGACACAAACCTCCAGGTGGGGTCTCAGGAAAGCAGAGGTTGGAGAATCATCTCCCTTGACCTGCTGGCCATGCTTCTTTAATGAATTTCTGGGCTGGAAGCATACACTGGTGGCTCACATTGAGTTTTTCATCAACCAAAATCCCCAAGCTCATCTCCTCAGTGCTGCTCTCAATCCATTCTCTGCCCAGCCTGTTTTTGTTTGGGTGATATAAAAGGCTGATGTCTTGTACTGTGTTGTAGGGCTCAGCAAATGAATACAGCAATGAGAAGGAACTCTATAAATACCAGAATTGATATTATTTTTCCTTCCAACTCAAAAATGTTCACCATTGACATGTAATTACAGGAATGAGGAATTGCTTCAACAATCAGTTCTGCAGGGTGTGAGTCTCTCATAGCCATTTTGCAAACCCTCTTGTCAGTGGGTTTTTTTTCCTGATGCTGTGGACAAATCACTATTATTCTTAAAAAACTACACACCACATATAGGAAAAGGGAAAGGTCTTTAAATAGTGAAGAAGGGAAACATTGATTCTTTTTGGTTTTTTACTTTTTTCTTTTTTTTTTCCTGCATCCTTTTCTATCACAAATGTTCAAGATAAAGAAAGCTTTTAAATTCAACCATATCAGAAACATCTTAATGAAAGTGATATGAGGTAGAAGCAGTGAAGAGTCAGGGCCAACAGATTCACAGATTCTGATGGCATCTGACTATGTTTCAACACTTAAAATATTATTGAACTCCAGTAGAAGTGTTTGTCAGTGAAATGAGGGTTGTTTCTCTTCATTTTGCTTTTTGAATGCAATTATGATGAAAAAGGGAGGGAGATCACTATCACAAGGCTCTGCTGACTCTTGATGTCAAAACAGGATGGTCACAGAAGTATCCAAGAATAAGCACAGTGATGAGCTCATGTGGAGCTCAGTTTTCCTAAGAGCTGGGGCAGGTGTCCTCTGCCTCCAGCAGTGCACAAAATTAATTTATCTGGAGAAAAAACAGTGACTCTGGATGTCAGATCTGTGAAAGAAGGAACAGCAATCAAATAAAGGAGCAGACATCTGAGACAGGATTTTTTTTGTCCCCATTTGGACTTCTGCAGCATGAGATACTGATCTGGATGAGTCAGTGAGGTTATCCTTGTGACAAGCAGAGGGAAACAAGTACTTTGACAAGAGGAAGTCACTTTATCCTCAGTTAGTTGTTTACAGCAGAGCAGGTGCAAGCACAAGCAGGTGAGTCCTGGTGACTAACTCAGAAGTAAACATCCTTAGTCTGGCATGAGACAGATTCCATCTTTATTAACACTGAGACAGCAGAGCTAAAAACTGGTTTTACAACAGTAGCAAGAAGAAAAATTGAAATCTGGTAGATACTTGAGCAGTGTATGTTTTTTGTTCAGTTACAGAAGATTTTCAAATGTGTGATGAAAGAAAGGACAAGGAGGTAGTTTATTTAGCACTGCTCATGATAGGAACAAAAAAAAAAGATGCCCAAGAATGCTCTGACTGACTGGTTTGATTGTGTCCACCTTTCCTGTGCAGTGCTTGGCTGTAAGAGTTGCACACTGTACTATGGTCTACAAAAATGAACACGGCCATCTTTGCAGTAAATAAATTTTGAAACTCTGTTTTATTTTTCAAATATGGCCATACATGACGTATTTTTAATAGCATTGAGTAGAGCCAGCCATTTGGATTATAAGTAACCTTTGGCTAGGAATCTTTTCACTACTTTATTACAAGAAGAGTAATGAGTCAGTTTGCAGTGAGCGAAGTGATTGAAAGATGAAAAAAATATCCCTACTGCTTAAAGAAGAGAGAGATCAAAGCTCCTTTAGTCCCATTTTTGGGTCTGTTGAGTTTTTATTTCTGTTTTGTTTGTAACAGTTCATAAAATAATAGAATAGTTTGGGTTGGAAAGGACCTTTAAAGGTCACCTAATCCAACTCTCAGTTAATGAGTCCTGGAGTCAAAAGAGAAAAACTCAGATGTATTTCTTGGTCTCTGTAGCAGTTTAGCCCGGTGCATCCTTTTCCAGACTCAATGGGAGTCTACCCTAAAGACTCTGGGGAGTACTGTGTGAAACTCTTTCATATTGAGGTGTTTTTCCCCATCTGGAACAATAGCCTTCTGAGCAAACACATTTCCTGACTGTGTCCTAGTGCAGACATCATATCTGCTGCATCCTCCAGCCTGGAGCAGGGCAGATGCTGAGCTGCCTTGGGCATAGTTTCCTTGTGGTACAGATAGGAGCTGAAAGTGACTGTCCATGCTGTTTAGCAGGACATCAAATTAGCTTTCATTTAAAAAACTCTCTGCCTCATCTGAAATATTCTTGATTAAATTTAGAGTGCACTAGACTGTGAATGCTGGCTTATCTCCTCATATGTCATAAGAATTTGTTTCTGTCTTCATTTTGCCTGATATGAAGTTTGGATCAAAACTAAAATCGTGGTTTATGTGAGGTTTTGGACTTTCCCTAGAGCTCCAGGTTTGGGTCAGATCCAAAGTTGTCAGAGGATTGTGCTCTGAATCTCATTTATTTGTCCCACAAACTGTGGAAAGTGTAATGTATTGTCTGATTTTGCCAGATGAATGTCACTGAAAATGGTGGACTTGCCTCATAAAAAGTATTTTATGAATTCTGCACCATGTGGATGGATTTTATTGGCTGGACTATGAACTCCCAAAAGGACACGGGCTCTTTACATTTCCTTGGGTTTTGGTCATCCAAGAGCACAAATAAGAAAGCATATTTTAAAGTGGTAACTTTTATCTTGGTGATGTTCCTTATGATTACAAGTTTTGGGAAGTTCACTGTAGTTACTTTGCTGATTAAGCAGCTTTGTAGTCCAACAGAATGGAAAGTGTTTGATTAAAAAATGGATGCAACAAAACTTCTAACAGTCCAAATAGACACAAAAATTCCCTTTGATTTATCATCTCCATTATTATCCCTTCTTGTAAAACAAGTAGCAATTCTCATTCCTCCAAGTCACTGGCAAATACTTCATCCTGGATCACGGGGCAACCCAATAGTCAGAGAACTGAGAGCAGACAGAACACTTCCCAGCAGTCAAAATGCCAGAAGCAGTCTGAATGCCAAGTGCACCAAGGCACAGCTCTGCCTGTAAGAGATTCTTGTTCTTTTTAACTGCATAGTTAACAAAACAAGTGGCTTAGCTGGTAAACAGAGCCTCCAGGTCTTAAAGCTGGTTTGAGCCCTGAGATTTATGCTACCAAACTCTGCAGCTTCCTGGTGGTGATGCTGAACCAGAGCATCAGGCAGTTCTTCCACATGCTGCTGTGGGTCATTTGGGAACCTCACAGTCATCTTCACACCTTTAAATGTAATTCAGTGCTCATCCTGCCTCTGCAATAAAGCTAGAATTGCAAATATAGAGATGTAACGATTTATATTAAAAAAAAAAAATTTCTCATGATGCTTTCAAACATTTGTCTGAACACTGCAAGAGTGAGGCAGGTGATAGCCTAGTCCTGCATCACAGAAGGGAACACCTAGATACCAGCTCCTTCTTTAGCACAGAAGCTGGTACCACCCTGCAGCCCCACTGAGCCAGTGGTACAAATGGTTTCACACTGACTGTGATCCCTGTGGAGAGTCCTGAGGCCTCCTGAAGGAAAAGCTGCAGCTGTGGCTTCCATCTCCTGCCATTACAGAGAAGCCTCCAGCTGGGCAAGACACTTGGGCTTGAGAAGGTGAGGGGGGAGAAAAGGATTTGCTCTTGCTCTGGGAATTTAAAATCTTTGAAAGAGGTCCAGAGGGATATGAAGTAGCCCAGCTACCTGGTACTGAGAGTGTCAGCCACATATAAAAAAAACTTCTAAAATTTGCCACAGAGCAAGTGTAACTTTCCCTTTTTCCCACTGGTCTCTTCTGCAGAGTGACTCAGGGTACTTTTTTCCAGCATATTATCTCTTCTGCTCTCTTAATTGTAACTGATGCTGTATTCTTTTTATGCCACTCAGTATCAAAATAAAGGTTTTTTAAGCACCGTGAGATGTTTTCTGCTATTTTCACCTTTCAAGCGTAAAATTCTGCAGAACCTGTTTACTCCATTTCAATGAAGACTCTGTTACAATTTCGTACTTGATACTGTTGTGAAAGAAAGAAGTGCCATGCAAAAGGAAAGATAATAACCTTGTTCTAGAAGGAATCAGGCAATTAGAGATTATAAGGGGGTATAGGTTGATGTGTCCATTTTATGCACAAAATATACCAATTATATATTTGTTTCTTCAGAACTCTAAGGTTTTATATTGCAGCTTTGTTGAAACCCTGACTCAGGGAGCAGTCCTTGGTAATACACAGTTCAGCTGGGTAGCAGCTGAGCAGCACAAAGACAGTAACAAACGAGCAGAAATTTAGAGTAAACCAGAAATGAATTACATCTTAATGACACAACAATGGTTATGTTAGGAAAAAGGATTTTCAGAATTTAGCCAAGTCAAATGTAATCTAATGACAGAGCTAGGAGGACATTCAGGCATATGGAATTTTAAATTTCAGAGGGACCATGGGCCATGAGGTAAGACTGTGAGTAATAGGATGAAGTTATGCAAATGAAACTTTAGGATGAATTACAGGAAAAAAAATTAGCTCCACTGAAATAGTTTAGAGTCATGGTTTCCCAAAGGAAGTAGGAAAATCCCAATATATTTTTCACCTAAAAACAATGTATTACATATCCTAGCCAGTAGATGTTTTGAGACCAGTCCCTTACTGACCCCTGTGGATTACAGTAGATATCTAGCAACACATTTTAATCACCTCACCTTTCCATGAACCTAAAGGCTTAGACAGGTTTTTCTATTTTATCTGTGTGCCTAAAGAAACATAGATTTGCCCAGTGGGATTTTTAAAAGCACTTTAGTAGAAAGATCATATGTCCTCCCTGCCTTTTTAACCCCCTAAATATCTCCAGAGTAACCTCTTTGGAGGAAGTGTATTTAAGTAAGATTAAGTCAATTAATAAAATTCTCTTGGGGAAAACAAATCATTAAGGAAATAATGAACAAGATCCTATACTTCAAATACAGCATTGGAATTTCTGTTATTGCCTGATATGATAGATTCGTTCCTGCCATACATAACAATAAACAGAAGATTTCCAATTGAAAATATTGATCTGCTTTTTTTTATCTCAGGTATGCAAGATGAGGAAGTGGCCAATTTTTGCTGTGGGGACCACCTTCTTTACAGTCCGTGAATGATGGAACAGCAACATTTTTTACACAATAAGATGAAAAAAAAAATGTTCTGCATCAGAAATCAGAGCGTTATTTTACAGAATCAAAAAAAAAAAAAACAAAAAAACAAAAGTATGTTGAGCCTATATAATCAGCAACAACCACCTCAGCAACTGCCAGCAGATTAGAGACAGCTTCACTTTTTTCTCTAGGCTGTTCACAGAAACTGTCTCTAAGTTACAGCATTGCCATGAGGGCACTGGGAGAAATGAAGTCCCTAACTGAGACAGCCTTTCCTTTCCAACTCCAACACCAGGAGAAGCTGCAGGAACATCTCCCAGTCCCTTTGCAGCCCGCACCCCATGCCCCATCTCAGTTCAGTCCTTTCTTCTTCCTATAACATCTTATTTCTGCCTTCTCAGCACTTCCAACACCAGGGAGTTAGGATGAAATTTTTTCACTCATGATAATGTCCATTGCTGCTGCTGCCCCTTCCCATTTAGCATGGCTCACAGAGGCTTTTCCACTGGGAACTCAGATTGCAGGTGACACCTGTAACAAGCTTTGTAAAAATTCTGAAGACATTTGCATCTACAAGTGCCCAACTGACTTCAAAATTGTAGCCTTTGAAATTCACCCGTAGAAATCAATGTATGGTCACACAGTCTTAACAGCCACAAAGATGATCAGAGGGATGGACAGCCTCAGAGAGTTGGTATTTTTCAGCCTGGAGAAGAGAAGGACCCAGGGAGACTTTATAGCAGTCCTCCAGTACCTGAAGGAGCTCCAGGAAAGCTGGGGAGGGACTTTTTATCCTGTAGGTGATGAGACACTGGCACAGGTTGCCCAGGTAAGCTGTGGATGCTCCTTCCTGGAAGTCTTCAAGGCCAGGTTGGATGGGACTTTGAGCAGCCTGGTCTAGTGGAAGGTGTCCCTCTCCATAAGGAGGTTTGGAGCTAGATGATCTTTAAGGTCCCTTCCAACTCAAACAAGTCTGTGATTCTGTGATTCTGCCTCTGGTGCATTTAGTCCCTGTGCTCAAGTGAACAGTCAAGTGCATGGGTGTTTTCTGGGTGCAGCTCAGATGTGGTAAATCACTAAGCAACAGAAAGTCTACTAGTTTCTATTTTAGGCTCCTAGGTCCTCAACCAATTTTGAAAGATGAGATGAAGTCACGCAATGGCTTTGAAAAGTTTTCTTTGTGTTTTTCATGGACAGTTTTGAAAGTCTCAAGCACTTTCAAAGCTACTCTTGAAATTCTTTGTAAGTCACATGAATTTACAAGGTCACTAAGGTATGCTAGCAAACCTCAAAGGGATTTGATTTAGAGATTTATAATTATTTTTAAATTATTTCTAACTATTTGTTTATTTTTCCAAGACCTGGAGAAGGTTATTATCATGCTGATCCCATCAAACTTACTTCAGGCTGAATCCTGGATTATATTGAATGGGAGCCATTTAGGCTGTTGATAATATATTTTCATTCTCAAATGGCTGACAATAAAAATTACTCTTAAGAAGCAGTCCTTCCCCTGACAGATTTTGTGTAGAGCTACAAACTAGATTTCAGTTTAGGATATGATGGTGACAGTATTTCATTCTGTTACAATTAAAATAATGGAATAATTCCTGAGGAAGTTCTGAATACAGATTATGTTCTGATCTCAAGTGTAATTCAGAAAACAAATTAAACATAGGGGGCTACATAAATATAGACTGTGGAGTTGGGCTGATTCCAATGGGATGGGCTCAACAAGAACAAGTGCCAGGTCCTGCACTTTGGCCAGAACAACCCCATGAGGAGCTCCAGGCTGGGCACAGAGTGGCAGAAAGGGACCTGGGAGTCTGTATTGACAGGAAGCTGAACATGAGCCAGCAGTGTGCCCAGGTGGCCGAGAAGGCCAATGGCATCCTGGCCTGTATCAGGAACAGCGTGGCCAGCAGGTCCAGGGAAGGGATTCTTCCCCTGTGCTCAGCGCTGGTGAGGCCACACCTTGAGTCCTGTGTCCAGTTCTGGGCCCCTCAGTCCAGGAAGGAGATTGAGGTCCTGGAGCAGGTCCAGAGCAGAGCAAGGAGGCTGTGAAGGGATCCAGCACAAGTCCTGTGAGGAAGGGCTGAGGGAGCTGGGGGTGTTCAGCCTGGAGAAGAGGAGGCTCAGGGGAGACCTCATCACTCTCTACAACTCCCTGAGAGGAGGTTGGAGCCAGGGGGGGGTTGGTCTCTTCTCCCAAGTAGCTACCAGTAAGACAAGAGGGCATGGACTTAGGCTCTGCCAGGGGAGGTTTAGGTTAGATATTAGGAAAAAAATCTTTAAAGAGAGGGTGATCAGGCACTGGAATGGGTTGCCATTCCTGTTGGTGGATTCTGTGTCCCTGGAGGTTTTTAAAAAGAGGCTGATGTGGCACTCAGTGCCATGGTCTGGTAACCACAGTGGTAGTGGATTAAGGGTTGGTCTTGATGATCTCAGACGTCCTTTCCAACCCGAATGATTCTGTGATTCTGGATGATATCCTTAGCTGGTATAAATCAATCTAATTGTACTGAGTCTGGTGGAATTACATCATTTTACGTCAGCTGAAGATCTGACCCACGCTTCTAGGATGAATAATCTTCCTCACATACTCCAAAGTTTACAGAAACTGCATTTTTATGTATAAGTTCTCCCTCCAGCACGTGCCAGGAAGGTTAACAAACACAGTCACTGTGCTATAACCCTAATGTTTCCTTTTCCTAATGTACATAAGACATCTGGTGCGCTATGTCATCCTTAGCATCTGTCATCCATATTTACTAAATCCTAACCCAAAGATACACTTTTCCCAATAGTTTTGGGGTTTTTTCCTAAATATTTCCTTTCTCATGCTTCTTCTAAGCTATTATTTCCAGGTCCAGTTCAAGACAGAAAAGTAAAATTTGCCAAACAGGATTAAAGCCATGGCACATCTAGGATAACCCCAGAAACACCTATGCCAATGAAAGATGAGAAAATGAAGTGTTCCTACAGGGAATCAGTGGAAGAAAAAAACCCACAAAAACCAAAACCAAAACCAAAACCAAACCAGCATTATGACCACAGCATACACTTCTAGAAGCATCTACCACTTCATCACTCCTGTTATGGCTTGTGTCTGCAATAGTGTGGCCAGCAGGACTAGGACAGGAATTGTCCTCCTGTACTTGGTGCTGGTGAGGTCACACCTCAAATTCTGCATTCAGTTTTGAGCCCCTCATGACAAGAAGGACATTGAGGTGCTGGAGAGTCCAGAGAAGGGCAACAAAGCTGGTGAAGGCTCTGGAGAACAAATCTTATGAGGAATGGCTGAGAGAAGTGAGGTTGTTCAGTCTAAGGCTGAGGGTAGACCTTATTTCTCTCTTCAACTACCTGAAAGGAGTTTGCAGAAAGGTGGGGGTCAGTCTCTTCTCCCAAGTAACAAATGATAAGACAAGAGGAAATGTCCTCAAGCTGTGCCAGGAGACATTTAGATTGGATATTAAAAAAAATTCTTCACCAAAGGGATTGTCAAGCACTGGAACAAACTGCCCAGGGAGGTGATGGAGTCCCCTTGCCTGGAGGTGTTTAAAAGTCATTCAGATGTGGTGCTCAGGGACCGTGTTTAGTGGTGGACTTGGCAGTGCTGGGTTAACAGTTGGACTCAACAATAGTAAAGGTGTTTTCCAATCTAAATGATTCTGTGAGTCTAAAGCTCAGTGTTTTTATGGCTCAGAGAGCAGAGTTTTCATCCAGAGTAAATTATCATTGCAGATATATTGCAGAATGCATAAATATATAATGTTATTTCTATGGGCCAGTGGTGCAACTAGGTGAGTAGAAAGTTCTTACATTAAAATAAAAAGCAGCTCATATTATGAAACAGAGCACACCAAATCTCTGTGTGTCCTGAAGGGTAGCACAGACACAGTGGCCCTGGCACCGGGATCAGTGCAGCTCTGTCACTCCAATGCTGTAACTGATCTAAGAAGCCTTACCCAGGCAGCTGAGCTCTTTCTATGAATAGAGAAGTGCCACTGCTGCTCAGTGCTTCCATGGGTGGAGTAGAAATACCATTGAATTAGGCTCTGCATTTCCAACTGTACCCATACTCTGCAGAGTCATAGAGCTAATATAGTAGGAAAAAATCCTGGCTCTGGTGAAATTACTGGACACATCACCACAGATTTAGAAGAGTATAAGAAGTCAGTGTAGTCCTCTCTGGTCCCATCTACTATGTTAGATTGAACTGCAGCATCCTGAACTCTTCAACAATTTGCCAAAAAACAGGACTGTGACAAAGCAGTTTCTAATAAAGTGTGTACTGCGATTTCTTTTGAATTAGTAAGAGATTTTAACCTGCTGCCTAATCAGCATGTAATAATTGGGATACCAGTTCCCGCATAAGTGATACCTGGACCACCTCCAGCACAATTTAGTTCAAAAAAGATTTATCTATGTGTAGCAGATTGATTCTGCCAGTAGCACTGAACAGTGAGTGGTGCTTTCATGAATAGATGTTCTAAATCTCAGCTGATATGGTGCTGAAAGCAACTCAGTTGTAGGCACAAATCCCTCTGGAAGGCCTCCTGAAGCACAACACCTCTCCTGCACCTTTCCTGGGGGCAGTCAAACAACCCAAGCAGTGAGTGCAGCACCAAGAGAGGACATGTGCCCCTGGCTGCCACAGAATCCAAAGGATTTTTCTCCGTTAACTGTTCTTCAAAAGCACTTTAGGAAGCCTTTACATGTCAGGTTATTTCTTCCTACCCAAAGCAAACATTCTTACCACCCCACTGATGTAAAAAACACAAAGTATTTTTTATGACAGGAAGAGAGAGAATGGGAAAAAGCTGAGCTAATCTTCCCTCACACTATGTCTGCCAGGTGAATAGTACTGAGCTCTTGTCAAGGCCAGTGGATTTATGATAGGTTATAACATGTCTTGACAGGTTTATAACTATATGTAACATAATATTTATGCCTGCACTTTGATTACAACATTTGCCTGTCTGTTAATGATACATTTCTCTCTTTCAAGTTCTCAGCAGAGAAACATTAATTTAGAAGATGATCCACCAAGAAAATGAGCCCACAAACATACACAAGATTGGATTGCTACTTTAAAGTGTGAGAGATCTCCATGGCAATGGGTTTCATGGGAATGTATGTCTTCTTTTTGCTGTTTTTCTTTTCTACTCTGTTTCTGCTATATTCTAGTGCACCATTGATGCTGGTACTGGTTTCTCATGATGTAGCCCCAGTTATTTCATTCAGTAGAACCACTCCTGGTGTGCAGCCATGGCAGTGCATAAAGCAGAAAGGACAAAGTGGGTTGTTATTTTTTTTCTTTTAGTTCAATTCCTTTTTATCAGTGTAAGCCATTTTGGTAGGTTATTGAGCATTTCTTGCAAGAACAGTACTGTGTATATTTTTATGTTCTTTTCCAGCTGGAACTGCAGCTGTAATGCCTTGCACTGAGACATTCAATGTGCTAGAGAGAAGCTTCACTTGAAGGCCACTGAAATCTTAACTGTGGAAAGCTCTTTTCTTTCTTTATACTTCCTAAATTAGAAGTATGAGTGTCCCTAAGCCCCATAGATACATTTCACAATTTTACTGCCTTTTTTCTGGGCAATATATATAAAGCACATAAAAATGTTTCAGACATGCTTGTCTCAACAAAGATCATATATACGGTTTCCATAGATGAAGAAATCCAAACTAATAGGAGAAATACCTAGCTCTAAACTAGCAGAGAAGCCTGTTTGGAAGATCTTGACAGCCTGAGGTGTGTGTTGTGCTTTTGTGGCATCAGAAGGAAAATCCTTCTGTGAAGATGCATGACATTGCTCCCCTGTGCTTGTAGCAAAACACAAAGTTGGGGGAGAGATGTTTGGATACAACATTGCTCCCATCATTTGCAAATGGGACAGAAAGAGGATGAGAATGGAGAAGTTCATGCTGAACCTGTTGGCACAAACTTCTCTCTTCTTCTTGCCCTACTTATGACTTTGGTCCTATCCATCCCATCCTACTGGTCCTTCTGCATCTACAGAGGCAAAAAAAGTGACAAGAAAAGGAAGAGAAGGAATGTTTACCAAGACCCAAGAGTTCCCCAGAGGTGTCCATGGCTGGCTGTCAAAGCACTGACCCTTGTGCCAAAGCAGAATGTGTGGAGAACACCACCACAAGAGACCTGTCCTTCAGGCAAGGCAGCCTCTGTATGCCTGAGGTGCCTGAGGGTGAGAACAGGAGAGTGCAGCAGCCCCAGATCTGTCCCCATAGCAGGCAAAAGTGATCATGCCAGCTGGGAGTCCCAAGCTCTCCTGCTGAATACAATTTTTTAGACAAATAATTACAAAATTAAGCAACTGAGGACAAGGATGGCAATGATGAACTAAGAATCCCAAGGTTTCACACGAGCTATGGCATAGTGCTGAGCCCAGGACATCTCCTGACTGCCGGTCTGGGGGGAGTCAGGACAGGTATGGGGGGTTCAGGACAGGTTCACCTTATGTCCTCATCAGCTTTTCCCCAGGAGTTGCCCCCACTCACTGTGGAAGATGAACAGGAAGCGTGGGCAGCAGGGGCCACCTGAGGGTGACTGCTCTCACACTCATGCATTAATGGAGCATTGAAGCCCCCAGGTTAGTTATGTCCAGGCAAACGAGGAAAAATGGAAAATCGATGTGAGACACCTGGCCTTTGCCAAAGGACACATGAACGTTTCCAAATAAAACATGCAACAACAACAGATCTGTTCCCATCCGAGTTCCTCTTTCAGGCTGCTCTAGCAGAAAAGGCTTCGATTTTCACTAAACAGAAAAACAAACAAACAAACAAACAAACCAAACCAAACACCTGCCGTTAATTATTCTGCCCGTGACTATTTTATAGCCTTTTATAACTGCTCCGCTGAAAACTCCCTACCCACCCGCCTCTCCGTGCCGGACTCTCCGCCCCCCCTGGCCGGGACCGAGAGCTCAGGGTTTGGACCCCGCGGCCGGGGGTGCGGGACCGGCCCCACCGCCCCTCCCTCTCTTTTTCCTCGGTGACGGATGGGACGCGGCCCCCCCCGCACTCACCCGCCGGCCCGGGGCCGGGCAGCGCCAGCAGCAACAGCAGCAGAGGCGGCGGCAGAGCCCCGGCCCGACGCCCCGGCATGGCCCGTTCTGGGGGTCCGGCGGCTCCCGGGGGCGGCGGCGGCGGCGGGAGCGCGGTTGGTCCCCTCGGGGAAGGCGGGAACTGCGGGCACGGCGCGGCTGGGAGGTGCGGCTGGGGGGATGTGTGTGTCCTCCGTGTCCCCACCGGCACCCAGCAGGTACCGGCTCATTACCCACAAGTAACCGGAGCGTTTCCCCTGCTCCACAAGCGGTCTTACTGCTGCTGTCACAGAGGGGTTGGCGGGAGGTGCCCCCATCCCTGCCCCCCCAGGCAAAGGGTGATCGGTGGGTTGTCATCCCCAGCCCCTGGGGTGAGGGCAGAACGTCCCCACTGCCATCCTGTCCCCAAGGAGGGGTGAGGGATGCCTTCTCCACTTGTTCCCCACAGTCTGGGGAGGGTTGAAGAGGACAGTCACATTTCTCTTCTCCTGCTGCCCCAGGTTCTCCGGGGTTCCTTAGAGCTCTAGAGCTGGGGGCAGCTGTGCTGATGGAGGGAAGTGAGGACCCTTTGCAAAAACATCGTGTCCAGAAGCCAGATAAGCTGCAATAACGCAGAAGGACCAGAGTGTTGAACGTGGCAGTTCCAAGTTAATGGTTGAATTTGGTGATCTTAAAGGCTTTTTCCAACCAAAATTATTCTATGAATTCCTGGGGGACCACAAAGCTGTTGGATAGGTAAGACATTGCAAGAGAGAGGCATGTCTCTGTGAGGACATCAGTGAAATGGGGAATAAAGACCCATGTCAGCCCATGGCACCAGTGCTGTTTTCCAGTATATAGGGAAGACAGCAGAACACCCAAGCTCTGGGTTCAGGCAGCAAGAGCAGGTTTTATCTTCTCTCAGAGTAGTGGCCACGTAAGGACGAGGACCCTAACTCCATGGGAAATTAAATGAAAAAAAGCATCGCTTGTAGGAATGCAGGGAGCCAGTAGGCAACTGGATCAGAGACTTGATGGCCACCACCAAGTGGAAAATTACCGGAGAGGATCCATATACATTTGAGTTTAACAAAGTAAACCTTCAGGGGTCTCAATATCTCCTCTAGTGCAGATCTTTCTTTTTCCCTTTCATCATCTCCCATTTGATAGCAGGTAATGTTCTGGGATGCCATTAATCCTGACGTCTATTTACGATTACATCTTAAGAAGTTTACTGCTGTTTTGCCAATGGACATTTCTTTTCATTTTAGAAAGTATTGCAAGCAGTAATAAGCCACAGTTAGTAGAAGTGAACTAAAAAAAGAAGTCTGGCAAGTCATAGCAAAGTAACCTGACATTTCTTAAGAGGTTTGCAGGCACGTTTGATACAAGCTAAGAAATCACTGGTGCTAGGGAGTCATAACCAGCTCTCTTGGCATCTTCTTCAAGTATTAACTCTTAAAAGCTAACACTTCCACCACAGCATGCAACGAGTAGGCCAATCCCAAGAGACCTCTTTCTGAAAGGCCGGGGCTTTGTGGGTGTCGTGGAAGGGGTGTATGACCCAGGCCGGGGGTGCAGCTCCCGCCCAAGCCCATCCCCACCCCCCCGCCTCCCGCTCCGCGGCTCCTCCGGCCGCTCTCCAGGGTCCTGAAACCCGGGGGTGTTTGGAAGTCGCGCAGAGGTGGTGCTGGTGGTGAGCTGAGCAGTGCTGGGGGAAAGGATGGACTTGGTGATCCTTGAGCTCTTTAGCAATCAAAATAATTCTCTGATTCTCTTCTATGATTCTTTCTGTTCTTAATTTGTTTTCTGTTTCCAAGTTTTCTGCCAGCCCAGAGCATGGCCAGTTCATTCAACCCTCTGCTTCATTAACAAGGGCATAATTCTGGTGAGGAGGCCAGAACAAAAAGACAGTGTAAAGTGCAGAAGTTACTGTAGTGAAATGAGGCAACCAGGTGCCCCTAATTGCCAGGTAGTGGGCGTGAGCTTGTGTTAAGCCCACCTGTGCCTGATTAGGGTGGGCTCCTACTGCGCATGAGCAGGATTAGTGCACCAATAAAGCTCACTCCTGAGGAAGCCAGGAGGAGATTAGTCACTTTTGGAGCAATAGCATTGATCCAGGCTGGTCAGCCCTGAGAGCAATAGACTCAGAGCACTCTTCGTGAGTTTCTGCTGGAACACCTGGTTGGACCCTGTAGTGCCGTGCCCTAAAAGAGGTTTGTCTTGCTACATCTGGTGGAGAATGCATAGGCCTTGATCTAGCCCATGCTCAGACGAATCAGAAGAAAGGGAGCTAGTCCGTCACAAACCAGCATTAGCAGAAAACCCAAGGAGTCGGGTAAGAAGATCTACTACCTTTCCTTCTCTACCACTGATCGACCAAGGAAAAAAAAAAAAAAAAAAAAAAAGGGATTGTCAACAAGCACCCCTGTTAATGAGAAGCTGGTGACACGGGCAAAGGAGCAAGAACTCTCCTCCTCCCCATCCTCTGCGGCCACATGGGAACTTTGGCAGAAGGTCAGTGACCTGTTGGGAGGCCTCCATACTCAAGAAATGAATAAAAGCATAACTGGACTAGACAGTATGTGGGGAGTGGTGATCAATGCCCTAAAAGAAATAAAAGCCGAGGTGGAAGCTGCCATCACCGCCATTGCAGCACTCCCGCCAAAGGCTACCATTGATACTACAGCACCACCACCAGAAGCAGTATCCGGTGTTGTCCCCACAGCGCCTCCGCTACCCACCCCTCCTCCAGAGGGTGGAAAAACCCGGAAGGCGTTCTTAGGACTAAGGGACAACATCCTTGCCATCAAGGGCATGACGGGAAAGTCGCACCATTCTATAGCCGAGTTTCTATCAGATATCGGGCCGGAGGAAGAAAAAGAAGCACCTGCTCCAAGCACCGAAAGAAACGAACAAAAGAATGTGAAGATGTCAACATCCCATGTCCCCGAGATGGGCGGCTACAGCTGCTGCTTGAAACCACCCCTACTGCCACCTCCCAGCTCAGAAAAAGAGCATGGGAAAGAAGCGGCCACCCCACCAGCTGCACCCATCGGCCTGGAGGACAAAATAAAAGCCCTCCTGGAGCAAACAAATAAGGCCATGAAATCTTTAGAAAAAAGGATGACAGACATGGAACAATGCTCGTCTTTCCATAAATATTGATACCCACCCACCCTCCCTGATGATGATGATGAGGACATTCCAACCCCGTTGTTATCAAGACAGAACAACCAAGGCATCAAAGGTGCTGATAAACCCCGACCCAGAAGATGGTCTGGTTTCATCCACGATGCCATTCTCGAAGGGGATTGGGAGGCCAGCACCATTGCTTGCCCTGTTCTGCACGATAACAATGGGCCCCCTCAATTCAAACAGCACAGTTGGAAAACCTTACAGCAAGCCAAGAAGACCCTGAGAGAGGGAGAATTAAAATCAGAGAGTGGTCAGGCCGTACTGGATTGGCTTTTCACCGCCAACACTAATTGCCCCCACGACTGCCGCAATCTGGCCAGGTACCTGCTCACCCCCTCCCAGCAGATTGTCTGGGCCAAAGAATGGGAGCGCCTGGCCCAAGTGGAAGCAAATCGCCCTCGAGCACCTGGGGATCCACTATCAGGGATAACCGCCGAGATGCTCACGGGCTCAGGACGTTATGCAGATGTCCAAGTCCAGCTGCAGTTCCCGACTGTGCTCCACCACGTTGCTGCGCACCTAGCCCACCAAGCCTTCTATGTGGTCCCAGAGCCTGCTCCAGTCCCTTCATTTACTGCCATCAAGCAAGGGATGAATGAGTCTTTTCAACATTTTGTTGACAGATTCTGGCAATCTATCATGGCTCAATCCGAGCTGGGAGCAGAGCAAAAGGAATCCATGTTCAAGCTACTGGCGTTTGAAAACGCAAATCCGAGAATGAAGTCACTGTTCTCCACTTTACCAAAAACAGCTGATGTCTCGGAGATGCTAAAGGTAGCTGCCAGGGCCACCCAAACACAACAAAACCAAGGCATGGCCAGTGCCTTTGCCACCGCCCTGGGACCCACTCAAAAGCTCCTTGCGGCAGTTGCGCAGAAACTAGACAGAAGGAGAAATCGATCAAGAAAATCCACCCCTGTCTGTTTTCGATGTGGAGCCACAGGCCACTCAGCAAGAGCTTGCTCAGCCACAGTGTGGTGTGACCAATGCCAGAGAGACAACCACAACAACCTGGCGTGCAAGTTTGCAAAAAACGGAAGGCGCAGCGCGCAAGGCCCCCGCACCATGACACAAGTAGCCGGGCCAGCGCTTTACACCAGCTCCCCGCCCCAGCCACGAGGGGAAGCCTGGGCATCAATGTGCCCTCAGCAATAGACGTCACCCTCATGACAACACAGGTACACCGGATACCGACTGGAATATATGGACCAATATACCAAGAAGATAGCATGATTGGAGCCTTACTAATGGGCCATTCTTCCACTGGAGTTGCAGGACTTGTTGTGCTCCCAGGAGTTATAGATGCGGATTATACAGGGGAGATCATGATTACTTGTTTTACATTAATGCCCCCCCTGATAATCAAAGCAGGAACCCGGCTAGCACAACTGGTCCTCCTCCCAAAAATGAATTTGGGAAAGAACGCCCCTGTGGCACGAGGCAGTCAAGGCTTTGGATCTTCTGGAAGCACTCTGGTAACTTTAGTGCAACAGATGAAAACAAGGCCCATCATAATTGTAAAGTTGACCTCTGGAAAAGAGGTCAAGACCCTTTCCATGATGATGGACACTGGGGCTGATGTTACAATAATCAACCTTAATGTGTGGCCTCGTCATTGGAAACTTATCACTGCCCACGATGCCATCCAGGGAATAGGTGGTGGTTCCACCCCCCTTCAGGCCCTTAAACCCGTGCAGTTACAGTTTCCCGAAGGACAAGCGGTGACCGTACGTCCTTATGTGTTGCCGTTACCAGGACAACTTGGGGGGTTGGTTGGCAGGGAAGTTATGAGCCAACTAGGGGCTGTTCTCTCCATCCCTGAACCCATCCAACCCCCTCAACATTTTCAGTAAGGGCCACTGCAGAAGTGCCGCTATCTCCCAGACGACAATGGAAGACAGACACCCCTGTCTGGGTGGAGCAGTGGCCCCTATCCAAAGAGTGGCTAGAAATTGCCAACCATCTGGTAAAGGAGCAGCTGGACACAGGACACATCCAGCCGTCTGTCAGTCCTTGGAACACGCCCATCTTCGTAGTTCCAAAGAAGACAGAAAAATGGCAATTACTGCATGACTTGCGCAAGGTCAACAACCAGATGTGGCCGATGGGCACCCTCCAACCCGGGCTGCCCCTACTTACAATGTTACCCAGAGGCTGGCACCTTCTGGTAATTGACCTCGAGGACTGCTTCTTCACCGTTCCCCTACATCCTGAAGACACGGCTCGCTTCGCCTTCACTATCCCATCGATCAACAAAAGCAAACCTGCGAAGCGATACGAATGGGTAGTGTTGCCCCAAGGGATGAGAAATTCCCCGACGATATGCCAAATGTTTCAAAACATTTCAATATTTCAACATTTCATATTTCAAAACATACCATATCAGAACTATTAAAAAGAAGCACTGATAAAATCTGGAGATAAAAATGTTCAGCTGAAGAGGCTGTAGCCATGCTCCAGAGTCAACAGGGTGGTCTTCTAAATGAAATAAATTGCCTCACTACCATAAGTGTCTGTTATCTTGTCAGTTCTTCCTTGGTGAACTGAGGCAATACCAAGAAAAAGATGAACTTACTTTGTAATAATACTTTGCTCATCTATATGAGTCAGTGTTTACTTGAAGTGAGACAGTAGAGAAAGGTCATATATATTTTATAGCCAGCTTAGATGTGCCTAGTCTGAACTTGATGAGACACACAGATCTGAGGACAAAGGAAGAATTGTGGATGTTGTCTACCTTGGCATTATCAAGGCTGCCACTTCTTTATAAGTTGTGTTATTAAGGTCTGAGTGAGTGAAAGGCTGAAAAAGTATCTGACCTGTCATGTTCAAAGAGTTTTGGTTCAGCCTTCATATTCTTCCTCAAAGCTGATTACTAGTGGAGTAAGTGGGATGTTTGTCTTGAGATGTATCTTTAAAAATATCTCTACCAACGTGCCTTGTCAATTCTGCAGGTGACTCTAAACAGGAGGAGGATCAGTTGATGCACTGGCAGGAGGGGTACAATTCAAAAGGACCTGAACAAGCTGGAGGAATAGGTCAACAAAAACATTATGAAATTGAATGAAGATAGAGGAAAAAGTCCTGCCAAAAGAGAAAAAAGTCATTGCAGGCTGGGTACCTCTTCTGGGAGGTCCCAATAGACAAAAAATCGAACGTGAGCCAGCATTGTGTCCTGGCAGCAATGAATCACAGAATCATAGAATGTTTAGGGTTGTAAAAGATCTTAAAGATCATCTAGTTCCAACCACTCTGCATGGTAAGGGACATCTCCCGGTAGACCAGGCTGCACAAGGCCTCATCCAACCTGGGATGAAACCCTTCCAGGGAGAAGGCATCAACAGCCTCCTTAGACAACCCATCTCACTACTGGTATCTTACTGCCCTGATGGTAAAGAATCTCTTTCTGTTATCTAACCTAAATCTGCCCTTTCAGTTTAAGACCATTACCCCATGTCCTGTAACTACCCCTCTGGTGAAAATCCCCCCACCCCAGCTTTCCTGTAGGTCCTCTTCACATACTGGAAGGCTTCCATATGGTCTACCCCAGAGCCTTGTTTTCTCTAGGCTGAATAGCCCCAACTCTCAGCCTGTCTTCCTGGCAGAGGTGCTCCAGCCCTGAGCTGTATTTACAGGAGTGCAGCCAGATGCTGGAGGGAAATGATTATTCCCCTCTAACCAGCACTTTCTAGACCACACATAGAACATTATGATGTGACCTGTTTTGGGGTCTCCAACAAAAGAAAAATGTTGATAAACTTGAGCAAGTGTGGTGGAGGGCCACTTAAATCACAAGGGGCTTGGAGTGTATGAGCTGGGACAGTTGGCAGAGGAGAATGGACTTGATGAACCTGGATCAGCTGAAACCAGAGGGAGATGTCTCTAAGGTATTCAAAGCATGTGGGTCTCACTATCATGATGAAGGACCCAGGGGGAACCCACACTGTTCTGGAGCAGCAGATGTCCAAGATCCCCAGGAGTACCCAGCTGAGCCACATTTCCCTGTGTCTGGCCCTCAGTCCCACCCTTGCTCTTCAACAGCAAACTTTTCTACTTTGGTACAGGGGTTTATTTAAAGAGTGATCTGGTATAACATTACTTCTGAAACAAATTTTCAAGTTAGTGTTTCCTGATGTTTGGCACTTCCTTTTATCTTGATGTGAGATTCCTTAAGTATTTTATGACAGTATTTTGGGTAAAACCAAAAATGTTGCTCATAATATTCAAGAAGTAACAGTGAAATGTGCAACATAGATTGGACACTTTTTTCTTGTCCTTTTTTCTCGTTCTTTTTTCTTTTTTTTTCATTTTTCCAATGTAACAAACAAAAGAAAAATCAAAGACTCTAAGAAAAATGTTTGTATGTTAATTTTGACAATTTGGACAAAGGTGTCAAAGCATCTTGTTTTCCAGAGCAGGATACTTTTAAAAGTTCTGGTTTACCAGTCTGAAAGAGCTGCACAAAACTGGAGACACACTCACAATATCAGCTTCATCAAACTGTCAACCACATGTATTGGATTTCACCTATTGATTGTTTTCTGCTCAACACTCAAAATCATTTTCCAGGAATATAGAAATAAATCCTCAGAACACAGCAAGAACTTCTGCTGAGTTTTTAGTGTTGTTTTTGTTTATTGTACAAAATTGCCTGACTGTGCAAAGTACTCAGCATTCTGTCCTTAGCCCAGAAACAGACAAAAATGCATTTTTAACTTCAGCCTTAGACTTCAGTGCTTTGCTGGATAAGGACCAGAGAGGGTACTGTGCTGAAAATCAATCCCAAAGGTGTACTTGCTGTGTAGCTAAACAGAAAAGACAACATTTGCAGAGGTTTTCCTACCCTCTCTTTTCAATTGCATCTTTTAATAAATAAGCAAATAAGTAAAATTAGCCATCCTTCTTCAGCTATATGGGAAAGACACTTGGAGAACCTTTCTGTGTGGTCTTAGAGTAAGCATTGTAGTGTAGCATGGAATGGTTAATTAAGGGGTACACAGAGAAGCAATAGTGATGTTGCTGGGAATGTGACTGTGCAGTGAATTTTTGAGGCACTGCCTTATCCTAAGGGGTGACACCACTTTCTGTGATGCCAGCAGAGATTAATTTTTAGTTCAGGTTTTTCTGATACACCTCAGCATAATATTTTAGTTAAAAATGATAAGTGATCCTTTTTACACACTTGAATAAGGTTAGTCCATAGCTTCATTAAAAGAAAACTTATAGGAGATTTTCTCCTTCTTAAATATATATTTATAAATATAAATCTATGCTGCTGCCCCTCCACGGGCACCCCCTTGTTGTGGGGGAGAATTCATCATCAGCCTGTACAAGAAGAAAGGAGAAAAGTCAAACTGCTCCAACTACCAAGGTATAACTCTGCTCTCCATTGCTGGAAAAATCCTTCCAAGAATACTTTTGAACAGATTAGTACCTGCTATAGCAGAGGAAGTTCTACCTGAAAGCCAATGTGGTTCCAGAGCCAATAGGAGTACCACAGACATGGTATTTGTTCTCAGACAACTGCACGAGAAGTGTAGGGAACAGAACAAAGGTCTTTATGTGACATTCGTTGACCTCACTAAAGATTTTGACACTGTGAGTAGGAAGGGCCTGTTGCAAATCTTTGAATGATTAGGATGTTCCCCCCAAATTCCTCAAAATGATCATCCTGCTACATGAGGATCAGAGGGGTCAAGTCAGATATGGTGATGCTTCCCAATAATCACTGGTGTGATACAAGGCTGTGTTCTTGCACCCACTCTATTCACACTCTTCTTCAGCACAATGCTCCAAAGGGCCACAGCAGACCTTGATGAAGAAAATGGCATTTACATCCTATATGGTACCAGCGGGAGCCTATTCAGCCTAAGGTGACTGAAGGCCCACACCAAGACCCTAAACCCCCAGGTCCCAGAGTTGCTTTTCCTGATGATGCTGCCCTCGTTGCTCACACAGAAGCAGCTCTGCAGTGCATAGCATCCTGCTTTGCAGAGGCTGCAGATCTTTTTGGGATGGAAGTCAACTTGAAGAAGTTGTTTACCAGCCTGCACCACAGAAGACTCCCATCCTCCCCACGTCACCACAGGCGAATCAGAGCTTAAGTCAGTCCAGCAGCTCAGCTCTCTGGGATGCGTTAGTTCCTCAGATTCCAAGAACAACAAAGAGATAGACAGCAGATTAGCAAAGGCATACAGTGCATTTGGAAGGCTTCATGGAAGAGTCTGGATCAATAAATACCTGAAGAAAAGTACAAAGATGAGCCTTTACAGAGCCATTGTACTGCCTACTCTTTTATATGAGTCTGAATCATGGGTCATCTACTGCCACCACCTGCGACTCCTTGAATGTTTCCATCAGTGCTGCCTCTGTACAATCCTAAACATCCACAGGACTGACTGTGTGACCAATGTCACTGTCCTTGAACAGGCAGGGTCACCAGTACTGAGGCCATGCTACTGAGGACACAGCTGCACCGGGCAGGGCACATCTCCAGGATGCAGGATCACCTCCTCCCTAAGATTGTGCTCCATGGTGAACTTGCCACCGGCTGCCACAATAGAGGATCCCCAAAGAGGAGATACAAGGACTCCCTGAAACAATCCCTCAGCTTTGGCCATACTGACTGACATCAGTGCTCCACTCCGGCCTCCAACTGGGACACATGGAGACACAGCATCCATAACCCTGCTGCCTCCTTTGAGAACACACAGAGAATCAGTCTTGAGGAGAAAAGACAGTGCAGAAAGCACTGTGCCTTGGCTGTCCCCTCACAGGAGACTCTGCTGTGCCTTTTGCAACCACACTGCCTGTCCCACACTGGCCTTATCAGCCATCAGTATATTTGCAGCAAGTGTGGGCAGAGCCCTTCTAAAATCTTAATTTTACAAGCCAAGCCATGATGCTGCTGCCCTGTGCAGTGCAGATAAATATTGTCGAGTTGCAAAGTGCAGGCATACAGCTGCTTCTGAAGGCACACAACTGCTCCTGCAGCACTGGAACACAGAAATCTTACCTTGGGAGCCATTGTTGCCCATGGAATAATTCACAAATTCTTTTTATTCTTAGAATATACAGCTGGGCACCACTAGATGTCCTCTTCTGCCAGCCCTGCTCTTACACATACAGCTGCAGAGTTGTTACATCATCCTCTCTATACAGTTACACCCCTTGCATTGAAAAGCACACTACTACTGCTATATTACTACTGTCTGGAGAAGAAAAGGCTCTGAACAGACCTTATTGCAGCTTTTTCATCCTTAAAGGGGGCTTCTAAGATAGATTGTGACAAACTTTTTAATAATGTCTGTAGCAATAGGGCAAGGGGTAATGGTTTTAAAGTAAAAAAGCAGAACTTCAGGCTTAATATAAGGAAGATATTTTTTTATGATGAGCTTGGTGAAACACTGGCACAAATTGCCCAGAGAGTTGGTGGGTGCCTTTCCTGAAAACATTCAAGGTCAGGTTGGATGGGGTTCTGAGCAACCTGATGTGGGTGAAGATGTCCCTTTTCACTGCAGGAGGGATAGACTAGTTGGTCTTTAATGATTCCTTCCAACTCAAACCATTCTATGATTATTTTTACTATATTGTCAAATGCTCCTGTACACCTCTATGGAGGAATCAGAGTTTTTTAACTTCTCTTTCAATCCTGGACTTCACCTTTACAGTCACTCTGTCACCATGCCTTTTTGGGGAACACAAGAAATTGGTACAGGAGAGGTTTGATATTTGGCTCTGTACCAAAGGATTGCTCAAGATCTGATCTTTGGAGAGCTCTTTCCTTCTGAAAATGACCTTCTTACTCTGACTGTCATATTTTGTCTTCATATCTGCAAAGCCATTTGGCCTTTTTGCAATCTGGAACTTTGATCAGAGCTGAACCAAGCCTGCTCACAAGATTAACATGGTTTTGCTGTTGTTTATTTATTTATTAAATTATTTATTTAAATTATACTTAATGTTGTACTGCGTGCCTAATAATCTTAATCCATTGTATTAGAACTTGCAAAATACCTAAGTAAAAAGTAGTCTTTCTGGCCCAAACACTTTGCCTACTGGACATGAATTCAGAAAGTAGTCAGGGGGTGACAATCAACTTGTCCCAGTTCAAGACACTAAAAAGCCTTCTAAAAGCCAAAATAAAACCAGCTTTGCCCCAGCACAGCAAATTTACTACTTGTCAACTGATGAGCCATTTTCTCATGTTTGTCATAAGTCTTTAGGTGCCTCCTTAGCCACCACTGCATAACACACACCACATAACAGCCACCACTGTTACAACACACATAACACACACTTAAGGTTTATGCCTTAAGCTTCTATGGTGCATGTAGATAGGAATGGATGAGAGGCAGCAGGTAATTAAAGCAAACAGGCTGGGAAATCTGAGTTAACCAAGCAGCAGTCATGGCCTCAGAGCTCAATCTGAATAATCACAATGACACTTCAGTGTCCTTCGCCTTTGCAGAAGCTGTACATGAGCTGTAATTAGCCTGGAACTGTGGAATTTCTTGATCCTTCCTTCCACCTAATACTTAGTGCTAGTAGATTTCATGAGATTGTGCTGGGTTTACTCTTATTCCAACATTGAGCAGATTGCTGTGACAGTAGCAATGATTCCTCTGGTTTTGCTGATGCCTCACTTTATATCTAGTTGTGGAGTCTCACTTTACATCTAGCTTTTTCAAGTCAGCTTGTTCATCTTCTTTTTCAAGAATTCATATAATCTCACTAAATTTTTTTATTCTACCATAATCCTTGCCACGTCCAGTTAAAGCAGGAATAGATGAGTCTGGTTCTGTATGTGCATAGGTGTGAAAGCTAACTGCAGTGGTTAGTTATGCACTTGGGTTTGGGACCTTGTCTCAACCAACTCAGATTTAGTACTTTCCTTCATGAAGCTGCTTAATCTTCCAAACAGAATCCAGTTTGGAAACTTGCATGTCCATTAGCAACTAAAAATCTGCAGTACCAGTTCATAAATTTTCTGTAGCTCAAAAAGAGACAGAAAGAAGAATGGTGGAAAAATGGAAAGAAACATTGATAATAGATCTGTAAGAAAGTGCCCTGGAACAGTGGTCTCTGGTTTGTTTTCAAGATTTCAGAATGAAAGATTTTGCCATGGCACATTGAGTCCCTTGAGAAATGTGTGCTCTGAACTGCTGCCATATAGGTATAGAGTTTCCTTCTTATTACTCCTCATCAGGTAAGCCAAGTCTTGTTCTGTAAACATCTGACTTAAATAGCAATCTAATGATAAGAAATCATGATAATTTCTTTTTCATTTTGGTTAAATGTTTTGAGAAGAAAGGCAGCACTGAGGGGTCCTTCAGGGACTTGTGCAGATTTCCAGTCAGCTACATCATCATGAAAACGTCTGCTACGCAGCAAAATTTGGATTAAATGCCTCATAAGAAAGCAAAAACGTGTCCTGGAAGCACCTCTTGTTTCAGGGGCTTTTTTCCAAGGCTCCTGAGAGACCAATTAAAATCGTGACCATTGCACATTATTGTCATAGAGCCTGATTATGCAGGAAACTAAATGCAAGGCTCTCCTGAGAAAAAAATGCAAAAACTAGTGATCTAAATTCTTATCTTGGGGCTCATAAGTGAAAGGCCCAAGCAGCCTTCACTTGTCATTAACTCTGGGGTCATAAATAAAATAGGATCACACAGCTTTCTGTGTAATTGCTCTACACAGAGCTGCAGACTTGGTACAGATTTCATAAGCCCCATCTTTCCCCTCTCAAAAAAATCAACCAGAACCATAATCATCTTGCTACCTGAGCTCTGACTTAGCCATTTCTTGGTTATCCATTCATAGAAGGCTGACTCCTCAGTCTAGATCTCCTTTTTTTAAACAGCTCAACATTTCAGGTAAGTTAAGCAGCAATCCATCTCAGCAATCACATCACCTCATTTATCTCTTTACCAAGCTTGGCCAACAAATGATGATGGGGTGGGGGATTTTAGGCAAACACTGCCAGTCTGGCACAACTGCTGGCTTCAAAATGCTCCTTTATTGCATCATAAGGAAACCTACAGAAAGCACTTGTAGTTCTGATCCTTCTCATGTTGAAGTCAGTTATTGCCATAGGTTTTAATGAAAATCATATCAGGTCCTGACAAAATAAATATTCAACCTTCCAGGCTATTTCAAGCTCTTATGACAGTATTTTGTTTGCTCATTTGTTTTTTTTTCTTGTGTACACTACAAAACCTAATCTGCCCAAGTACACCTGAAATGTGGATGTTATCAGGTACAAATGAAATGGTGCATGGTAGCTGTAACTGCTCTGAGGACACTGGGCTGAATGAGACACAAATTGCAGTTATTTTGCCATATGCCTTCTTGCCTTACAAAACTGAAATAGGAGGAAAGGTTCCCCTGGCAGTTTATCTAAGCTGACACTTATGTTCCCTTTTTCTCTAATCAGCAATTGCATGTTAGAGAGGTTTTGTCACCATGCCAACCCACTTAGAAAGGTCTTGCACAGGAAATACAGCTAGTGAGGGACAGAAGTTCATGAGAAAGAATTTCCAACTTTCCAACTAGCTGACAGGAAGCTACAGTTACAGCAAAAGATTTCTTGATGTTTTCACTCCAAAGCATGGGTCAATAGTCAGACATTCAGCTTGTGACTCAAACATGAAAAATGTTAAACATCTGGCTCAAATCTATGCTCTGAACATGCTACAGAGAGATTCATGACCTTAACCTAAAGGTTCATTGGATTCACTTTTAAAGATGATGAGTTTTATTTGAAAAACAACCATGTAGGAACATTCTGCAGTATTCCAGTTGTTAGGACTGAAGCACTGAAATACCTGCCTTCCATCAACAGCAAATGGAGGAATCACAAAATACAGCACTATTCTGCATTACTGAAGAGCAGAATAATCTGGGGTTCTCACTGTATTGCATAAGGCTCATTTTAATTTTCTTGAAGTTTTGAATCAGTATTAGCAATGCATTGGTGACAATGGTTGGACTTGATGATCTTGAAGATCTTTTCCAACCAATGTAATTTTGTGAAATCTGTGAAATATGTGAACTATAAAAGCTGAAGTTAGTAGGAGGTCTTGCCACTTGCAAGATCACAATCACTGTCATAACAACCCGGTTAAACAAACATGTTTCACATGACAGATGTTTTTTACAAACTCTGATTCAAGTGATGAAATGGTTGTCCTTGTTTTTCAGATAGAGGAATAAATGGCATGCCTGAAAACAGAAACAATATTAGCTGTGCTAGGAAATCATCCCAGCCCTCTTTATAGGCAGTCCAATGTGTGTAATAATAGATTCACAAGCTGAGGACTGATGCCCACCATGTTAATTCCTGAAAAATCTTTTAAGCAGAAGATAGTCTGAGATGCAGAAATGCTCATTCAGTCACAAATTTGTGGCAACATCAGAATTAGATCTCAGAAGATAATCACAGAAGTACAAACAGATGTGTATGGATCTGATGCAGTAAAAGCACATCCATCTTGTTCATATTTGGCTTGCTGAGAACACAGAGAGAAAAGCTCACATCTGCCTCTGTATATCTACAAAGATTTCTTCCAGCCTCATGTCTAATTCTCTCCCTTATGCTGCTTCACCAGGAGTGATGCAGAAGCAGAAGCAAGTTCTTGCTGCTGTTCCTCACCATCACTCAAGAAACAAGGGAAAGAATTAAATAGAGAATTTTGGGTTGCTCCCTATGTTCAAGGCTGATTCATGTCTACAGAACTGTGATTCTGAGACATCTGGGAAAAGTGCCTGTAAAATCTGCCTGTCTATAATCACTTCTAATCTCTATTTCTTTTTGTGGCCGCACAGCACATGAAGAGACAGCTGGAGCATGCACTGAGATCCAGTGGTTGTGTGATTTTTACTGGCTGTCCTGGTTTGGGCCAGGATAGAGGTGATTTTCTGTCTTGTACTTTTGCTAACAACTTGTAACTTTTGCTAACAGACGCTCTCTATTAATCTCTCTCTCCTTTCTTATAAGGGAGGAGAGAGAGATTAATAGAGAGCGTCTGTTACTCGGTTTAATTGCCGGGCCAGTGTTAAACCGTGACACTGGCGTATTTTTTTATGCATAATCATCTAACTTTTTGATTACTGGAACAAATGTTCATAAAGTGCTCTAGGTAGTGCAATTTAGGCCATTTCTGTAGCCATTTTTGTGAGCTTTCTTTATGTGGCCTATAGCACATGTCTTCAGGCAAAATAATTTCTTTCCCCTTGTTTCTTCTTCCCACTAAAGCCTTTTTCCCAGTGGGGCTTTTCAATAGTTTGCTCAGTCCTGGTGACAGTAGCCCTTTTCTTACATTAGTTACCCTTAATTTCCTTCAAAAATCAGAGCAGAGCTGGAGGCTGGAGAGGAGGGGAAGAAGTGTTCCCTCAGCACCAGGCTCTGTGCTGGTTACAGGGCAGCATCTAATGCAAACATAATTGTAAATAGGACAGGCTCAGGAAGTGGTTTTAAATGTGCATATTGTTCAAGACTAAAGTATTCCCATGGGAACCAGTGCATCAGCTGCTTCCAGTCTGATGGGGAAACATAATTTGGATGGGAACAGGTGGAATTCTTCCCAGTGTGTGAGTCATTTTTTCTCTGGCTCCCCTTCCAGACTTTGGTACAGATCCTAACGCAACACACACTATTCTCAGTTCTTTGTTTTGCTCTAAACCCAGTCAAATGGGCAACATGCAGAATGACTAAGCTGGTGGACAGGACTGTATTTTTCAAGCTTGTTGATTTTGGCTGAAAATGGATTATCTTGGTTTTGTTTCTTTGCTCAAACAAAATACAGATGGATAATAACTTGGGCTGCAGATAATCTTTTCTCCTCTAGGAAAAAAAAAAAAATTATTTCATACCTCTGTCCATCATTACTGCTGATCCTACAGATAGATAAAGTTGAAACAATATTGTTCAGTATTTCCTGAGTAGTCAAAATTTGATAACAACTTGAAAATCAGGTTAGGATCTGAATTGACTAAACTTCACCAGTATCTTCATGTGATTTTTCATTTCAGGTGGATCATAGATAGTGGGCAGGCCAACAAATACTGTGTGGAGAAATATATTTTTTAAAAAAAGAAAAATGTATCACGTTCCTTCGTTGTCCCCACCACTATTCCCCTCATACCGTTTCTGCCAAGTCTCCATCATTACTAAACTGAAGCTGAGTATAGCATATACTATAGGTGGTACAGCACAGTGTAGATGAGATTTAGTTTACAATACTCAGCATATCAAGACAGCCTGACCACTAAAGCCAGCAATCTCTCTTCTGTTGGTTATGTTTAGTTTAGCTTTCTAAGCAGCTTGTTTGCATGTTGATTTTTCACACTTGGATTTCTCTCCCAGGCAAGAGAAGCAAGGAACATCTTATACTCAAATACTTCTGAGATAAACATAAGGCAGAGAGCTGCAGCATGAATCATAGAATCATAGAATCATAGAATCATAGAATTGGCCGGGTTGGAAGGGACCTCAGAGATCATCAAGTCCAACCCTTGACCCACCGGTGCGGTTGCTAGACCATGGCACTGAGTGCCACATCCAGTCTCTTTCTAAATGTCTCCAGGGACGGAGAATCTACCACCCCACCGGGCAGTCCATTCCATTGCCTGATCACCCTCTCCGTAAAGAAATTCTTTCTAATATCTAACCTAAATCTCCCATGGCACAACTTAAGACTGTGTCCTCTTGTTTTGTTGAAAGTCGTCTGGGAAAAGAGCCCAACCCCCCCCTGGCTACAACCTCCTTTCAGGTAATTGTAGAGAGCGATGAGGTCTCCCCTGAGCCTCCTCTTCTCCAGGCTGAACAGCCCCAGCTCCCTCAGCCTCTCCTCATAGGATCTGTGTTCGAGTCCCTTCACCAGCCTGGTTGCCCTCCTTTGGACCTGCTCCAGGACCTCGATATCCTTCCTGAACTGAGGGGCCCAGAACTGGACACAGGACTCGAGGTGTGGCCTCACCAGCGCTGAGTACAGGGGCAGAATCACTTCCTTGGACCTGCTGGCCACCCTGTTCCTGATACAGGCCAGGATGCCATTGGCCTTCTTGGCCACCTGGGCACACTGCTGGCTCATGTTCAGCTTCCTGTCAATCCAAACTCCCAGGTCCCTTTCTGCCTGGCTGCTCTCCAATCATTCTGTCCCCAGCCTGGAGCTCCCCATGGGGTTGTTGTGGCCAAAGTGCAGGACCCGGCACTTGGCCTTGTTGAACCTCATCGTGTTGGAATCAGCCCATCTCTCCAGTCTGTCCAGGTCCCTCTGCAGAGCCCTCCTGCCTTCCGGCTGGTCCACACTTCCTCCCAGCTTGGTGTCGTCTGCGAATTTGCTGATGATGGACTCAATCCCTTCATCTAAGTCATCGATAAAGATATTAAACAGTACTGGGCCCAACACCGATCCCTGGGGGAAGCTCCTCATGCTTGTGGCTTCACATCACTCCTGCTGCCTCCCTCCCTCCCTTCCTTGAGATTCTTGAAACATGATAGACAAAAGTTCTGAGTCTTCCTATGAGATTAAATTTCTTCAAGGCTTGAAGGGGAGTGGCAAATGAATGATGAAACCTCAGAGTGCTTATAATATGAAGCTGCTTCATTTTTCAAGGGCCATGAAGATGATCAGAGGACTGAAACATCTCTCCTATCAAGATAAGCTGAGAGTATTGGGGTTGTTCAGCCTAGAGAAGAGAATGTTCCAGGGAGACCTTAGGAAAGCCTTCTAATACCTGAAGAGGCTGCAGGAAAGCTGGGGAGGGACTTTTTAGAAGGGCAAGTAGTGATAGGACAAGGGGTAGTAGTTTTAAGATGAAGGTGGGTACATTTAGATTAGATATAAGGAAGAAATTATTTCCTGTGAGGGTGATGAGACACTTGTATAGGGAAGCTGTAGTTGCCCCATCCCAGGAAGTGTTCAAGGCCAGGCTGGATGGGGCTTGGTCTAGCGCTTGGTCTATTGAGAGCTGTCCCTGCCTGTGACAGATGGGTTGGAACCAGATGATCTTTAAGGTCCCTTCCAACCCAAACCATTCTATGGTTCTATGATTATTCTTTTCTCTTGCAGAGGAGCAGAAAGAATTCATAGCCAGCAGACCTTTTATTAAATTCTTCAAGAGCTGAGCCAGCGCTTGTAAGGAAACTCCCTTAATGTAATTTTTCATAGAAATTATCTTCCCATGAGGAAGGAGTTCTCATCCCTGCTTTGTGTCAGCACAGTGCCTTGAAACTGTTGTTGTAGTCAGTGTTCCCCTCCGTTCCCAGAGGTGTTTGTTTCTCCTGAATGAGAGATTGAAAACAGTTGTGAACCATGAACATTTTCACACAGGGCAAGTAAAACATTTCCTTACCAGCCTTAAATATACCCCATGGTTAGAAGTGAACTCTGACTCAAAAATCCTCTATCTGCAGACATCGAGAATGGTGAAACAAGATATTTTGTCCCAATATTATAGGTGAAAAACATAACTGAGATGATTCTTCTATGAAGCATTTTGTAGTCTGCTATGGACTTTTGAAGGCTGTCCCAGATTCACATATAGGACAACTCCATTATGTTCAGTATCAGTAGATACATCTCAGTCACTCATCCTATATTGGAAATACAGTGGAAATTCCTGGGCACATGGTGCTTACATACCTGCCCACAAAGTGTTGCACGGATGCTCCAAACAGAATTTGAACTTAAATCTCACTCTAACACATTCCCATACAAACGTCCTTCATATTGTTATAGCTAGCATGACTAGGAGTATGGATCATGTTTAAAGTTGGGAGGAAAACAGTTTTCTTCATCTTACAAAATAGTTCAGTTTCACCAATGCTCAGGACAAAACTAACACATAAAATTTATCTCAATAGAGATAAATAAAAGCAGCTGACAGGAAAGCCTTCAACTCAGGTCTTTTACTGTGTATGTGGGAAATATTTCTTTTTTATTTCAAAAATACACGGGGAAAATCCACATTTATGTGCATATATTTGTATAGGTAAATATAAGTCTTCTCTGGACACAGTTGGCAATACAGTTGCAGGGATGCTGTTATGTAAAACTGGAGCTGTTTTGGCAGAGGATGATGTCTCTGAATACAAATGATGTCTCTGAATACTCTGAACTTCCTTCCAGAGTCAGTCTGTAGAGAAATAAATCTCTGGTGTAACGCCACTGAAATTACATCAGAGATTAAATTTTGTCCCATGTTTCTTCCATGTTAACAGCTTTCTCCCAACAGTGCTCGCATCTTCTCAAGCCTGAAAGACAGAAAAACCTGCTATACTGGGTGTTGCTTGCAAGTCTATACCCCAGTGGTTTTATGAAGGCGGCTGTTAGGTGGCTTTGCTCTGAAGACAAATCATCTTGAATTGCATTTGATGGTCCTTGTGTCTACTGCGTGGCTTTCTCAGGAGCATTGTGGAAAATCTCACAGATAAGCTGCTAAAACAGCTGTCAACCACCTCTGCCCCAACTGCCTGGAAAGGAGGTTGCAGTGCAGCCTCCTTGTGGTCATGGTGGCCACAAGGCAACCAGGACTTTTGGGTAATGAAAAGATCAGTGCTGGGCTCTGCTGTTGCCTTCTTCCTGCTCACCCAACTCTATCCTTCATCTCTGACCTCAGATATTGTTAAATAGGGCTTGTCTCTTGAGAAGCTCCCAGGAGGTGCATCCATTTCAAACTCTATCCTCTTGGCAAGGCTTGTCCCATCCCAGCAGCCATCAGGGGAATCCTCCTGTGCATGAGCTGCCAGGTTGCTTTTCCCTCACAAGCAGCAGATGTTCCCATGTTAATTCTAACCCTCAGGCTTACTGTAAGTGAGGGAAACCCACATTACATGAGGCAGTGAGGTTCACTCTCTGGATGTCTGCACCCTTGTGTCAGGAGGCCCTACCCAAACACTACATGGTTTCAGCTTTGAAAAATGCCTTTAGACTTCATTTTATAGAATATTTTGCTTTTCATACATTCTGGGGATGATTTATTTGGGCTGCATTTTTATAATGCTGCTTCTAAGGTTGTGGGTAGACGTCAGTTATAACAATTTGTGTCTGGTATTTTGGTATGCTGGTACATTTGTTCTTTTGGAATAAGTTGCATTTTACAGGGCTAATTGTTTTAACACTGAGGAGTAGGTATATGACTGAGGGAAATGGTGTGCCAGCCTCTCATGCTTAAATTGCCACACTGTACAACAGTGCCATGGACTGCAAATGATCAGAATGCCTACTGGGTTGTGGTCTTTACAATTGAAATTATTATCTGTCTGTGATGAATTGGGTTGTTCCTTCAGAGTTATCTTTGAAACTTATCTTCTCAAAAATAAGTTCAGTGTTACCTGTACAATTCCAATGGTCTGGCATTTCTATCTGCAGAGACTGAAATCTCTCAGCTGAATAAACACTCACAAGGATTGGCAGAAGTCTGTCATGGGCATGAACCAGTGTGCTAGTTGGCTTGCAGTATGAGTGGGAGCCATGGAGCTAGGGAAGCTTGTATTTTGCAGGATATATTTTCAACAAATATATTTTGTAGCAAGTATTTCAACATTTGATCTCTGTAGTAAAAATTCAGGATCAGAATCACAACTCTTTTCCCATCCTGTGAATTCTGATGCATGAAAGTGTTTTCTACTCTGACAGGGATAAAATGAACATCTTTTGAGGTTTGCAATGAAAAATGTGAGACAGATCACCAGAATAATCAATAACCTTGGGACTGGGGGACTATCCTTAGAGTGGAAGGACCGACCTGAATTCAAGTTCTTGGTCTAACTTTGGTGGAGCTGGAACTTTCAAGACACTTTTCATGTCCCAGATCAATGGTACATTCAATGTCTTGTTCTGTATCAAAAGTCAATCAGTTTTGACCAGTGACCCCCTGCTGGAGTTGAGAAGATGTTGCTCAAACATTTGAGAGCTTGTCTTGAGATGTTTCTCAAATATTTGAGAGCTTGTCTGGATTTGATCCCAGACATGCAAAGAGAGTTCATACAATCAGCTTTTTCCAGTCCTCAGTTTATAAGTCAAGGGGTAATCGTTGACTCGAGCTTGTGAAATATAGTCCAGTTTTATAAACCATCTGTTAAAGCAGCTAAACATAAGCAAGAGGAACAAGCAGCTGATTTCCAGAAACAGCACAGGCTTCCATCTAATTGCTCTGTGCTGAATTGGAGGGCTCCTGAGTTGTTAAACAAGTGGCTTTGCTTGTTCTTAGTGATATTTGGCACTGAATCTTGACAGATAGACTTCTGTGGGCTGCAAAAAGCACAGGGAATCAAGAATGGCAATGATAAAAGTTCATGAGAGGACTGGCTGCCCACACAGGAGTACAGGGTCCTGCAAAACGAGACCAGTGTCTGTATTTTCCATCGTGTTTTCTTAGCATTAGGACCAGCTGTGTTTTAAGTTTCAGAATTACTTTCTGAAGATGTAAGCCTATGCTGTTTGAGTTACATTGTCATAAAACACATGAACACAAGCAACATGCAAAAATCATTCCTTCCCAACCATCTTACTGAATTTTCTTGTGGGCATGTATGTTTAGCATCATCAGTGGCCACACTCCTTATTATTAAATCTTTTCTTAAAGCTTCATATGGTATAAACAAGTACAGTAGACTACTACGACTCATAAAGAAATAAATATATATTCTTTAGGCAAAGTTCAACAGATTTCAATTTCAGCTGTCAAGCACTCCATATAGGAACTGACCCTTCTTCAGAAGGCTTCCTGCCTTCAAGATTTAATTGCAGACTTCTGGCAAATTATTCCCTCAGTGGAGTACAGCAAGTTCTGTTCATTTCTCCTATTCCTTTAATGCTGACTTCTGTGCATTTCCCATATGGAGTCATCCCAATAGATCTGCAAACTCTTGATTTCACACAAAGGTACTGCCCGGGGATACAGGCACCTACATGAGACAAACACTCACCAGTGTTTCTGAAGCAGAGGAGCTTGCTATACTCTCCATCAGATCACTGACTGACTTGGTGACCTCAGCTGAGACTGTCCTATGGTACCAGGCACTGTACAAGCAGAATGGAGAAGACAGGATGCCAGATGGAAGCAGGAATGTCAGGTGGGAAGGAGGAATGATGCTCAGTGGTACAGAGATATTAAAGGACTGGCCACCTCCTAAAAGGAGCATGAAATCACATCCAAACGTGTTCAGATCTGTGATAAAGTCGCCAAACCTCCTAACACTGTCTACCTGACAAAATGCCCCCAATGAAAGCAAATATTATTCAAGGTAAATGTAGTCTGGGCTTGCTTCATGAAGTGACAGCTTCCTCTCTTGTTTTGTTCCACTGATCCTGCTCTTGCATGCCAAACCATGGCTAACCATAGGTCCATTTAGGGACTCTTGTAATGAAAATAAAAACTGTGTTCCATTTAATGAAGCTGTCATCAGAAATCATGCATGTAATTAGAAGAGAGGAAAGCTGTCAGGACACATGAAGATTTGTGCTGTGAGGAGCCCCCCTGTGCTGACTGCATGTCTGATAGCCAAATGGGCTCAGGAACTCCTTCTGAAATGGTGGGAGGATGGGGAGCAAGTGATACTCAGGCATGCCAGATCTGCCTATGTAACACTCATCTGCTATTGTCATCACTGTTGTTCTGGTGCCAAGTCTGTCTGATGTTAGACAACAGAGGCTAAATTCACCCAAAGGCCAACAGAGCTCTGCCACTGGAGGGATTAGGCACTCCTAAATCTTTTTCAGAGCTTTGGATGTGCTGCAGCTGATGCATTAATGACTCCTGACGTGCTGCAGGACCATCTTTGCAAAGCAGCCCACAGAGAAGCTTTCAGATAGCTCAATTAATATTAATTTGCATGATTGGGAGGTGGTGTGAGTTTCCCACAATGCCATCTTGAAAACAGACCCCCCAAAAAAAAGCTTTAATAATGAAGCAGATCACAATGGGAAGCAGCTGATCCATGCAGCCTCCCTATGAGGGTAATCCCAGCTCCAGCAGTGGAAAAGTAAACAGAGGGGCTGGCTGGATGCAGATGGTGCTAAGAGAGAGCAGGAGACCTGGGGCATGCTTGGTACTGAGGAAGAGGATCCTTCAGGGCCATGGTAAAGGCTTGAGCTGCCTCCTGTCTGGCTGAATACTTGGTGATAAATGGAGTTGAAAAAAAGGATTAGATAAGCCTCATGTATTTTAAGGACCAGGAAGAATACGTGGCTTTTTTTTTCTGAAATACTGGATTTATCATCTGGATGGAAAGCAGAGCATGTAAAGTGCTTGCCACCTCTCCTTTTGTGGAGAAGCAGAGCTTAAAAATTATCGAGGGAAACCCACTCCGGGAAAACACAGCACCGAAAGGGGGAGGGGTTCAGACTCTTACACGGTTATAGGAGACACATGTGAAACTTAACCTCATGTACAGGGTACAGCTCCCAGCATCCGCACTAAAGAAATGCTGAATTGTCCTGGGGCGTGAGCACAGGTTGTAAACTGAGACACATGGGAAATACGGACCCTGGCTTAGGAGACATTTTGTCTTCTGAACACACTTCTGCAAACCAATCTGAAAAATCCGTCCTGCCTGTCCCCGGGATGCTGCGCTGGAGACAGATGGTGGCTCTGGTGACACTCTGGGCTGTCCCCAACCTCCGGTCCTCCCCCATGGTGGCACAGCCTCTGCCTCCTCCCCACGGTGAGATGAGGACTGGGTGGTTTCTGGAGGACTGGGTGGTTTCTGGCAGCCGACGGGACAAGGGACCCTCCCGCTGCTGCCAGAGCGCTGGGACAGCGTGGCTTCAGTGGGACAGCCGTGACACCTAGTGGTCACACTCGCGATGTCCCGAGCAGCCAGAAGATGCTGCCAAGGTCGTTGGAGGCTACCTCGCAGGTCCTCAGACCCCACCAGGGATGGAAAAGGGCACAAGTTTTCTGCAAAAGCCCCGGTGGGAGCATCGGAACATATTTTTCAGAAGGTCTCTGCATATTTAAGGAAGACTTTGCTCTGCTCTTTTGAGGAATCCCCTTCCCTTGTGTCACCCACCTGATCCCCCCGGTGGGTTTTTGCCTCCTCTCCAGCAGCCACCGTGAGCCAACCATGAGCCAACCCTGCTGCAGTGGCCATCTGGCTACCATGCAGAACCCAGTCACCCACCTTAAAACCAGATTAGATTATAATGGCTTTTGCTTTTCTTGGGTTTGAAATTCACTTTTGCCTTCATGCAGTAACCTATATAAGGCTTTTGTCTCACCTATATAAGGAGGTCAAAAAACTTGTGCTCAGGCTCTGCCTAAGCAAGCAGGCTTCTCTGTGGATGTTCTGCCTGGTTCCTGGCTCCTGTGTCCACATGTCCTCAAGTCTCTGCAGTCCACCTGCAGCTTTGTTCATCAGTGATTGCTCTGGTAGGATATCTGACCTGCAACTTAATCCAAGGCTCAGCAGATGTGGTCAGAAACACATCAGCTTTTATTGGTAGGTTTGCTTCTTACCCCAGACAAACAGTTCGTTTATCACAGCACAAAGTTTACTTTGCAGAGGTTTATCCCTAATATCATTCTCATTTTTCCAGCTATGAAGTGAACTGCTGGTCTTGATGAGCCTTCTAAAATATAAATTTTAGTATTCCAGACTCCACTACAGAGGTCAGTAGCAGGCATTCCTGTTGGCAACCTCACTTGGGCATTCAAAAGCAAGGGGAAAAAATTAATTAGATGCAGTGGTGCTGAGAAGTGAAACATGAAACTTTTAGCTTGTAGACCTCCAGATTGGGGTCTAAGCCCCTGCTTTAGGTGCTGCATCCTAGAGATGCTGGCTGTGGGAACTGCTGCCCAGGATCCATGTACAGGGACAGGACATCCTTTTCAGGGTCAGCTGTGTTTCTTACCATGGGGCTGTTTCACACGTTTTAAAATTTAAATTCATTTTACTTAAATACATTTAAGATTTAGATTTAAAGGTTAATATTTAACTTTACTTTTAAATTTAATTTTATATTAGAAAATTCACTTTAAAGATTGTTTGGACACTTAAAGTATGTTGTGATAAACTCACACAGAGAATGGGAGAGCGACTTGAGCATCCCCAGATTACTGACACTTGAACTTCCTATGTAAAACACACCCAGGTAATAATAATGCATGCAAGCATTGTGGCCACACACAAACATATAAACATACAGGTGAGGGTGTGTTTAAATAGGGCACAGTCCCAGAACTCCATGCCAGTGATCTGTACTTCTCCAACCACAAGAGCTTCTTCCCTCTTTGCACTTACAGGTGCCACAGTTCATGTCCAGAGCCTCCCTAACATGGCCAGTTACCAGCTGTGCTGAAGATAAGGGGCAAGTGCTCATGTATCAGAGTGCAAGGAGATCTGAATGAGGCACCAGAAAATCTGGGAAGTCTATCCCAGAGCAGGACTGTGAGTAAACTCTGCATTCCTGCGGGGATAAAGCCGATGTTCCGCAAGCACTGGGTAAATCATTAACAGGCACTGTCAGTGTGATGAATGTGATGTGGGGGAGAAAGAGACAAATGAGACCATGGGGAATGATTGGTACAGTTAAGGGTCACAAACCTGTGTAAATATGTAGTAGGAACTGGGTAAATGTGGTGAAAGATTTACAAAGCCTGAGGCATAGGAAAACAGTTGGTGGTGCCAAACTTTGCACCAGTGTAAGAGTTGACAGTCACGTACTTGCAGGTGATGAGCAAGCTTGGCAGATCCTCAGTAACAGCAAAACCTAAGCCTTCAGTTTCAGAGGGGACTAACACCTTTGGAAGCCCCATTTGTCACGATCTATGGAAGTCTTCATGTCACAGATTGTCACAGTCCGGAATAAATATTTAAAGCAGTTCCTTTTGGCTCTCTGGATAGGATGACCCTGCTAAGGAGGTGCATCAGAACCTTCTCCTGGAAGGCCCAGAAATTCTGTAAAGTAACATGGTTCAAAAGCATGAGGGCAATAGTAAGCAAGAAGAGCTTAGTTGGGTACAAACTGTCATAGAGGCATTGTGGACATGCCAGCAAGTGAATGAACTGTCTGAAGCTCAATTCACACCAGTGAGAGCAAAATGAAAATAAAATGAATGGGTTGTGAGCATGGCAGCTTGCTGAGGTACACCATGTGCAGCTGACATGATAGACCTCTTATCAAAGCCACTTTGCCCAGACCCAAAGCAACAAATGCATTCCTGCTGCTGGAACAGAGCAGGCAGACAAATCCATGTCAGCTCCCCCACCAGTTGGCCCCAGCAAAGTCGATGGAGGCAGTGCAGGTTTTATTGTCAAGCAGAATTTTGTTTTTGACTGACCAGTAACCAGGTGAGCTTCTGTGTGCCTTGGGAAGGGGGGTATTAGCAGCACAAATATACAAAATAATCAGCTCTTAAACTTAAACCAGGAGAAAATAATTCCAAATCTACTCTGGACCCAGAGGTGCCAGGGATTCTTCAAATGCCACTTTCTTTTAGCTGTGTCAAGGAGGAATAAAAACTTCCTAGACAGTTTTTATGATCATTTTTAGGACTCTTTCCATGACACAACTTATATCCAAGTCTTTTTACTTTTAAGCAGTGTGAATTGCATATGTCATTTCAAAAGTGTTAAGAGAACAAGGACTAAAAGGATGTCTGGAGCTGGACATCACTGAGCTGGGAATACAGAAGGCAAAGAGGCTGACAGGGTGGCATCTTTGAGCAACCCCTCTCTGCTTGCAGTCTCCACTTGAATACCCTGAAACCAAGTGGAATTCCAGGCATTCTTAGTTTATTTTGATTAATTCTTTCCTTCTTCCAAGTGGTCAGGCCTGCACCTTGGGATACAGATGTTCTTTCATTCCTGAGGGGCAACCTCTTCAGATGTTTCAACAGTAAACTTTCTACACAATCCATCAAACTGAAATTGTAAAGAATTTAATAAAAGTCTGAGCACCTCAGGACCTGGGGAAATGCACCTCTTGGTTCCTTCTGTAGAGGGGCTGGAATAAGGTGGTTGGTTTTGTGGCTTCCTGCAGGCAGGCAAATTCAGCCGACAGCAGAATTTGTTCACTATTTTTCTTTCCTCGATTAATGTAAGGACAAAAGGATTGTGACAGATGTTAACTGGAACACAGGGCTTAACCTGTTTTCAGTTGTCCTATCCCCACAAATTTTCAAGCCACAATGAAGGCTGCTGCTGGCAGCAGACTTGTTTTCCTAGGCTTGCTCTCACAGGCACAGTGGAGAACATATCCAAAGGAAAAGGACTGCTCAGAAATGAGAAGCTTCTCCTGAATTTGAAGTTATTGCTCCTCGATTTGACAAGCATGCTCCCACCAGCAGAGTGGAAAGAAGAATCCTGGGGATAGGGAGAAAGCCCTTTGTTCATCACTAGGAAATTGAGTTTCCACAGTGCAGATAAAAGATTTTTTGCCACTGTCAGAGCTGCAGGCTTTTCTTTGGCAGGAGTCACAGACTCACAGAATGGTTGATATTGAAAGGAACCTTTGGAGGTCATCTCATCCAACCTTCCTGCTCAACCAGGACTGCCTCAAGCTGGTTGCCCAGGACTGTGTCCAGCTGGGTTCGGAGTATCTCCAGGGATGGAGAGTGCATAGCACCTATGGGCAACTTGTGCCCTTGCAGAGGGCAGAGGTTAGTCGCCCTTGCAGAAAAAAAAAAACCAAAAAAAAAAACCAAATTAGTGTTTCCTGATGTTTGGACAACACCTCCTGTCTTTCAATTTCTGCCCTGGTTCTGGTTCTGGGCACTACTGAGAAAAGCCTGACTCCATCTTCCTTGTATGCTCCCTTTAGGTATTTGTATTGAGGAGATTCCCCCTTAACCTTCACATCCCCAGGCTGAACAGTCCCATCTTTTTCAGCCTTTCCTCATGGGAGAGATGCTCCACATTCATAGCCCTTTACTGGACTCTCTCCCATAGCAGGTGGGACATACTGGAGAGGCCAGTGGTGGCAGCCCTGGTTCTGCTGCTGAATGGTGAGTGCACACTGCAAGGGGTTGTTTTCTCCAGACTGGCAATCCCAGGAGGAAAACCCCCAACTCCCTCCCCTCTCCCTGCACCTGCCTGGATGAATGAGTGATAGGGGGGCAGTGGGCAGTGTGGTCTGTCAAGCTCACATGCTGGTTTCTCACATTTCAGGCAGTTGCTTTCACCTTTCTGCCAAGTGAATGTAACATGTTTCACAAGGGACTTTGAGCCTGCTGCTGTGGGAAGAACCACCTGCTGAAAAACACCAGGGAAGGCTTCCTGTTAATTTGTCAAAACTAAATTTTTTAAAATATATCTTTGTGGGAAAAGGATCCCTGAAAATATTGAACCAACCCCTTGCTGAGGGGCCTAACATGTGGCTAAAGTTACACAGTCAGGAAAGTGTAAGTGATTTATTAATGAGTGTTTGCAGCAGTCCACTGAAGGTTCTGCTGAGGATGGAGAATTTTTTCTCCTTTTACTTGAAGGGAGAGACACTGTGGGTTACAGAGGAATAAAGCTTCTCCTGGCTCTGACAGATTTTGTGAAAAGGACCATCCCAGGTTGGGTGGAATGATATTTAGCTGGGTAGGGTACACAGCAATGGGACAAGCCAGGCTGGGAAGTTCTTCTCTAGGCATTTTCCTTTTGGGACACCCTTCTCCATCCAGGGGCAGGTAGCCCAGCTGGCAGAAACCCTGAGAGATGCACCCAGGTGTGGGCTGTGTCTGGCAGAACCATGTGGGAGTGTGGGGAGACACCAGTGCTGCTGTATCAGGAACATCCTTGGTCACCTGGACATCCCCTCAGCACCATGTGGGACTGAACAGCATCACTTTAAATACCATGATAGTTGAACCCATGACCTTCTCTAAGCAGTGACCAGGCTCAAAGTCCTGCTACCCAAAGGAAGTCAGAGCCTCTTGGTTAATTCAGTGACAGAAGCAGAACTATCCTGTTTGTATGAAGAAAGGGAAAGTGGCTGAGCTCCATGCAGGGTCTCTAGAACTTCCGAATTCCCATCCTGGGAAGCCTGGGAAGCACTTGACTGGTCCTCAAGTTCTAAAAATGACCTTTTTCAGGGGTCGCTGTTTAAAAGCAGTAATTAAGAGCCAAACTCTGAAACTGGTGGGACATGAGTGGGGTTTCAGGTCTCAGCCAGTCCTTCCTGGTGTTGCTGTGACATCCCCACATGCTGGCAGACCTCAGGCAGTGTTGCTCAGCCCAGCAGGCACCGTTCCCCATAGCACAGATGCAAACAGGTCCATGGCCTTGCAGAGCAATGTTCCACTGAGCTTTTGTTGTCAGAGGTTTTGCTGAAGCTGTTTTTGAAAAGTATGGCAATTTCACACAAGGTTATAATTAGAAGATCTTTTAAACTAGAAATACAAATGTATCATAGAATAATAGAATGGTTTGGGTTGGAAGGCACCTTTAAAGGTCATCTAGTCCATCCCCTCTGTGAGCAAGGACATCTTCAACTAGACCAGGACATATGTGAACATATGTGCCCTCTGTATGGTACTGACCAACTTACTGTGTTTGTCCTCAGAACCTCAGAAACAGAGGTTTCCATAGCCAACTGTTTCTCATGATTGGTCAAGAAGGTCTGACCTGTGCCATCTCCATCTGTGAATTAGTCACTGTGGTAAACAACAAATTGTAGGGGAGATTTTGTGGCACAGATGGTTAAAAATAATGCTTTAAAAAAAGTACAGGTGGCAGACACTGAACATTCGGAACATTCTGCTTATTTACACAAATAAAAATATTACAATGCTTAATCCAGTGCATGTTTCTTTTTCTTTTTTTTTTCTTTTTTCTTTATTTTTTCCTTTTACTTTCTTCTTTTTTCTTTTTTCTTTTTATTTTTTTTCCTTTATTCCTTTTTTCTTTGTTTTTTCTTTTTCCTTTCTTCTTTTTTCTCTATTTTTTCTTTTTCTTTTTTTCCCTTTTCTTTTTCCCTTTTCTCTTTCCATTTTTTTAATCAACTCCAAAATCTATTATGAAAGTTTCATGCATATTTGCTAATGACACATTAACCATTTTTTTTAATAAACAAAGTGCATTTTCCTTCATTCCTGCCTGTCCTATTGACTTTGCCTGGAAATGTCAATGAGGAACTTTTGTTTGTAAAACCAGTTGCAGAAAGATAGCAGTGTGAATTCTGTCCTGTAGTGTTTGCACAAGCACTGGCGGCAAAACTAACAAAAATACTCATGGGAATTTTTTTCTGCAAGGTTAATGTCAGAAATGATTTATTGAAGCCTTCCTCCTGCTCCCCAGTCTGGCATCCATCAAATGAGTAAACAACAACCCCCTGATTTCAGAGTGCTCTGAGGCTGCAACACGAGCAAACACAGCAGAGTCAATATTTTGGGAGTAACCAATAAAATAGTATTTATTTCCACAAAATTTAGGTTGAAACAGTTTGAATCAGGAGTCCCAATCAATATTTTTGAAGTTAAATTCATTTTTTCCTGTTTATCAATTGAAGTTGTTCAGGGAAGTTGGTTACATAGTTGACCAAACTAATGTTATAGTAACATTATGTAGAATAATGTAAAAAAAACAACCAACCAACCAAACAGCTTTTTAGTGAAATTATAGAAATTAATATTTCTGTTCTCATATGTTGCCATTTTAAGAGGTAGTATTTGCATGGTGCTGCCACACACTCATGCTATGGAAATGCCCTGTCCAATCCTTTCTCCATTAAACCTTGTTCCTGAGAGTTTGGTAATTCCTTAAAACATCTTTCCTTCTAATTTCTGCTTTCTCTATGAATTACACCCTGAAATTAATTTTTCTTTTCTGCCATGAGTGATCACTATGAGATCACTATTCATAGGGTGCAGCTGAATTGTAGGCAGAACTCCCAGAACCAAGCCCAGCCCTTGGGGTATTTCATTGATACAGCAGCCATACTACAGCCACTATTATGGCCAGGTCAGTGGTTACCAAACCCAGTCAAGAATATTAATTTTTTTTTAATTTTTATTTAGCAGACAAATTACTATTACCTTAATGAAAATAACATAACCTTCTAGTCCCAGCCAAAGCTACTTTCCCTCTCCTCCACCAGACAGGTGGTTATGTGATTTAAAGTATTAAACAGGAACCTGCAATAGAGGCTTGAAGTTGGCAATTGACTCCAATTGGTACCAATCTGAGCTGAAATGCCAGTTTTGTCCTGTTCAAATGCCATCTTACAGTGCTCCTGTTATTGTGAGGGCATGACTGGAGAAGATTAAGCCATAAATAAAAAGGGCTAAAAAGTGTTAGGTTTACAGCAGGACACAATCATCTAAAGGGTCTTTTCCAACCTAAATTATTCTATGGTCAGCTGTGAACAGACATGCACTTTGCAAACAGCTGCATTTATTGAAAATCTTTCTTTTTCAGCATTGCCTCTGCTGGCAGTTGCTGCCTCTTCAGCTCTGCCAGAGCTGGGTGCTGCCTTGTGGGCTTTGGGCAGAAGGCCCAGATGAGTTTAAACACCTTCAGGGTGTCACATGCTGTCCCCTTGTCCCAGCCCCATGGGAGTGCTGAACAGCCACATCTGGCCTGGGGACAGATGTCTGCCCATGCTCAGGGGCTCCTCAGAGCTCCCTTTCTGTGATGTTTGAGTATGCAGCTCTCTGGTGTCTTCCTTCCTCTGCTCTATGGGGCTAGGATTAAGTTTGTTTTCAATCCCCTCCTGTGTTATTAGAGAGACTTTGCTCCTGTCTTATGCATCTGGGAGACCCTGGGTCTGGTGGTCATACCTGTACCCCTTCTCCCAATCCCTGCTCCTAACTTATTAAAAGTTAGGAGCATGTAGGTGGATTTCATTCAGAGATGCAGCCTCAGCCCCATAGACTCTGGGCTTCTAGGTCCAGGCTCAGCAATCATTTCATCTGTAACGGGAGGTAAAATGAGCTTGGTCATCATTAAGAACATGATTTTGACTTAGGAATTTCTAAAGGTTGCCTATGTCCATGTCTGTAGTAGTTAAAAAACCATGCAAATATATGTGTATATTTGGAGATGAAGAAAGGACTTTGCACCCTCACAGAAAATAATTCCCTCCAATATTTAATCTAAATCTACCTTCTTTCAGTCTAAAGCCATTCCTCTTTGTCCTATCACCACATGCCCTTGTAAAAAGTCCCTCCCGAGCTTTTCTGTACTGGAAGGTACTGGAAGGTGCTCTAAGGTCTCCCCAGAGCCTTCTCTTCTCCAGGCTCCACCCCAGCTCTCCCAGCCTGTCTGCATAGCAGAGGTGTTCCAGCTCTCTGATCATCCTCATGGCCATGCTCTGGGCTTACTCCAGCAACTCCAACTTACTCCAACTCCCCTCTCACTGCAAGGCAGTTGGATGAGATGGACCAGGTGTCCATTCCAACCCAAACCCTTGTATGGTTCAGTGAAAGCCCACACTACAGCCACGCTGGTCTTACCAAAATGATGAAAAAAACCCCAGGGGTGGTGGGACAGGGCCAGGGAGCAGCCTGGAAAGGTGAGGGAGCTGGTGGAGGTGAGGACCCCCAGTCTGGCATCAGCTCCTTCCTTTGCATCCCAGCTCCGCAGTGCCCCGAAAAGCAAATCTGCCCCGAGCATCCCCCCGGGCATGGGCAGGACACTGGGAAGCACGGCCGGGGATGGGTGGCGAGGGGCTGGGCCAGGGTGAGGCTGCCACTAGATGTCAGGCACTCCTTGCTGCACAGCACAAAACTCAGAACTGCAAGAAAAAGCTCAGAAAAAACTCAATTCCTGCCTTTCCACGGCACTTCACTTATCATCCCCTACGAAGTACTTGAGTGAGAGTGTCACTGAGTTGTTTTAGAAGAAATTACTTCACCTCATCCATTAAAACATTTGGCAGGCTGTTCCTCTGCATGATAATGTTTTAAACCTTAGTATTGTAGAAGCAGATTGTCAAATTATTTGCATCTCTTTTGCAGGAAGGATGTTTTTCCCTTCCTCAGAGGAAGCTCAGGAAATGAGAGAACCAGGCAGGAAACTAGCTAAATGCTGATGGAAACATAAAATGCAGATATTTATCTCACCAGTATATTGACAATCCACAGTAATTGTTTGGTTTGGGTTTATTTTAATGTTTCAAACCACTGGTTTTAAAAGGGACAAAATTAAAGTTAAGTCTCTTCCCTGAACCATCTGAAGTGGATCTAATTAATCAGCACTTTTGCTTCTGGCAAGCAGACACAGCAGCAAAACCAAAAGTTACAAATCAGAGTAAATTTTGAGGTGCAATAATATTTGTGTTTGGAGTTTAACCTGTTTGCTCGGGTGTTGCACCTAACATCTGGCACACAGCATCTGGCCCCTGCTTCCCCCAAAACCTAGGAAAACAGGTTCCCAGTGATACCTTATCATATGAGTCCCTGCTTGCTGCCACTGCCCTCTAAGCCTCCTTTGTGCTCTTCCAGCCCCGTGGTGACAGGTTGGGTTGGTTGTTCCCACAGTGTAAAGCAAAACATCTGGTTGTTAACAGCACAAAGCTGTTACAACAGCTGGAGCCTGCCAGAATGTGCAGGACCTCTGGCCAAAAATCATCTCCCAGCTGCAGGAAATAGTGATATGGGATCTACTGTGCCAGCTCAGCATCAGCTGGGACCTGCCTGATCTGCACCCATCCTCTGCTCTGTTCTTGGCGAGGGGCAGCAAGAGGATGGCAGGAGGCAGCTCCAGCCTAGACCGTGCTCTGCCTCAGCACTGCTGCAGCCACTGTTGGTTTTGCAAGCATGAGGAGATACTCTGCTTTGTGCTTGAATTCCATGAATATTTGGCAGTCTGGTTGAACCACCCGAGGTTGAGACAGGCTGGAAACTCATGGCACGTATTAAGAGCCAGTCAGAACAAGCACGCCAAAAATGCCACTGCGGAGCATCAGTGACATCAGTGACAGAACACCAGTGACTCAGCTGCTATGGGGCTGTGCAATGGGTCCCTCATCTGTAGGTGAGCAGTTCAAAGCTGGACTTGATTATCCCAGGCAAAGCATCAAAGTTGGGGAGCTACCAGCAACCTTACTGAAGGCTTTGCTATTTTAGCCAAAGCTGGGGAAGCTGTGAGTGGTCAGATAGTCACCACTTGTCTCTTGCACATTCCTGTACCTCTGCTCTGGTATTGTGAGATGATGGTGCAAGAGGGCCTGGGGAGCAGCCATGCAGGATGGTGACTTCAGGAGCCAAGACAATGTGAGCCAGAGCCCTGTTCCTCAGGCAGTTCATGCTGTCTCGCTGTGCCAGTACAGCTCTTGGTGGGGTTCTTGCACAAACCAGATCACTGACATGATCCAAGTTAAAAATAAAACACCAGAACGAAAAAAAAGCAAAACCACTGATGGTTATTTTTAATCCAGATCTTTTTTGCTGATCTGCTTTGCAGCTCAACGCCACAAACAATTGTACTGGCAGAATGAAGGAGCTAAAATGGGGCACAGTTATGGGAATTGAGTGGCTGAGGACAGAGAAGGAGTCGTGGAAAATCCACTACTGAAGCCAGGGTCTCATTATGGCAAATATTTGCATTATGAGATTTTAGGATGCTTCTGATTTCTGGCAGCAGAACTCTGGTATTCTTTGGTACAAACTCATTAACATATGCTCTCTGCAATGACAGCTTTCTCAAAACAGGACAAAACCAAGCAACTAAAAAAAAGCCAAAACACACCCACAAAAAAACAAGCCTAAAGAGCAAAACAATTTTAAAAAGTCCTAATGAAGGCACTTGCTTTCTTTTTTTTTTTTTTTTTTTTGTGAGTCTTGTATAGAGTCACAATACTCCCCTCTGCAAGCAAACCTGGGCTGATTTGTCGACCCAGTGGCTTGGGGAGACAGTTGCCTGTTTGGAGCCTGTCACCTCTCAGGTGATGCACTGAGACACCTGGTACAGGGGCAGATGGACATCAAAGAGGCCTGGAACAGACAACACCATCTTAAACAGTATGCTTGAAAATCTCTGTTGGTGTTAACAGCCCCAACCACAAGAGGGAGATCTCCCTCTCCCACCACCACCCAGCTTTTATGTCTGTGACATTTAACTGTAGCTATATTAACTACTAATTGCAAAATTAAAGTCAGAGATCTCATTAATCATCACCCTGAGAACATTACAGTGATGAGCTGCCGAAGGCATGAGCAAATCACTCTAATTACCAGGTTTAGATGCTGCTCTTCAAAACTTGATTAGCTACAGATATGCAGATGATAATTCCTACTGTCTTCCTCAGAGTGCATCCTCACTATTATCCACTCTGGTCTGATTTAAGTTCTTAATAGAATAACATTATGCTAATCAAGTAATCCTGCACACAGAATGGTTCATGATGGAGATGAAGGAGTGGGTTTCAATGATGATTAAATACCACAGAGTGTACTCTTGGTGTCAGAGAGACTGGTGAGAGACATAGACAGAGAGGAGGAACTTTTTGCTGCAGCTCTACCTCCTAACTGTGAAAAGAAATTACAAAAAGGAATGAAAAATAAGCAGAGCATTAATAATCTTTTTTTTTTCTTTTTTTTTCTTTTTTTTAATATTTCTTTTTTATTGCTATAACATGTAGACACTGAATTGAATCTGTTCTCTGAAGGGCTGAAATTACCCCTAGGACTGAACTAATTTAAAGTGTGTTGCTCAAGAGTAGAGTTTGCTCTTCCAAAAGCCAAAATCAGTTCAGACACTCAGCAGGCAGGTGGTTGCTGCCCACTTCCAGCACACACCCCAGATCTGAATGCTCAGTACATCTTCTAATGTATGTATTCCCTAATACATGAAATAAAAAGGAGCCTTACAGGAGACTGCTCTCCCCAGGAGCCACACCACAGCAGTGCTGCAGCAGAGGGTGGTTGTGCTTTCATCTTGTACTTACTCCTCTTTGGTTTTGAGAACATGCTCAGATAAGCCCAAAGCTCCAGCTGCATCCCCACCCCATGAACCATGTCCCATCTTTGAGAGGATTTCAGCCCAGCTCCCATGCAAGCCCCCAAGCATGCACCTACTTACACCATTGCCCAATGATGCTTTGTTCCCCATTATTTCTGTCTCTTAGATCCACACTGTGCTGGTTACCCCATAGGGAGCATCCTCTCACTGCAGCATGAACATTTCTGTCCTCCTTTTTTCAGGGGAAAAAAGCACTTCCAGTGATGAAGACAGTTTAAGAAACAAACTCACCAAAGACTTGAGGGGTGCTAGGAATACCTTAATTATCCACAGAGGTTAAAATTTTATTTTGATACAAAAATTAAATAGCAAAGTTGTTTTTTTACAGTGATAAATTAGAAATTTACAGTACATACATTGAAGTAGATATATTTTCTGTACACCCCAAAATAATCAGTGTCTGTTTCCTTAAAATTCAGAAAAAAAGGAGCTAACTTGTATGTTTAAGGAAAGACCTAAGCTTGTACCTCTCTGGCAGACACTTCCAAAACCTGCAGTGAGAAGAGCACACGCTGGGGGGGAGAAGGGAGCAGGGGCTGTGCAAGGAAGGGAACTGCTGCAGTTTCTCATCATATAAGCACAGCAACTGCACTTCCGAGACAGGATTAGTCACACATTTTTTGGCTTTAAATTCATAACAGCATTGAAATGAGAGAACATACAAGTTGCAGATACCCACACTTGGTAACGGCCAGGTTTTAGGTCATCTGCTGTGATTTCCCACTCATACAGCCCCAAAGTAGATCAAGGTAAATGCACATGAATACATTTATGGAACAGTTTCATCACTACAACAGCCAATCTGACTTTGGGTTGGTATAGTGTGTCCCTGAATGCTTGAGAAAGATGTTCCTTCAGGTGCCTCTCCCCAGCCCACCTCCACACCCTACTATTTAAGTTCCTCACACTTTTTAATGGAATATACCCCCAGGTCCCTCACGGGGCTACACAGTGCTACCCTCATCCACCAACATCTCAAATCACCAGGGCCATCCATCTGTCACAGTCCACGGGGTCACAGGCAAGGATCATAGATGCAGGGATGTGATAATAAGGTACTACTTAAAATTCACTCTCGTGTACATACCATGGCTAAAAACACCATTTATTGAATCAGTCAGGTCAAACATGGGTCAGCTTGGCCAGAATAATATCTAGAGTGAAGGACACTTGAGTGAATGTGACACCTTGGCACAGCCTGATGCTAAGTTACATGACAAGGCTCATTGCAAGTCAACATAGAGTTGATGACTTTACATCCTCTCCAGGACAGGAGCAAGATCCCACGATAGAGAAGCTCAGCCATATGAGGATATCCTACTTACAGAACTCCTTATCCACAGAGGAATAACCAGATCCAAACACCACACTAATAGCAAGAGATTTATGGAGAGGAGGAAAAGGTTGGGCTGGGCCAAGATAATGCATGAGTGTCTTGAGCAGAATGTGTCAAGTTGCCACTTGTTCTGCTGGAGAGGAAGCCCAACCACAAAAATTGCAATTAGGGTTTGTTTGGGTTTTGGGTTTTGTTGCTGATTTTATTTTTTTTTTTTAATGCACTCTAGCACATGCTCCAACATTGACATTGAAACAATACATGCTCCTGGGACAGATTAATGCTCACAGCCAGAGCTGGAATGAATTGTGGTTTAGGAAGCAGATGGGGCACCTGTGTGAAGAGCAAGGACTGAAATAATGTCTGTTCTCAGAGGCTGTGCCAGTTGGGGCACGGGGGAGATGCTCCACAGCTGGCCAGGATCCTGACAAACCAATGAAGCAAAAGTTTAGGGCACACCTAAGGTCCTCCAAATGGCTAGAGCACCAGAACCGTATTCTCTTAAGGGTTTCTGGGCTATATGTTTGTATCACCTTTCTAATTACTAGCAAAACGAGCCCCCAAAACAAGGTTCAAGCTCCTCATGAGCCCAAGCCAGTAGATATAAATAAAATAATAAGAAAACTCAACAGTTGCTATGAAACATTATTATTCAACAAGAAGTTGGTTCTCTTCTCTTGGGAACTCTTCACAAAAACTGGAATTGTTTCTTGTGATTCCTGAGGACTGAATGTCTGCTCACATTCTGCATATAAATATATGTTTTAAAAAAAAAAAATCTCCATAGCTGTCAGTGAGCAATTGGAGCATTAATGTGAGGGTGTACTGCGATGTCATGGGCTAAGAATGTTCTTTTAATTGTAACTGACACACATAATTGTACAACTGATCTGTGTGAACTTGAGGTTGCCAAGGAACTTAACATTTTGCTTCTCCCCAGACTGGCGTCTGCAGAGATACCATCACACTGAATTAAATATATTAAGACTTAATTGCTTCATGCAATGGGTCTCCAGAGAGAGCCAGATAAGTTTACTTGGAGAAAACTGGCATTGTTGGAAGAGACCCTCAACTAATTTTTTGCTTTTCTGGAGGAAGGAACACTATAATGTAAGACTTTATTTAAAGCTATTAAAGCAGCAGAATAAAGTAGTCCACTGGAGCACCTGAAGGGACAGGAAGAGAGGCAGACAGATAACAATAACCAATGCAGACAATCATACATGGTTTCCTAGCTCCCACTGACACTTCTGATTTTAATAACATCCTTGAATAAAGCTTTTACAAAATTAGAAATATTCATAGAACCCCAGAATAATTCAGGTGGAAAGGGACCTTGGGAAGTCCAAATCCCTGCAAGGCAGAGTCAACTCTCAATTCAAACCAGGTTACAGATGGTAAAAAGAATGAGTCCAAATTATTGAGACCATCAGACGACTTAAAAAATCATCCTGACTAATACGTCACTCAATCCTACTCATCATGGTTAACTCTCAGACCTGAAAAGTCCACTTGGTATTTGTTGGAGGTCCTAATCATTGGCTGAGTTGTGCAGCATGCACAAGGCTTCACAAGGCTGAACTCAGAAAGAAGACTCTGGGGTCCCGGTCTGATAAACTGAACCTAAATCAGCCCAGAATTTGGCCCCAGACCACCTTTCCTCCATCAGCTATAAGACAATGAAAAGAAAACAACATCCCACAGCTATGGGCTACAGTCCCTCAGCTTCTGAAGACTTCAGTATATTGCAGCCTGCTTTAAAAAAAACAAAAACAAAAAAAAGATAACATGTTTGGATATTTCACAGTTTTTGAAGCCTCCCTGGGCTTTCCTATTTTGGGCAGCATGGTTTATGGCTATTGTATCTGCAGCATGATCTTTCTGCTGTGTATTTGTTAAGGCTTTTTTTTTTCCCATCCCCTAGAGACAGGTTGTGTAACCATCTCACTACTCTACTTCCAACATTTACATGGCAATGCTTACACATGACCAGTCCTTCCCAGGAGAGCAGTGAGACCATCAGGGTGTTGTCCTTCTCTCATACCACGGTCTCGTTCCCTTTCCCAGGTTTCACCCAACCATCTGCTCTCTTCTCCCGTTTCACTTTCCCTGAGTTCACCAGTCTGTTTGAGCACTTCTGCCACGTGTGCAGAGTTTTGGCTGACCAGATCCACATACCTGATGTAATACCCACCAGGAGGGACATGAAGATTTTGAGCATCTCCACTGCCATATTGGAATCATCTGCTGAATAGCGGAATATGGCCCAGTTGGAGATCTCGTAGAAATAGCAGGCGATGACACACGTTGCTGGGACGGTGTACAGCACTGAAAAGACACCAATTTTGACCATCAGCCTTTCCAGTTTGTCAGTTTTAGTTCCATCTTTCTGAAGATTAGACCTGATTTTAAACAAAGCCACAAGTCCCGCTGCGATGAATAAAGTCCCAATGACCAGGTAAGTAAAAAGCGGAGCGACGACAAAGCCCGTCAGTGCATCTAGGTTCTGGTTCCCAACGTAGCACAGACCTGTGAGCTCATCTGCATCTACCAGTCTCATAATTAAAATCACAATGGTCTTCACCGCAGGAATAGCCCAGGCTGCAATGTGGAAATAAGAGCTGTGCATTTCTATAGCTTCGTGGCCCCATTTGAGTCCCGCAGCCAGAAACCACGTCAGTGTGAGAATAACCCACCAGATGGAGCTAGCCATCCCAAAAAAATACATCAGCAAGAAAATTATAGCACATCCTGTGTTCTTAAGACCTTCTTGGATAAGAACAGGTTCTGCTGCCTCTTCAAAATCACAGGATATCCTTTCCCGGCCCACAGTTAGCCTCACAATATAAGCAATGCTATAAATATTGTAGCACATGCTCAAAAATATGATTGGGCGCTCCGGGTAGGAAAATCTCGATGAATCAATCAGGAAGGTCAGGACTGTGAAGGCAGTTGAGATGAAGCAAAGACTGGCCCACACGGCCATCCAGATATCTGTGAACTCCTTTGCTGACCTGCTGTAGAGACCAGCATCATAGCCACACTTCAGGACACAGTTCAAGCTTCTCTTCACCCAGATGTACTGATCCGAGTTAGATCCCATGCTGTGGCACTCTTCTCCAGGCTGCAAGGAGGTCTTGCTATGAAGGGGAACTTCTTCATCTCCTGGGCCCTCCATGCACATGTGGTTGTGATCATTCTGGGGTGGGAATTTGCTGCAGTTTAGGCTGTCTGGCCAGGCAAATCCAAATTCTTTTAGAACGGGTTCACATCTCCTTTTGACAGAGAGGCACATGCCACCACAGGGACCTATGGGGATGTTAATCTTCTCCGTGCACATCGGGACATAGACTGAACAAAGGAAGAACTGGAGGAGAGAAACAGAAATAACAAATGTGTTAGGAGAAAGGTAATCAGGTCGAAATAAAAAGTTTTCTATTTTGACTTTTTAGCAGCAATATTTGGTTCTCTGCCTTAAAAAACAGGAAGCAGCATAAAACAAATAAACCAAGAACAATAAAAACAAAGAAAGAAAAAAAATTAAAGACGTTGCCTTCTTTCAGTTCAAATGTGGTCCAAAGCCAAAGCCTGAACATTTTACTCCCTAGATTAGCTCCATGTAAATTTAGCCCATCAGTTCAATAAAGAAGCGGGATTTAGCCAGATCTAAACCTCAAGGGTGTAATTTAGGAAAGCAAAAAAACAAATTGAAGAGGTTTAAACAAATACATATATTTGTTCTAGGCACTGCCTGGCTATTACAGCTAACAAACAAACAGAAGAAAAGGCATTTACTGAATTGCTCTGGTTCACGATCCTTCTAAAAGAATTTAAGTTTCTTTTACCAGAACGTCACGTACATATTTACAACAGCAACAAAACACCGCCGTTTTCTCGGCTTTGGATTAATCACAATTCTGAGTCGCGACAATGTAAACGGGATTGCGTGCTAAAAATTCGGGAGCTCTGCCTCAAGAAACAAGCTGGTTTTTGTTTGAAGAAATCCATGCCCGTGGGGAGGACACGGGTCTTGCCATTCGCCTGGGAAAGAAACTCCTGCGGTGAAGCTCTGGGAGGAGGTCCCGACCAGCCGGCAGTCCCCACAGCCAGCCAGCCACCCTGCCTTCTCTTTTAACAGGGGCTCAGCACCCCGGGCACAACCGAACGGGAGGGCAATACCAGGCAAAGCTCCGGCAGCCCCAGCTCTCCCGGGGAAGGGACGGCGCTGCCACCCCCGGGCCACCCCCTGGGACAGACACCCCCTGGGTCACCCCCTGGTCTGTGCTGCCCTACCCCTGCCCCGGCACCCCCCGCACCTTCACCCCATCCACTGCGCTCTGCCCAGTTAGCTAGGAACCGCGCTGCAAGGCGGCGGGACTTGACGATTTATTTATTTTGCTTGGACTGAGCCGAAGGGATCAGGACTGGGGTGGCACTGTCCGGGCAATGCACAGCTCCCTCTCACCCCGCACCCCACGGACAAAGGGGGGACCCCCGGAGCCCTGAACCCACCTGAAGCTGACTGGAGCAGCCATACTGGATGAGGGGGGTGAAGGTGGTGAGCTGCAGCTCCGCGTCCGCCTGCAGCTCGTGTCCCACCAGGTTGGGCATCTTGGTGACATTGTAGCCCAGGTTCTGGCACATGGCGATGCGGATGGCGTCGCAGCGCCGCTCCTCCTCCTCGCCGAACCCCCGAACCCCGCCGAGCAGCCCCGCCAGGAGCACGGCCAGCAGCCCCCCGAGGCCAGCCGCCCCCCGGCTGCCCCCCGCCATGGCCCGAGCAGCCGCTGCCCACCTGCCCCGGCCCCGGCTCCGGCCCCGGCCCCGGCCGCGCCGTGCCGCACGGGCCGGCTCCAACGGGGAGGGGCTGGGGGCGGCTCCCGCTATTAAGCAGCCTCGCCGAGAAACTGCCCAGGGGAGGGACAGCACCTCCCCGCCCCCTCCCAGCGCCCCCGCCCCCGCCCCGGGGTTGCCCGGCCCGCCGCAGAACCCCTCGGCACCGCCCAGGGGGAGCGCGGGGGAGTGGGGTTGTTTCTGCTCCCCTCACCCCACTATCAGAGGCACACACGGACACCACCTCTCACTCCCTGGAGAATCCTGACCTCCACCCGGAGAAGCACCTTTCCTCTTCCCTGCATCACGCCGCCCGTCTCAAGATCCGTCTCCCTCCTGCCCGGCTAAGGAACCCCCATTCTCGTCTCTCACCAACACCCTAAGGTGTCTCTCACCTCCCCGTGCCCCCTCTCCCCCCAACACTTACCCCTTTCTTCCCTTTTGCATTCCTGGCCGCCGCTGGGAGGAAATCCCACCATCCCCAATGTCCCCTCCATGCCTCCCCAGCATAGGTGCTGATGCCAGGGGCTCCACATGATCCAAATACATCTCCCCAGGGACACGAAGGGCTGAGACCCACATACACGGGCTGGGGCCCCTCGTGGCCCAGCCTCTAGTTCACTTACGGCCTGTCTGTCTTTCTTCACTCAGGAGTGCTCAGCTTCTTCACGGCTGGCAAAATATGGTTTCCTAAACTGCCAGATTTTCTTCCAGATGAGTGAAATTGCACTGCTGGCTTCTGGGCTACATCTGGGGTTTAACGTTGTTTGTTTTTTCACTGGGGCCAAGAAACCTGGAAGGCACTGCTAGGTACCTTCTGGCATTTGTATAAATCGCTGTAAAATAAACACGTGTGGATGAAGCATTCGTGGATTCAGAGGCAAAAGGTCTGGATGATTAAGCAGACCTTTAAGGTGTCAGGGGGGGGTGATTAAGAGCAGAGAAATGAGGCTCAAGCTTAAATTCTGTTGGTATTATTTACACCTATAATAAAATCTAATTGAGCTGGTTGTGCCTTTAGCAAAAATATGTCATTTATTAATGAATTGTTTGTAAAGCACTTTGAAAATGTTTGTTAAGCCCTGGTTAAGTGACCTCTCACTGTGTGTGTGTATGACATGTGGGGACATCCATCCTGAGCAGCTTTACCTCTGTATGCAACTCCAGGCCTTTGCTTCTTCCAGAGGTCTCCCAGATATATCACTGGACTAAGACTAAGACCAATACTAAGACTAAGGCTAACAGGCCAGTGTAGCACTTAACAACAGCTCCTTTCCAGGCATGAGATGGTAAATCACAGCAAAGACCCCAGCATGAAGTCTCCTGTCTCAGTCACTGTAGGTTTCCCCGCTGTAGCTCTGTTGTCATCAGGGTTTTTTTCACCTCCAAGATATAGAAAATGTACATGTGAGCTGTTCTGTGACGCTGTAGGGACTGGTGGGCTTTAAGTGTGCTTCCCTCTAGCAAGAGGAAAAGTTTTTAACTGAGGAGTCATGAGCATAGATATTTACATAGCTCTCATCATTACTTTTAATACTTTACAGCCAGCTCCAACAGCAGTGCATCTAACCTCACAAAATCCTTGCGAGGCAGACAAGTAATATTATCTTAACTTCTTAAACACAGAGCCAGACAGTGCTACAGTCCCAAGGTCAGGCAAGGAGCCTGTGATGGAGTGAGCAGCTCAACCTGTACCTTGCAAGTCCCCTATTTACTCACAAATGTTGCCATCCGTAACCTGCAGTGCTTGACTGCTAATCTGGGTGGATGATAATGCTGTGAACACACACGGGGTGTGCTACATGTGTCTGCTGAGCTGTTCCCAGCCCTGCTGAGCTTACCACCTGCCTCAAACAATCACGGGGAATGGGTGATGGGCACCTTCCATACAGTCACACACCTGAAAGCAGGAGGTAGGGCGGTTTTTCGGTCTTTGTTAATCCAAATTGTGTAGGAAAGAAGACTAAAGGGAGGATCATGGTGACCGTAAAACCCCAAATCTTTGTCTTGGCACGTAAAAAACCTTTTCATTTGCAGTCTCCTGCTGCAGTTAGGCACTGAAGCAGAGTTTGGTGCAACCAGAGCAGGACCTTTGCCTAATTCCCATGAAAAAAATTACCTACTGCATATTCAGCAGTTATGCAGCAAAACCTTCTGCCTGTGGACTCAGTAAAGGGGCAGAGGGGCATTTTAAAGTCAGTGGACACAAGGATTCTTTAAGAAGAAGAACTCTTGGCCCCTTAAAAAAAAAAAAAAAAAAAACAACAAACCCAAACCCCTCCCTACTGCTATTGCCCTTTCTTTGAGAACACAAAATAAATATTAGAAAGTGCTACACTGCTGTGTTTGCTTTGGAAAGTCTTTTCGATAATGGGAATTAGTTTTCAAAACAAGACTGCTGGGAGAGGTGGTGGCAAATCATGAGAGGTCAGAGCTGGAAAAAATGGTAATTACCCTGCTTTGAACCTTGTGCATATATTAACAGTGATAAAATGTCACAATGATAAGCATGTACATAAGTTACCTTAAGCAGATCAAAGTAAGAAACCTCCAGGACAGAGGTTTTCTAGAATCTTCGATCACTGGGCAGTGTGAGATGCTGGCCTTCCTTGATTATTGACTCATTTACAGCGTATTTTTAAAATAAAATTAATATTGATTTTGAGGTTGCCTTTGTTAAAGGATCAGCAGTCACCCTGATAATTACTGTTTACTATGGCTGCCAATAATTATAGTTGATTTCTAGTCTGAATTATCTTCAGTTTCCAGCCACCGACTTTTGTTCTATCTTTACCAGCCAGGTTGAGAAGTCATTACTGAGATTATCTCTGTAGGTAATGTCAGGCTGTGATTAAGTCACCCTTTGACCTTTTTGTAGTAAGCAAAATAGATTGAACTTCCTGAGTTTCTTACTGTAAGGAATCTTTTCCAGTTCTTCAATCAAGCAAGATCTGACCCTGCTTGAAAAGCCCTTTCAGCCCAAACCATCCTGTATGGTCATAATGGATATGTCTGAATTAGTAGCCCAAGTACCCCTGGTGCCTTTAGAGTCAACAAGGATAGGCAGACACTTGCAAAAGGCAACTGACATAATAGAAATCAAATTTTTACAAAATCCTACTTCTAATTTATTATCTTATTATTACTATTACCCCCCTAAATTTGTATGCAGGTTTTCACATATTTATTAAAGCTTTGAGCATATTTTTACGTTACAAAAAGAAATATTCCTTACCATCATCTGCCAGAATCTTCCATCATCTTGAAGGTCATCTCAGAAGGTCCACAAGTCTTCTCTGAATGTTTTCAATTCATCAACATTTGCCTGAACTGTAGTACTAGAACATGGCTCAGCTTTCCTGTAGGAGTGGCACTAATGTCAGATGTGCAGATAAAATCCCCTCTTCATTCTTACACAAGATCACCTTGCTTTAACCTCCAAGGGCACTACCTACCCCCCAGCTCACACTGAGAGCCATCACTGTCTCCTTGCAGCAGACCTGTGAAACCTCATTCACCCAGATGATTTTTTTTTTTAAAAAGGTGGTTACCACAATGGGATATGATTATAGTAAACAGATGCAGATGTCAACTTTACGTCAGACTAGTTTTATTTTAAACATTTCTTTACCTCTCAAGTGATGGTAGAATGAACCTAGGATGCCTGGCCCAGAGGTGAAAGCTTAACTGAGAGGTGTCCAGTGCTGGATGAGAGCAGCCCCTGCCTTCCTGCTGGTCTCTGGGACTTGGTGACAGAGGAGACAGATATTGCCATCCCAGAGGGGTCTTTTAAATCATAGAATCATAGAATGGGTTGGGTTGGAAGGTAACTTAAAGATCATCTAGTTCTAATCCCCTTGCCCAGGGCAGGAATGACTTCCCAAACCAGGTTGCTCAAAGCCCCATCCAGCCTGGCCCTGAACACTTCCTGGGAGGAGGCATCCACAGCTCCTCTGGGAAACCTGTGCCAGTGTGTCACCATGCTCACAGGGAAGAATTTCTTCCTAGTATCTAATGGAAGTCTACCCTCTCCCAGTTTAGAAGTGTTCTCTCTCATCTTATCATTACATACCCTTGGATTTTAAAAAATGTGTAACTTCTAGACCTCTTGTAGGATGCTTCCTTATAATACCATTGAAGTAACAAGACTACATTACATAGTTATCTCTATAATGCCATGCAACTCACCTCTTATATGCATTCCAATATCCAAATAAAATATCTGTTGGACACTGCTGTAACCTTCTTTGTTTACTGACAATTTTACAACCTCCATTGAGTAACATAACATTACCATTAGGGACTTTCTCTTGGTCTCAGTTTATATAAAACTTGTTTTCAATTGCCTGTCCATTAATCTTTTGCTTTTCCATATTTTGTCACATTCTTGTAATTCTTTTTTGGTTTTATATTCATACAAATCAACATCTCCTTCCTGCTGTTTGTCACTGATGCTTTTCTTAAACTTTAGTAACTTTATAATGTTTCACCAGTGCATTGCAGCACCTTGCAGGACCTGATCCAGAAAGGTGGTATTTGGCTCCTGATGCTTTCAGGATACGTTATTTAGATTTCTGCCTTTGGTGTCTCCATGTGAGTCAGCTCCCTCTGCAGCCAAGGGTGACCCAGACGGAACTAGCAATGGAGACAAGAGGACAGGTCTCCTGACATGGTGTAAAGCTCTGTTTTCATGCAGACATAACTGTCACTTACTTTAGTGAAGTTGGGTGCAGCTAAACTGCAGCACATAGATCCCATGTCTGTATCCACATGTGTAATTCTTTCCATGCCAACATGGGTCAATAGTTGCTCCATGACCCCTGAAAGTCAATATTTTGGTCTGCACAGAGACCTCAGGATTTTGCTTTATAGCACAGTAAACAGGAAATCTCAGTGCTATTTAATGTGCTTCATTTTGAGAAATCCTTTGCATTTACATAGAATCAAAACATTTGACAATGCAAGAGGATTTTTCAGATGACATATGTGGTCAGGATGTTCAGTGGAGCACTGACAGCAAAGCTGGCCATAACTTTCTTAAGATTAAAGGTACCCATGTAAATGCCACCTTTTCTGTGTCTTAGTATTTTGTCACACAGCTATTTCTCTTTCTTTGCTTAAGAATAACTTTAATGGTTGGGTTTTTTTTTAATCAGCTTTCCCTAAGTGCCTTTTCTCAAGCAATTCTGAGACTGATATTTATCTCCAGCCAGAGTAGCAGAACAAACAAGAAGCTGTGAGGCAAAGCCACTGTCAGGATCTGGTGAGACAAAAACATCTGCACAATGATTTTTTTTGAGTGTGTAGCTACATTTATAAAGTGTTGTACTAAAATACAGCTCCTCCCTTGCCTATTTTTACCAGACACCTCAGTAAAGTTCTTCTGCATGCATTCAGCATGCCCAGTTTCAAGAAAATCTGTTTCTCTCAAGAAAGTTAGCAGAAAAGCAGCTCCATAGTGGAGGAAAAAAATCAGCCTGAATTTTGGAGTCAATGCTGCTGACTTTTGATTTCAACTGCTACCCATCTTTGCTTCTGTAATACTCAGAGTTTTGCATTTGGCTTGAAATCTCCCACATTTGACCTTAGCCCAGGGGATTTTTTTTTTTTTCTGGAAAATGACGAACAACTTTCTTCTCAGAAAATTGTTCAGAGGTCTTTTTTTTTTTTTTTTTTTTTTTTTTTTTTTTTTTTTTTTTTTTATGCTTAGATAACTCCAAAACAGCTTGGTTTTATAAATTTGGATTTGGCATGTGCAGAGTGCAATCCTGAAGGAAGAATGCACTTTCTGTCTCGTTTGAAGAAATTTTATTTTGCAATAGCAAATTAGCCTGAAAGTTCTGGAAATAATAGACCAATCATACATAAGGCGTGATTTAACTGTGGTAGAAAATGACAGTCTGAGTTCTCTGTCTCTGAGAGGTCACGAGTCTTGCTTTATAAATATGGCTCAGTTTCCTTTTTGCAGAGTCATCTTTCCCACTAAATCTTCCAGTGTCCTGTTTTGCTTTAACTCTATGGTAGCACCAGAGGTTATTTCCTGTAGATTTGCTCTCCCTAAGTAACACTATATTTGGCTCTCAGTGGTATTTTGCAAGTTCTGTAAAGCAAATTTCACTAAAGATGATTTAAATAGGGCTCTCTCTGTCTCACATGGGAGGCTGAGCTGAATTACTGCTCCTCACTCACCCAGATGTCCCCCAGCCCTGGTCCTCACATCCTGTTGGCACCCACAAGACACAAACCTGCTCATGGACACAGGGGACAGATTTTTTTAAAAAATCATCCTATAGTGCTTTTTCCTCAAATGTGTGACCCATGAAGTAAATACTAAGCTTTTAAAATTTTAATTAATTAATTAATTTGCCATGAAAGTAAATACCAAGCTTTTAAACATGGAAATTTATTAAGTAATTTAATTAAATGAATCAAATCTTTAAACTTTGAAAATTAGGTTGCTCTGAGATATGAATCCCTTAAAATATGAGCTGAAATGATGGATTTGTGGATACACTTCGGGTGGTTTGCACAAGCTGGTTTTATCAATCCATTCTTGCAGGCTTCAGGTTGTTCTGTGCCACTGGAGCAGGGCAGAGCTGTCAAGCATGCTGGTGAGTCTGGCCACAGATCTGCATATGTACAATTTTTTGCCATTAAAAGCCCACGTGAGCTGATATGCTGTGTTTAATCGCAGAACAGCAGGTATTGACTTGCAAGGCTTGGCTGGAAAAAAACCCTTCTTTGTATTGTGTTGAGCAGGAGGTGGGTCATCCTCCTGAGAAAGAAATCCCACATCTGCCAGGAGGTGAAATTCTCTGCATTCACACTGCTGTGAGAGTGGGGGACTGGACACCAGGGTGAAACCTGTCCCCTTGCTGATAGTGACAGCCAGCACGACCCCCACGCAGAGCTGCTTCATGCACCAGTAAAGTGGCTCTGAGTTCTGCACAGGTCCTTACAGAATGGCTGAAACATTAAAATAGGCAGCAGCAATACTTGCTCTTTCAGTTCTAGTGGTGCTGTTCTTCACTGTGTGGGCCATTGAAGATCCATTGAAGATAAGTCAGTGAGTGATAATTATTTCCCAATTCCAGTCTCCCCTGCTATTAAGAAAAAAGAATATTCATTGATTTTATTTTATTAGATTTTTGGTTTACATATTTATTTATGGCTGTTTTCTCTTTAAATAATCACAGTATACACTCAGCGTGGGAGTTGGTATAATTATTTCATTTAAGGAAATGAGGTTTTGCTAATACATTTATATTTGTAGTGTGGATATAACTGCAGAAGATACCTGCTTTATTTTACTTCCACTTCCTGTACAGTTTATCTCCCTTTCTCACACAGAATCACTGTCATAGTTGGAAAAGACCTCTAAGATCACTGCATCCAACTGTCAACATCCCCCTCCCCAATAAAATAAATCAAATATATTTATCAACATCTATATCACCATGCTCACCAGAGCATGTCCTGAAGTGCCTCATCTACATGGTTTTATAATACTTCTAGGGATAGTGATTCCATCACCTCCCTGGGGTGGACAGAGCTGCTCTTCCATAAACCATTTGTCTATGACATTAATAGTTTTCCTTTCATTTTACCTATTCCCATGTAGTTAAAGCAGCCTTACATTCAGATGAAGACAAACACAGAAACATCATTCCACACAGTGAGAAGGACTGGTTTGGCGAGTCTTCGGCAAACAGGTTTCTTATTACCTACCCAAGTTGGCAAATTAATCATATGGATTACTTACTGTTACACAGGGCTGAGCAGAAATTGTCATTCACACTCACCCAGAGGGCTCTGCTACCATTTCTCATTTTCCTTGTGCTCCTTGCCTGTGTCCAGGCCATTCCATGGAGTGCAGCCCACTTTACCCTATGTGCATAGGTGCTCTTCTTCTGACTCCCTGGATGGGTTGGTCTAAGTATTAATTGTTAGAGAAATAACAGAATAATATAAACAGTCCTGTGATGATGGGGAAGGGTGGTGTGACCACAAAAGAAAACAGATCAGCTTAGATTGGCTTCAAGTGTCAAGGAGCCACACCCTGACTCTTTTCTTTGTGCTGATCACAATGGGATTGCAGAGCTGTACCGAGGGTTTGTTGTCAATGGAACAAATGCAGAATTTTGTCTTTATTATTTCTGGATCAAGCATTTGAGTATGTACTGATCTCTCATTCTTGAGCGATGTAATTTCTGTTTGGACACTGACAATTCATCTAGTTCCCCATAGACATACAGATGAGCTTAGAAAATAACAAGAGTTTATGCGAATTCCATTTTTCTCAGGCATTTTTATCCCTCTGAGAGACTTCTGTGGGGCTAAATTACCATGAAAACTAGATCTCCATGATATTTCAGTTCCCTACAGTAAAAGTTCATGTCATTCATTACTGTTGACACTACACACACATCCTTGGGGAACAATGAAAAATATAAAAGAAAAACTCCTAAAAATGTGCATAAAACAAACAAAAAAAGCACTGCCATTTAAGTCAAATATTCCTTAAGCCAATATTTTCCCAAATGTGAAATTTCAGGCCACAGCTGGGCATAGTGCTATATTGAGAAGTGAGGTTATTATTCAGCTTATGATATAAAACCACCCCAGATACAGGAATAAAGTTGGAAAGAAGACCAGCCCACAAACCTCTCTGCTCTGAATGCAAAGTGCCAAGCAATGAAGAATCAAGCTCCCAGTTTAGGTAAAAGCCACTGCATCTCCCTCTCCAGAACAGCCAATTCCTGAGGCTAAGACCTGGATGGATCCCTCCTTATTTTAATCTTGAGGAATTCTCAGGGGGGGAACTTTGCCACCACACCAGGACCACTGCAATGGAAGACAGCAACTGAAAATGCCAGTGATGAGCTCCATGCTGCCTCAATCTTTGCCTCTCCTTCCTATGGATCTGGTGTAGGGGTTGTGCAGCCCAGGGGGTGTTATTGTGTTTTGTCACTTCTAGGTTGGTCTGTGACTGAATCCTGTGTGGTCAAGGACAACAGAAAAAGTGCTCAGGAGTCCAGATCAGATCTAATACATCAGGACTGGAGATGTTCCTCTCTCCCTTGACTATCAAAGGAGCTTAGGATGTCTATCTCATTCCTGCAATGCTCCAAGTACATGCATAAAGCTAAGAGGAATAATGTAGGCTCAAGGGTGATAAGAATGTTGTGACTAAGGGAGAATTTATGCAAGAACCTTTGGGCAACAATGCGTAACTGTAGGAAAAAAAAAATTCTTGATTTCAGCCTGACTAGAAGATCATTTTAACACTATACATTGTGCATAAAGTGTAATTATACTTGCACATAAAGTGTAATGCTATACCACTCCAGGCTCTGAATTATGAAAGGATGGATGAACTGGGTCTCAAGAATATGATTTTAGAAAGTAAAAAGCCAGCATTTCAGAAGATCATTTGTTTAGCAGATGCATGGGAAAAGAGAATTTTCAAAAGTCCTTCTAGAAACTGGAACTGGTAAGAGATGGCTCTGGGGCTTATTTTTCTTCAGCTAAAACAGAGATGCTGGATGTCAAATGACATTTGTTTTGAGACAATGATCATCTGGTAAACTATAGTGTGAAGCTGTATATCTCTTTTTTTAGATCAATAATTATAGCTTCTCCACACAGTGGTAAAACCTGTATGCTCTCTCAACCTATGCTACTTAGTTAACTTCAAACTTTACATCATAATTTTAAAAATTGCTTTTCTGCACTATTTTAAATACAATCTTTCACCCTAAACAGAGATGGATGCAGTTCAGCAGAGGTGGAAGCACCAGGAAGAGGTATAATTTCTTGCATATATTTTGATTTCTCCTGTATTAGTTCTACTATGGGGGAATTTGTTTTAAACATATGATTTGGGTTAATGGTGCTTTGCAGTGTTGAGAAATTGCACATCCATGGACATGAGGTCGTCAAGCATCCGAACTGCCTTGTTTTTAGAGCAAGGGCTGTATCAGTTTCCCCCAGTGTTTTTGATCAACAAGATCTCTATAGATCATCACCACTGCAGCAGTTATCCAAAAGGCAAATTGAAAAAACAACAACCAAACAAAAAAACCCACCCAGAAACTCCCAAATCAAGTGATATTCTTTATTTTCCTATTAATGGGATATAGAAGGAAGGTGCATTCCTGGTGTGAGAGTGGAATGTAAAATGATACCACATCTGATGAGTTACCTGTCTCCATGCACACACATATGCACATGTATACCCAGCTCTGCCAACAAAGGAAGTTTTCTCCTCCCTATGTCAAAAATCATCCAGTGCTAAAAACCACTAGAAAAACATCAAAAGAAGCTTTCTGACTATGGCATATATCAGGCTGCAAAATGACCTCTCCCAGGGAGTGGTGAAAGCCTTTCAATTTCTGTTATAAACAAGAGTAATTCTTAACACATGATGTGCACAAAGCTGGACAAATATTGAATGATGTACAAAACGTGCCTTTGAGGTGTTCCTGCTGCACAGAGGCATGGATGGGGTTTGGGCCTAAGGCCCAGAGAGCAAACCTATTCCTATTAAAGAATTCACACTCAAGTTCATCTCTTCTAGCTGGGTACTCACATAACCCCACTGTATTTCCTCACAACTGGACAAAATGTTGGAACCTGTTGTCTGGAAGACAATATTGGGAGGGACAAAGTGAAACCCTAATACTTTAATGAGCAGATTTTTTCCTAAGGACACAGAATTAGGTGTTCAGCTTGCACTAAAATCCAGTAGAATCTGTGCATCTAGCTCCCACAGGGTTGTCTGAAAACACTGACCTTAAAATGTTAGATTTTTCTCTTGGCCATGCCAGATGAGGGAATTCTCTGCAGGAGACGTCTGTAAATGAGATCGGAATTCACCCATAAAATGCTGACAAAGTCATGTGGAGCACACAGAGCTGTGCTTAGTGATGAGTATACCATTTCATTATTTTTGTGTTTATTACATTTTTTCCCCCCATGTGTGGGTTTTGGTTTATCTTCAGTTTTGATTTTGATTTGTGTTTTATTACAATTTACTTTCATTTGCTAGTTCTCAGTCTATTTACAGAGAACAAAAGAATCCACAATGTAGAACAGTAGAATAAAATTGTGTTTATTTTCACAAGTTTGGACCTATCAAATAACTCACAAGTCCCAAAGAGGAACCATGCCTGAGGTAGGTTAGGTCATCTCGAGTGGGGAAGCAAACAGAAATATCCCATTCTTCACTATTGTTTATTATATTTATGCCACTTGGGAGTTTTAACAATACCACATATATAAAACATTTGTTCTTGCTTTCTGCACTATTCAGAGTTTTCTCTGAATTGTGTTTTTTTGTTTGGTTTTTTTTTTCAAGGGACACTGCAGTGTTTCTGTGCTTTAGTCACTTTCTCAATTGGTTTAGCAGAAATGTAAGAAATGGCCCCTAGGAATCAGCCAGGGGTGCTAAAAAGAAAGTTCTGTTCTCTTAATGTGTCTATGTTTTAAAAGTGTTCTTTTGAGAGTTTTAACTAATTTGCTTCAATGTCTTTCCTTGATTCTTTTTCATGTATGTTCAAAGCTTAGTCCAGCAGAGAGAAACCAAAAGCAGAGCCTGTTATTGCTATCAGTTTGCAGTCCCATCAAATCCACAACTGGTTTTTATACTGCCTTGACTTTTGACAGGACATGCAAACATGGATGTCTAAGCCACATCTGCCTGCCTAAACCCACTATTTGAAAAACTAATAGCAATCATGCCTTCTTCTTTCATTTGCAATTTAAAATGTTTTCAAAATGCCTCGCAGCAAAGGGTGGCTGCTCAGTCACACAGCTGAAAATAAAGGCAAAAGAGGCAGTTTGTCTCAAAGAGCCTCATCCAAGCCATCCTGGTCACAGCTTTGGACATCAGAGTCCTGCTGAAGGACAGTGTAGTTTATCAACCCAGCATTGCAGGATAACTTAAAATCACTGCCAATAGGCTTGAAAATGCAAACATCAAAATGCAGTGATTCAGCAGCTGCTTCTTAGGCTGTCGAATTCTACTGCTGTGACATCCAAGAGCTACAGCATGAGTGATCAGACTCCTGAGGCTATTCCAACATATGCATTTGAAAATTAAGTAACTGAAATTTACTGTTCATTATTCCTCTGGAAAAACTAAGGCTTAAACTGAAAGCCTTTTAAAAAGTGCTGAGTTCAGAGAAGCAATCATTACTTCTCACAGGAGCTGTTGGGTGCCTGGTAGCTTTAGGATGACTACATTCTTATCTGTGGCCTTCACAGCTCAACTTTATGGACTGATGGTTTTATTTGAGAAAATTTAAGTGTGCTAGGAACTTTTTGGCTTTTCTTGTGTCTTAAGTTCATGAAGAATGAAATAATGTCTAGTTTGAAGCATAGACAGTGTTGCAGTAATGACCTCAAATAAGATGGCAATGGTTGAAAAGAAGGGGCAAACAAAATTATTTTGCATCATTCATTCATGCTTCTTTTTTCTTGCCTGCTTTGGGAAAGATCCCTAGCATTGACCTTGTTGAATAATAGCCATCCACCGACTGCCACGCCTGTGGGCAAATAGTGACAACTGGTTTGTATCTACCCTACTTAGGGCCAGAACTCTCTATCTCAGATTTCTTTCAAAAGGTCCAATTAAAGAGCCAGAGAGTGAATTAGCAATCAGGTGGCACCGCCAATAGAGCACCATCCAGAGTTCACTCCTTGGACCTTTTTAGGAGTGGAGACCCATCTTATAACAGAATTACCTTGGTTGGAAAAAACCTTCAAGGCCATCGAGTCCAACCATTAACCTAACACTTAACTAAGCCATAATCCTAAGTACTGTGCCTATATGGCTCTCAAATACCTCCAGGGATGGTGACTCCATCACTGCCCTGGGCAGCCTGCTCCAATACCTGATAACCCTTTCAGTAAGTAAATTCTTCCCAGCATCCAATCTAAACCTCCCCTGGTGCAACTTGAAGCCATTACATCTTGTCCTATCACTTGTAACTTCATTGAACAGACCAGTTCCCACCTCTTTACCACCTCCTTTCAGACAGTTGTAGAAAGCAGTAAGTTCTGCCCTCAACCTCCTTTTCTTCAGGCTGAACCACCCCTGTTCCCTCAGCTGCTCCTCATAAGATCTGTGATCCAAACCTTTGATCAGCTTTCTTGCTCTTCTTTGGACACGTTCCTGTAGCTCAAGGGTCCAGACCTCCACACTGTACTTGAGATGTGGCCTCACCAGTGTTGGGTACAGAGATAACATCACCTCCCTGGTCCAGCTGGCAGAGCCCGGTGTGTGCAGCAGTGTGCAACCCCAGCCTGCCTAACCCTTGAACATCATCTGCAGGTCTGAGGGCTGCTGCCCCCACCTGGTATTGCAGAAATGAAGGACATGGAAGCTATGCAGGACAGGTCTTTCCTGACTGCTGAGTTTGTTAGACATTGAGCCCGGGGAATGCTGGAGGAAGGACATGAGTTCCAGACACAACGCTGTGACTGTTGTGTGTGAGGGCACATCCCTTTTGACAGCACACAACTTTTCCACCAGAAAAGATGTTATTCCTTTTGGTGTGGATTGTAGAGTTTTCAGACAAATGAAGATTGGCAACTTGACTTTATTATCTGGGTGAAGGAGTTTCAAGCACAGGAGCTTGGGCTCTTCATGGGATGATGTCCATATGCATGACTCTTACTTCTTTTCTAGTTAACCCAGTGTCTTAATTTAGCCTTTGACAACTAATTCAGTAACCTGGTTTAGAAAGAAGAACTCACTGTCTCTAGGAACAGCAGCATCATAGGCTAAATACAGTTAAAATAAAATTTTAGTGATGCCAGTAGCATGAATATGTCTCAGTATGTCATCTCTTGGTTTGGGCTGCAGAATCAGCATGGTGACTATTAAAACTTTGTTTTCTTGATGTAATCCTTGGTATATCATTGTAGCATTTATGTCTGGAAAAGGTCCAGCCTGGAAGATATTATTGTGTATATTAAAATGTTCACAGGGTATTATCCCACAACCTATCCCATATTTACTTTGGAAATGATTACATCTGGAAAATGGGAACACTTCCAGTTAATTCCTTTACCTTGAAAGATCAGCAAACACGAGGATATTTTGAGATTATTCCCTGCTAAAAAATGAACAAATTGCACTCATGACTGTAAGGCAGAAGACAATCCCTTTTCAAGTAATGCAAAAAGGTTTAAGTTTGAAGTGTAAGTAGTTTCAGAGACAAAGGTGAAAGTATTTCTAAAAGGGTCCTTCTTTCCTTGGAGGAAAGTAAAACTGGCTCATTTAATGACCATTCACTCCCATTCAATGCAGCCACTTCATGTGTTGGTGATTCATGTTATGAGCTTGTGATTTATTTCTACAAAACTAATTATATACTGTACCTACCACCACTTGTCCTGGCTTTTGAGAAGCAATGGAGATTGGTGGAGTTCATGATCCTTAGGTACCCCACTGATGGCATGAAAGTCCAGACCTCCTGTCTAAAAGGCCTTCAGCTCTTCTGAAATTTGCTCATTTATGAATTTCCACATGCTGACAGCTCCCTGGAGAGGAGACAACACAGCAACACCTCCGAGGTCCTGTGCAGTTTCCTGAAGGAAGCAGATGTCTGTGCACACACATTACTTTCATTGCCCTGAGCAGAAGGGTGAATTTAATACCCAGCTTTCTGAGGAGCATAATATTTTTCAGTCTGAATTTCATAAACTTTACGATGGAAGCATGAGATAATCACATGGATGGCAGGAGAACAAACTGAAAAACAATGAGAATGGAAGAATGGGAAAAGAGAGAAAATAACTGAGTGTAAAAAAACCCTTTTGCTGGAGATTGCAGTTCTTATTTGACAAGAGAAGCTACTTTCAGAAGCCAAAGTTCAGGCATTGAGAACTGCACAAGAAGCAGGGAAAAGCTGGATCACCTGCCCCAAGGGAGAAAACAAATACATGGCAAAAAAAAAAAAAAAACAAAAAAAAACCAGAAAAAAAAACCTGCACACAAGTTAGAAAGCAGCATAGGGAGAGGGCAGAGCATTACATTTCTTCCAAGTTAAAATGTTTCCAGATTTTTCTGATATTTAAAAATGTTTAAAAGGGAGATTTCGCAGATCCAAATGAATTTGGAAGACAAGGCCTCCTGCAACGTGAAATTTCCCATTTGGCTTCTTTCCTCAGTTTCTTTGTTGTCCCATAGGATTTTGCTCTGGTTAGTTAAAATCTGTGCCTTCGATTCCCAGCTAGATCACCTCATAGCACTGATACCCACTTGCTACAAAGGCAAACAGAGTTCTTCACACCTCCAGCTGCTTCCCCAGGCTGAGCTGAGGGACGTGATTTACTTGCAGACACAAGATTTGTCAGACAGGGTGGGGATTAGCAGGGAATGTTCTCAGGCTCTGAGACCCATGGGCTGCCGATCTTCATTCAGTAACTGCCACTAAAGCTGATTCCCTAACACAACCAGTTATCACCCAGACCGGTTATCAGGAGGATTGCAGAGCAGAGGTCACTTGCTAAAGACTGATCCTGGCCCTGGATTTGTGCTGCAAGGTGTTTTATTAACCCAGCTGCTAACAGGTACGTGGGCACCCAGAGCAGAGTCTCAATGCTGCAGAATTGCTCCCTTGCGTGGCACCAGGCATGGAATCAGGGATATTGCAGCTGTCCTAGTCTAATGGGGCTCACACACATATCTGACATTTTTGGCTGCCTAAATTTTTATTGAGATACATTGGTAAATCTGATACTGGCACATTAATGACCAGGGAGCAGGCTGAGCATTCTCGACTCCCCCACCATTCATGCTGCTTACTGATTAGCTCCCTCCCTGGCTTTGTTTTGGGGGCTGCTCCGAGGAGCTCTCTCCAAGACATCTGGACGTTACAAGGCAAGTCCTGGACACTGTGCCACATCACCTGGCCTTATGCCATGTGATGTTTGATTAAGGCCACTGGTGTTTGATTAAGGCATGTTATAGAGGCAGTCTGCAATTCCCAGTATCCAGCCTTGATCATGAGGCAAGGAGAACTCTTGAAAACCCCAGGCACTTACAGGCCAAAAGTAAAGGTCCTCAATGCTTTTTTAATTCATGTGACTCCTTCTTTTGCCAAGACTATTTTATCCCAGTTCCAATCAAGGGTAAGTTTCTCCCAGGACAGAGTAGTCTCAGATGGCACACAATGCCAACACGGCTATAAGCAGTATTCCCATGCTGCTTTATTCCTAGGGCTTCTTCCCAGAAAAGAGTATTGCAGCCCCATGGGAATGGGCCTGGAGCAAGGTCAGGGCTGTGCCTTTGTTAGTGCACCATCAGTCTTCCTCAGCTGGCCTAAGGAGGAGAGATGCAAAAGCCCCCAGTTCTGAGCCTGCAGTCAGATCTGGGTTGCTTCACAAATAAAGAGGATATCTGTCTTACTGGGTCCCTCTTCAAAGGTTTTCCTTAACTTGAGCAGGACAAGTCCTACAAAAATAGGATTGTTTGCAAAAAATGGGTCTCGGAAGTCAAAATTACTGGCTTGTGCAATTATTAATATTGTATGTGCCATAGTTCCCTGCCCACAGATCCAAGGCAGCAAGCAAGCCTTAAGCCCAGAGTAGTAGCAAAGCCAAAGCACGCATGCAAGAGAGCCAGAATCCAGATCTTAGGCAATATTTGCCTTTGCTGCTCATAGCAGTTCTTTAACTGAGTAGAACAAAAACAGCAAGAGAGACACCAGGTCCAAGTCAAAGTCCAGACAACGTTGCAGCAGGTTATCCTGCCAATGCTGCTTCCCTCCCGAGGATCAGCACACTGAAACACTCCCTCCCTTCCTCAGCTGAGCCACCGCAGCTGCGCTCTGCACCAAAGCTGAATTTAAAGTTATCTCCAGTCTTCTACTGGATTTTAAATTTGAACTGTGCTAGACAGAGCTCTACCTAACATTGGGTTGGTTGACAGAAATAGCGTAAGTGAACTATTTAGACTAAAAATCTCCTACTGCAGATTTTCTGGGAGGCTCCAAATAATCTTGCAGCAGCTCTGAGTTCTGTGACCCATCCAGCTCAGCCAACTATGGGCTAAGCTAAACTTGAAATATGCTCCTGCACCCACAGCAGGCTCCTAGGAAGGAATGGTAAAGGTGTTTTTGTTTTTTGTTTTTTTTTTTTTTTTTAAGTTAATGATGGATTTGCTGTATCTTGTTAGGAGTGGTAGAGACTGGTCTCAAGTCTGAGCAATGAAGAAAGAGAATTTGAAGCAGGCTGTAAGGGGGAGGAATTTTTTTGTCGTGGATCTGATCCACGTCTATTTGACTGTAGAATAATTCGCTCATTTTTTTTTATCTGCCTCGGGATGGATCTCCGATCCAAATAACCCCTCCTGATGTGAGCACTGCACAGAAGGCGCAGAGCGTTCTTGCTCCATCGGGACCGAGTGTTTGCAAACTGGTGCTTGACAAGAGCCCCGCACCGAGGCTCCGAGCACCAGCACCACCACACTGCTCCTCCCGTCCCCACGCACCAGCACCAACCCGCAGCCTGCCGAGGCTTCCCCGCTGCTGCTGCTGCTGCTGCTGCAGCTCGGGGTGCTGCCCCACAGCCCCGCTACCCGTCGGTGGCACGGAGGGACCGGCGGGCGGGGGCGGAGCGGGCTCAGGTCGCTCGGACAGGGAAGGCTACCGGGGGGACCGCGGTGCTGGCCGAGCCGCGGGGACACGGGGCACACGCGGGACACGGGGAATGTAGGGACACAGGAGACAGCGGGGCGCACGGAGGATGCGGGAACAGGGGGACACGGGGGGGGACAGTGGGGGTCACAGGGAGGACACGGGGCTCATGGGGAGCGCCGCGAGGCCCCTGTCCCCCCTCCGGCGCGTGACACACGGGGGACGACACGGGGGGAGACACGAGGGGGGAGGCCGGGGGGGTGACGACAGTGGGGGTCACAGTGAGGACACGGGACCCACGAGAAGCGCCGCGAGGCCCCTATCACCCCTGCGGCGCGCGCCCCGAGTCGCGGCTCGCAATACACGGGGGACACACGGGGGGACGACACGGGGGGAGACACGGGGAGGGGACACGGTGAGTGGGCACGGGGCGAGGACACGGGGAAGGGACACGGAGGGGGACAGTGGAGGTCACAGTGAGGACACGGGGCTCACGGGGAGCGCCTCGAAGCCCCTGTCACCCCTGCGGCGTACGCCCCGAGACGCGACTCGGGACACAGGGGGGACACAGAGGGGACGACACGGGGAGTGGGCACGGGGCGACGACACGGGGGGGAACAGTGGGGGGTCACAGTGAGGACACGGGGCTCACGGGGAGCGCCTCGAAGCCCCTGTCACCCCTGCGGCGCACGCCCCGAGACGCGGCTCGCGACACAGGGGTGACACACGAGGGGACGACACGGGGAGTCGACTCAGGGAGTCGACACGGGAAGAAGGCGGGTGGGGGGCAGTGGGGGGGGGGGGGGTCACAGTGAGCACACAGGACCCACGAGCAGCTCCGCGCTGCCCCTGTCCCCCCTGCGGCAGGCGCCCTGAGACGCGGCTCGCACCACCCCGCCCCCCCCCCCCCCGTCGCTCCCCGCCCCCCGGCGGCCGCCGATTGGCTGCGGGCCTCACGCGACCCGCGCGGAGGGGGGGGGGGGGCACGGGAAGGGGGGGGAGGGGCGCGGTTGCCCGGCAGTAACCCCGGCGGCTCCCGCGCGACCTTTCTCCTGCATCGGCGGTGACGCGGCGGCCGCGCGCGCCCCCCCGTCCCCTCCCTCCCGGCGCGCGGCGAAGATGGCGGCGCTGAGCAAGTCCATCCCCCACAGCTGCTACGAGATCGGGCACACCTGGCACCCGCGGTGCTCCTGGGCCGTCCTGCACGTCACGCAGGGGGCCCTGTCCGAGTCCCTCCGCATCTACGGAACTCTCTACCTGGTGGGTCTGCGAGGGGGGGGTGGGTGAGGACGTGAAGGGGTCTGGCGGGGGAGGGGCATGAAGGGAGGTCTGGCCTGAGGGGGCGAAGGCGTGAAGGGTATGGTGGTGGTGATAGGGCGGTCGGCCTGGGGGAAGGGCACAAGAGGTATCAGAGGGGGGGGGGGGGGAAGTCTGGGCTTGGTTTTGGTTGGGAGGTCATGAAGGGTATCAGGGAGGGCCTGGGGTGGAAGGGTCACAGGGGACATGGGGGGGGGGAGAGGGGTAGTCTGTCCTGAAGTGAGGGGAAAGGCATGAGGGGTGTGTGGGGAGAGCACTTGGGGTATCAGGTCCGGAAGAGTCTGGCCTAGGGCGAGGGTGAAGGGCATGAGGCATCTTAAGGGAGGGAGACTGGTCTGGGGTGGGGGGAGAGGGGTGTGTTGGGACAGGAAAGGCAGGAAAGATGTCAAGGGGCATCATGATTTCAGGGTGAGGAGTGAGAAGAGCAAGAAGGGTGTTTTGGGGGTAGTTTGCTGCTGGGGAGAAGAGAGGTGATTGTGGGGGCAGCTTGGTTTGAAGGCTGGAGAGCATAAGTGTTTTATGAAGGGGGGAGGGTCAGCAAAGGGCAATGTGTTGAATCTGGGCCCAGGAGGGGAGGAGAAAGGCATGAGGGGTGGTGGGGTCTGCTGGCATAACAGGTGCTGTAAGAGGGACTGAGGGGTGGGGTGGGAGGCCACAGGCACATCCTGAACATCACATTCTCATTGTTTTGCGGTAGTTATGAAATCTGAATAAAAAGACTTTGTATTTATCTGGGAGGCTAGCATTGTATCTTTGTACAATGTGCAAGAGCACATGTTTAGTGCTGCTGGTGACACCGCAGGAATCAGTACCTTAGGATCAAACAGGGTCAGTTGTATATGGAAGCAAGACTAAAAAAAAGATACATTAAGGCTAAAGGAGTCTGACGTCTTCAGAAAGTACCCTGCAGGTGAGGTAGCATAGCTTGGTTATGTCATCTCAGTTGCAGCTGGCTTGGTTCCAGAAAATAAGGGTGTAGGTAGAGGAGTTGGGATCTGTTTGCATCCATCTGTGTAAACGTATCCTGCAAGCTGATGTAAGCCGGAATCGCTGCAGGTGAGACTTCTTTCTGCTGTGATGCTTGGAGGATTGGTTACTGAGCTGGCCCCAAACTTACTCTTAAAGGAAGAAACCCAAGGCATTGAGCTTGTACTTCCAGCTCTGTACCAATACTGGTACAGCAAAATTATCAAGATATGTAATAAAGAGAAGGGAAGGAGTGAGACTGCTGCAGTCCTGACATAATTCTTTTAAGCTCCCATTGAAGTGTTGCTTGAGTGAAAATTGTGACAACATCCAGTTAGGTGATAAAAAACATTAGTAACTGGTAGCCAGGTGGACCTAAAGAGTTGTCATGTCTGACAGTGAACATTTTCATTCTGAACTGACACAAACAGAAGAGGCAGCTGTTTGTGTGAGTGTGTTGTGAACTTGATCAGGAAACCAATATAGAGAAGAACATTCCTTCTCCTCTCTCTCCTTTCCCTTCCTGTCCCGTATTTTTTTCGTTGTATCTGTTTTCTGATCCATTTTGCTGTGTGGGATCATGAATACTTGGGCAGCAGAGAATGAGCCTGAAGTGAGCCATGAGCGGTGTACTGGAGATGTGTGAGGTCTGGTTAAAGATAAAGCATCTTAAACAGCTCTGTAATTAAATCATAGTCCTCCAGCAGCCAAGCCTGGGAAAGAAATTCCTGCTCATAGCTATGTTGCAGTTCACTCAGTTGTGCAGTCATGGGTTAGGGTGAAACCTCCTCCTTTTTATTTCTGTCTGAAGAAAAACAAACCCTAAAATCCTGTTTTCCTGATCTGTTTTACATTGTGGCCCCATAAAAAGTTACTTCTTGACACAAATCCAAGGTGGGGCGGGAACCTCTCAACCAATGTCATGCTGTACTGCTGAACATCTGCACCAGTTTTTACACTCTCTTCTTAACAGTTTTAATTCTTCTTAGGTTTTTATTGACAGTGCTTAACTTGACTTGTCAGAGTAATCTAAAGCTGAGCTGCTTTGAAATCTTCCAGCTACCTAAAGAGGGGGGAAGCACTTGCCTTCCTCTGCTCCTGGGCACGTAACTGTACTCCTTTATTTGTGTGGTCTTGGACCTCAGAGCATCTTTCAAGTAGGAAAAGACCCTTGGGATCATCAAGTCCAACCATCATCACTGCTCTACAAAGTTCCCCCCTGAACCATACCCTCAACACCACATCTAAATGATCCTTAAAAACATCCAGGGATGGTCACTCAACCACCTCCCTGGTGGCAGCCTATTCCAGTATCTGACCACTTTCTGTGAAAGTTTTTTTCCTAAAGTCCAGTGTAAACCTACCATGTTGCAGCTTGAATCTATCCCCTCTTGTTATAATGCTAATTACCTGTGGGAAGAGACCAGCATCAACCTCCCTACAGTGTCCTTTCATGAAGTCTCCTCTCAGCCTCCTCTGCCTCAAACTAAACAGTCCCAACTCCTTCAATCATTCTTCGTGAGATCTGTCCTGGAGCAGGTTTTATGCATTCACTAACCCAGCAGAGGTTACTACACAACTTTTAGCTGAGGTAATTTTCGGCTGCATTAATGAACTGATTTGATTTATTAAGCAGGGCTTGATGAGCAGCAGAGCCAGTGTAAGGTAAAGAGTGAAAGGCTACAGTGGGGACTGCACAGGAGGAAGCAGTAGCCTTGCACATCAAGTAGCTTGTCAGGGAAAGAACACTTCTGAATTAAGAGAGTCATCACTAAATTAATTCTGTGCTGAACTTAAAGCTGTGCTTGAAAACCTTGTATTTAGCAAAATATCAGAGTTGAGCAGCACAAATGTTCAGTCTTTTTTTGCATTCTGAGATTGACGTAAGGGGATGAACTGAAGTTATTTTACCATTATAGCTACATGTCCAGAATGTTTCTGGTACCACTCAGTCCTTTGTACAGCTCAGCAAACAAAAATTGCAGTTCATTTTTCTATGGAAGGCCTGCAGAATGGCTTTTGCTTGTTTGTTCCTCTTCTTGCCAGAAGCTGTTAACAGCAAAGGGAAGTGGATGGAACAGTTTCCTCTCACAAAAGCTCATGTGGAAAGGAATAAGATTGAATAGATGACAATAAATTGGTAGAGGCCATTCTGGATGACAAAGTTGGTTAGAGACAGTTTATAATCCAGAGTCCAAGCTTGTGATCTGTACACCCTACATCTCTTAAATGTTTTGCTGCTCTTCAGTCAATGGGAGACCTGTAAAGCCAAATTAAATGGTGCTAGTATTTGACACATAAAATGCTGATTTTCAGTAAGAGGCTGTAATCTTTGCTTTTAAGTAGTTATGTGCAGTTGGGTTTTTTAATTGAACAGCTCTTGAGTATTTTTTTTAGTTGGAAAAAAATGTAATCTTCAGATATCATATTTTCACTGTCTTTATTTTTGCTCTAGTATAAACTGATCGCTTTAGCAAAAGTAGGTTTTATTTCTAAATTGAATTGTCCCTCCTCATAGAGTATGACTGACAGGAATGCCTATTTTATGATTCTGACTGCTTGCATTTCACAAAGTAAGTGTGAAATGCACAAATCTGAGACCCATTTTTACAAAACAAAACCAAAACCAAGACAACAATTTTGCATAAACCTTATACTTAGACTTTTAAAAAACTTCCTGCCTCGGTATCTTAAGAAAACTTTACTGAAGAAATCCTTCATTAGTTTGTACTTTTATTTTAGATTAGTCAAGGCTAAAGAAAATGTGCTGGTCTAATCTTCTATTTTCAAAGATGAAGAATTCAGACTTTGAGAAATTCACAGGGGTGGGGAAAAGAGAATGACATCCCATGGAAATTGCATGAAGCTTGGGAAATGGACTGGAGAGGAGAGGCTGGACTTTTGGATTTAGATTGTCTCAGCTTCTGTTTCCTGGGGTTTCTGTTCATTTTACATGGGAGAGTAACCATTCATTACATGTGTTAGAGCAATGTCATTTCTTTCCTGAGGGTCTGTAGATTTTAGGCACTGGTGTGATGCTGGTGCATGTTTCGCAGTAGGTGAATATGCTTAGCCTCTAGTATGAGGCTTTTGTGGTATATTGAGGTAACTGGATCTGGTGGTAATATTTCCTCTTATCTAAACAAGGTAAAAATCATCTGTTTGCTACTTTGCAGTTAGGCTCTTTCTTCTAACATTTTTGTTGTGGGAAGGCAAGAGTAATTTGTGTCTTCTGCCTTTTCTTTCTCCTGAGCATTTGTTTCCTTCACTCAATTTAAGCTGGGCTCCCTTCCTGCCTCTTCAGGCCTAATTTATCTTCTAACCTTCCCATCTCAAACACAAACATTCCCCTCCTCACCAACATCTCTCCTGCCCTTCCTGCCTTGCACTGGTTCCTTCCCACTGTGTCTGTTGCTCTTCCTTCACCCACCGTGCCTCTGCTGCTAAATGAGAGAGCCAAGAGCCAGGGAACAGCTTGAGCACTGCCCCTTGTTGTTCACACTGACTTAGTTTATTCTTGGCTCTGACTCTGAGCACCTCTCTATCTGCTGGCAGAGAGGGGAGGAGAGGGGAAGAGAGGAGAGGAGAGGAGAGGAGAGGAGAGAGGAGAGGGAAAGAAGGGAGAAGAGAGAGAGGAGAAGAAGGGAGAGGGAGAGGAGAAGAAGGGAGAGGGAGAAGAGAAGAAGGGAGAGGGAGAGGAGAGGAGCACCAGGCCTAAAGCAGCATTGGTGCCAGTGGGACTGTTCAATGTGTCTTCTGAACTGGATGTGGCTGAGCCAATTATTTAGTAGAACTGTAACCTCAGTCTGTTGCTATTCCAATACATTTTCTAAGGATCCTTGGGGCTGGCTACGTTTTATCAGTTTATTTCACTTAATTTCTTCTCATACCTTTTTCATGCTCATTTTGTTTTCACTTTGGTAGTCTTACACATTTCATACTCATTCTGATCTCATTGGTAATATTTTTCCTACTTGTGCTATATCTTCTTTCTCTTGCTCTTGTAATAAGTTTCGGGTTGTTATATGTCAATTGCTTCTTTTTTCTTTCTGTGTCAAAAGTTCTTTTTCCTTCTTAGGATTCTAGTGGTGGTATCTTCTTGTGTGCTCTTTGGTCCCTAAGTGTCTGTATTCTTTCTCTTTAATTTTTATTATTTAGTTTGTAAGGCCCCTAGGGCAGCGTTGTATGCAATAGTGTTACAGACAAAAATGCTGTCACCACTTGTACAAAGTGTTTTTTCTTCCTACCTAAACGTGGGAGGGACATTACAGCATGGGCCAGGTAGTTATGCACAGGGTAGCTGTCAGGTGTCTTCACAGATAAGTCACTGATTGACTAGAGGTAATAACAAGAACAAACCTAATTATTATGCTAATTAATTATTTTGGAAACTGTTGGATGGCATACAGAACCATCAGCCAAAGACTGAGGTGAGGCAGAATGAAGTGTGAGTGGTAAGTCACTTTCCTGGCTATATTTGTGTTGCTGTAGGATAGGGCTGGAGGTCAGCCACAGGGATGGATGGTGCACACTGGCCATGCTGCTGCTGCTGCTCCAGGCTTGCTTCATTTCAGCTGTGGTTCCTCTTGGAGAGGTTGGTCTTTGGTCTGGTCCTGGGCAAAGTTGAGGAGCCAGCTAGCACTAGGGCAGATCCTGTCCTATCTACTGGTACAGACTTTGTCATCATGTCATCTTTCTGAGGTGTGTGAGAAGTCTGTATGGGCCAGATTGTATTATAAAATAGTCCAGAATAGCTGAGTGAATTAAAATGTAATTTTTGTTTGTTAGTTCTGTGAACCATTGTGTACTTGAAAGTAAAGTGGGGAGGCTAAGAAGGATGTTAGTATCACCTTTAAGTATACTTCTATATGCCAGTTTGGATCTCTCTGGTTGGCTGCTGAGAAACCCACTGATGTCAGGACCACCTGGTGCTTGGAGGTGCTGTGCTGGCGGGGTGTGATTGCCTTGTGCTGGGGTGTCTGTTCATCTTAATGCTGTGCAGCATCCTGTATCTGAGCTGTGTTACAAATGGCATGTAGGTCAGTGTGTTCTTGCCCTTAGATTCTTCTGGAAGCTGGGTTAAATATGCCTGAAAGTAGCTTAGAAGTTACTAAATTCAGAACCTGGTTGCGACATCCAGGGTGTGGTCATTCTGCTCTGTTCAGGTCAGACTAGTAAAGTTCTTTCATAAATTGAAAATAAACAAAAAGAGTCTTTTGTTGAGATACTGATAATTTTAAAAGAATCAGTTAATGAATTCAGATGGACTGAAGAATTTTTGCTCAAAGATGCAAGGAGTAAACTGGAGCCTGCATCTCAGTCATAGTGGAAATGAGGGAAAGCTCCAGCCTTGACTGACTGAGCAAAGATCTTGGTAAAGACACAACAAATACTGGGAAGCAGAAAATTATTAAAGGGACTGTTTATCAAGAAGATGTAAATCTGTTCTCTTAAGTTGGTGCAGCAGTATAGCAAGAATTTCAGGGCAGGAGGAAAATAATTGAAAATTATACTGTTAGCCATTCCCTACTAATTTAAGTTCAAGGGAAACAAGTGGCAGAGATAAGCTCTCATGGAATGAGGGTGATGCTAGGATTGAAGGATAATTTAGATGTCATTCAAAGAGTACATGAGAAATCCTCTTCATTTCTTTTTTTGGATGGGTGAATGAGAGAGAAAATGAAAAAGAGCCAAAACGAAACAATCCGACCCCCTGATAGTGATCCTCATAACATCACACAAGGGGCAGAGGAATTCAGAGAGTAGAAAGCACAGGCTCTTCCTCAGAGTATTGAGGGAACTGAGTTACAAAATCAAAACATCTGAAAGCCAGGACTTGTAGTATGTGAAATTGGGGAGTGAGCAGGTAATTGAGGAACAAAAAATCTCACTGTTTTAAGAGGAGGCATGAGAAGCAATTTTCTGATTTGAACAACAGTGTATTTCAAAACACAAGTGTTACCCGAGGGTATTTTCAGATTAAGTTATTCCAAAATAATTAAAAATAATTTTATATAGCAAAGGAGAAACATTCTTTTAAAATTTATACCAAATCGCAATCAGTTATAGAAGAACATAGAAATAATTTATTTTAATTATGAAAGAAATCTGATCCGAGTCTGTAGCTGTGCCTGCACCTGCTGCTGAGTAGTCTTAAGGTCTTTTCTTAACCGGTTTAAATACAGAGGATTGCTTTGTGTGTGACTTAAGTTATAAAATTTTCAATGGGTTTTTAATGGCTTGAAGCATATGTATTATATAAACCATTTACACAGAATTATTGATTGTCTCAAAATTTGCATATTAAAGGTGCCTAAACATGCCAGATAGTCACACTTATGTCACTGAACTCTGCCTTCCTGGAGATTTTGTGAGGTGTCTGAATATTTCTGTAGCTTTCCACCCCTGACGCCCTACCCCACCCCCTTTTTCTTTTTTTTTTTTCCTCTTATTTTAAATGCAAATTTATTATGACATGCTTAATTTTTGTTGGATATTGTGAAGGAACGAGATAAGAGATGGTAGTGCTTTTTTTTTTCTGTTTCCATCCATCAGTGCTGTATGTGTTGGCTGATTTCCCTAAAATTTTGATGAGAGATAAGGTTCTTAAAAGATGTATGCTTTGTACAAATTTAAGAAAGGGTGGTTTGAAGGAGGAAGGAGAAAAACTGTATTGTACCCAGGATGTCAGAGTTGGTGGGAGGTCTGTGTTTTTTTTTTGGTTTTTTTTTTTTTTAGCCTGCCATGTAACCTGTCAGACTGTGTTCACTGGTCACCAGTTAGCATATTCATAAAGTCACATGCAGTGCATCCTGTGCACTCAGTGTAAGGGACTCAGCTGAAGACTGAGGAGAGGGAGGTGAAGCTGAGGTCACTGTGGTTGGATGATGATTACTTGTAGGTGTTACATGACACATCGTTTAAATAGTCAGTTCTGACAGGTGCCTCTGAGCATTAGAAAGCTTGCTGTGGAGTCTCCTGTTCCTTTTCCACAGAGACACATTGATAGCCTAGCTTCAAGTCTTACACTAGATTATGTAGTTGTGTTTTAAGGATGTTGTTGGAAATGTGTATACTCTTTCCAAGGTTCAGACAGAATGAATCGATTTGGATTTCCTGGTTCTACAGGGCTTAAAAGTTGTATTTGAAGACTAAATTAAAAAAAGAAGGGGCTTCAATAATCTCTTCCACAAACTGATTGCATCCCGAATCTGGTGGACTGATTCTTCATAATTACATTTTCATGCTGGAGATTCAAAATGCATTTGTGTGAGTTCTGTAGTTAATGCTAGAAAATATTTTTTCTGTCTACTTTGTTTTTACTGCGTAGGCTTGTTTAATGCTTCAGATACAATACACAGTAGGCCTTGGAGTTCAGCTAATTTACAGTGTTTATTCTTGGAATGACTGGTATATTGTGGAATCATGGAATGGTTTGGGATGTAAGGTACCTTTGTAAGTCATCTAGTCCAATCCCTGTGCAGGGACATCTTCACCTAGATCCAGTTGCTCTGAGCCTTCAACAGGAAGAAGAACTTGAACGTTTCCAGAAGTGGAGCATTTACCACCTCTCTGGGTAACCTGTGCCAGTGTTTCACTATCCACACTGTAAAAAAAAAAAGCAACCAACCATATATCTAGGCTGATTCTCCTCTCTTAGTTTAAAACCATTACTCCTTGTCCTATTGCTACAGACCCTACAAAAGTCTGTCCCTCTCTTTCTCATAGGCCCCTTTTAAGTATTGAAGGGTCACAGCAAGGTCTCCTTGGAGCCTTCTCCTCCAAGTTAAACAACCCCAACCCTCAGCTGTTATTCATAGCAGAGGTGTTTTAATCTTCTAATAATTTTTGTGGCTGCTGCTGGACCTGCTCTAACAGGTTCTGTGCTGAGGACTCCAGAGCTCCAATTAAGTACTCCATGTGGCGTCTCACCAGAGTGGAATAGAAGGGCAGAATCACACCCCTGGACCTGCTTGTCACGCTTCTTTTGATGTGGTGTGGGTTTGTTTTGGTTTGTTTTTTGAGTATTACTTCAAGTGTTTGCATTTGTCTTGAAGAATGGTTTTCTTCTTCAGACTCCCCTATATACTGCACTGTACTGTATATAAAGGTCTAAAAATCACATCTCTTCCTCCTACCCCCATTTCTAGTCACAGGAAAAGTCTTAGAGGTGAAGCAGGTTCTCATTGTTTTTCTACCTATACTACATATAATTTCATAGCACTGTTTTTAAATTAATTGAAGTTGTTCATATGTATAAACATTTGATATCTATTTTAAGATAGTACCAGCCAAAATATTTTAGTGAGAATTAAATCAGAGCTTGTTTTAAACTATAGGGCAAATGGGGAAATTGATATTAGAGAGTAAATCTGTGGTCAGTTTGCACTGGACTGATGAACAGGAGGAGGAATCTTCCAGTCAGGGCTAGGTGCATAAAAAATAACCAGCTTTTTCAGGAATTTCTATGATGCTTGGATATTCAATGATTTTGGAGGACAGTCTTGTAGTCAGGTCTGCTGTATTAGCTGTTACGTATTTGTCCTGGTGTTTGTTCCCATTTGTAATAAGTTAGAAGGGTGTGGGGGTTGCTTTCAAAAGCCTGCCAGGCTTTAATGCCAGGCCTGCATTAAAGCATGACTGAATTTTGTGTTTCAAGTTTTAAACTTGAAATGTCTTAAAAATGAGTAAGAGGCTTTCTGTTTTCAGTTCTCCCACGGGTGGTAATGGGACACTGGGCACTGCTGGATTAGTCTTCAGGTATAGAAAGGAAATCTTCTTTCTACCTCCCACCCCTTCCCTTATTCAAGAGGCTTTACCTGACCATGTTCTCAGTACCAAATTAATAGTGTTTGAGGCCAGAAATATTTTCTCTGGAAGTCAGGCTGGCAGGTGTGTAATTCCCCCTCCCTCCTGTGTGTGTAGGGCACAGATATCATACAAGGAGCATTGGGGTATAGTTCATCAAATCGATTTCTTACTTGGAGGTGTTATGAAAAGTGTGATGTATTGGTCTTGTCTGACTGTAGCACGAAAAACTTTGGTTGTCTTGTTCATCCAGATACACAAATGCTTACCTTCATAATTATAATATCCAGTCATACACAGACTACATAGTGTAATAGTCTCTTCTGGGGTTTAGTTGTGAGGTACAGCTTGTATACAGATGAAGCAAGTACAGCAATAAATATAATGATTATTTTCTTAAGCTGTCTTCAGTTGTGCTACTAATTCCTTAGACTTGCTTTTGAGATTTTTTTAATTCCTTAGAAGTTCCGCATTTGGTAACATATATGTTTCTTGTCTGCCATTTAAATAGCAAAAGTCTCTTCTTGTATGTAGGAGAAGTTTGGAATTTTGTCTTACGGGTTTTCAAATTACTGGAAAAGTAACAATAGGCACTTAGAGTATTAAAACCTCCTTTACAGCCTGTATTATGGAAACCTAGCTACATATTTCTTTATATCTTAAGACCTGATTTTTTTTTTAGTGAAATGTGGGGTTTTTTCAGCTTTTCTCCTGAAATTTACTCTTTTTTTCTACCTCTGCTGTTTATGTTTTTAAGGATGAAATATCTAGGATTCTTTTCACTTCGTCTCCCCTCATTGATCCTTTTTTTTCCTTCTAGCTGATTAATTTGTTTCTTCTGCTGCAGAATATCTGTATTTTCTGCAGACTGTGTTGAACTGAAGAGAGATCAAGTGCTAGAACTTGTGGATGCAAATAGAGGGAATTTGGAAAGGCCTAAAAACTTCGGATATTCTTAGGCCATGTTCCTTGTGACAGTGCATGATTTGTTTTAAAGTCCCTTTTGCTCTTTGCCATTGAGTGCTTAAGGCATCTTGAAAAGCATTTCATATGGGAGATTGAGGAAGACAGGATTTATTACTTGACTGTATTAGAAGATGAAAATGTATAAATATTAGCAAAGATGGATTCTATCCTATTTCTAGATCTCTGGTGGCTTGAGCTCTGCTGGTTTGGAGCGAGAAGAAGGTAGAGTTAAATTGCAGGAAGGGCTGCAAAGGCTGTTAGAGGCAAAGAGCTCAGCTGTTAGTCTGGAGTGTGGATAATTTGGACTTAAGTCTGTTTAATGCTTACATAGGCCGGATGAAGACTGCATCTGCAGACTGTACTACTGCTTAAAGTTTCTTTTTAGTGAATAAAATGCTATACTAAAAGAAAACTGAAATTGTAGTGAGAGGAAAACATTGGTTTTAATTTTTGAAATGTGGATTTTCTATGTTGTATTCCACGTAGCTTGGAATCCTTGCAAATTCAGTTGCACGGAGTGGTTATACTCCATCCTAATTCAAATGCTTAATTTTTAATAGGATTGGATTTTTTCTTGATGAATAAATAAATCTTTAGCGTTTGGTAAGTATTTCAAACCTGGGTATTGTTCTTCACCTGCAGAGGGCAAATCTACTTGACAAGGTGTCATTATCTAATTGTTATTTTAAGTGTCAGTGACAAGCACATTTGTTTACATGGTAAGAGTGTTTGTTATACTGGATATGTGGTGGATGTTGGTTACAGTAGGTATTTTATACCTTTTGTAGTTTCTTCCCTAGAGAGATGTTTTTACAGGGAGACACTTTGATTTTACAGTGTTATTTTTTAAATGTTTAAATGGATGGTATACAGTGTGGAAAATGTTAAGAGTCAGTGATAGCTTGTAGTGAAATTTTGTTTCATAATCTTGCTGGATCTGTACAGGGAAGGCTTGTCTTGCTTAAATATAAGTTCCATTGAAGGGTGGAGTTGTTAATGACAGTCTTTATCCCAGGGAGTTGTGTAGTCTTTCTAAATATCCTAAGGCTAGGTCATTAGATGTCCTGAAAATCATGTAGAAAACCAGAGCAGGAAGTTGCAGCAGATCTAATGTGTTCCTAAGCTCTCTTTGTCAAAGGAGATGCTGGAGCATTCTTCAGCCTTAGGTAAGGCTGCATTGCTGGGCAGTGCCTGGAGAAGTCATGAGTAAGTGAAAATGGGTCTTAATGCACTGGATGGAGTCTCTTCTCCCTGGTTCCTGACATTCTGCAGGCAGTCTTCTCCTTCTCACAAAGGTTAATGCCCAGGACAAAGACCACTTCTTCACAAATAAAGCAGAGGCAGCACTGGAAGTGGGCTGTGGTTTTCTCCCATGAAATCAAGGTTTTACAGTGTTGGGAGGAGTGTGTTCTCCCTGTTCCCTGGATTACAGGCAAGCTTCAGGGTTAGGAGGTGAGGTGGGGCAGCGTGGGTCTGGAGGCAGGCAGCATTGTGTCTGGGTTTCTTATAACAGCAAAGAGGTGTGGCATTATTCCACACAGCAGTGTTCCACTCATATTATAGACATGCCATGCTTATCCTTCTAAAGCTGAAAATCTACAATAAGTTATAGGCACCAGAGAATTTTTGTTAATAAAATTACTGCCACCCCATCTCAAAAAGAGAATATTGGAAGAAGAAATGAATGAGAAGGGTGATAAGAGTGATGGGAGGTATGGAGCTGGTTTTGACCATTTCTGGATAGGTGAGGGTCAATCATTTGGATCAGTGAGCTGGATCAGAATTGCAGTCCTTTGTTGTTGTAGTGAATAGCACCCCAAACTAACTTTTACATCTATCAGCACTAAGGTCCTGATACAGAGAACCCTGAGGTCCTTAAACAGAGGTCTTGGAATTCTCCTTTCATAGCTGGAGAGCTGAGGCCATGGTGTCAATGAGATGTCAGTTTCTGCCTGTCAGACTCTACATGGAGTCTCAGGTAACTTACATGCTTTCTGCTACATCTGTTAGCATCTTTATAGAGATTTTTAGTTTGCTGAGGAAGTATGTATTGGATATCCTGATGCCTTCTCCTTTCATGTAGCTAGCTGCTGCTGACTTGGTGTAGGTCTTTATTGCAATAATTTGTCCTTCAACACAGTTCAGTTTGAGTGAAGTACATTGCAGTGGGAACCATGGACTGCTGCTGTCTGACAGATCTCATAATCTTTTTGTCTTGCCAACCTGAACTTTAGTAGTATTTCCTGAAGCATGTGGATCTGGAAGGGAAATCAGGGTAGTGTCCAGATGGATCTGTGGTATTTCTTCCATGTAATCACATCACTGGTGGTGGAGGAGAGGCAGAGACCTTGCTCTATGGTCTGGTCCTGCCTGTTTTCAGCTGTATACAATATTTAGCTTAGCTGAAGTTTATAAAACACTTTGCAAATTATGAATATTTTTTATTGTTGTTGGGCATTCATCGAACTCCATTGTGCTTACACATACAGCTCATTTACTTATCATGAGCATTGTTTCTCTGGACTGGTTTCTGTGTCATTGTTCCTGGTTCTTTTCTGTTTTTCACAAACACAATTAGCATAGTAAAGAAAAGGGAAAGTGGAAATTTTTATTAGTCTAAAACGTGTTGGAGAGGTGACAAGAATAAATTATTTAATTTGATATGAAGTTGAAGTATAAGGCCATTTTTTGCTATGATACCTCTGAAACTCTGGTCTGAGAAAGGAAGCCTTCACACTTCAGGTGTGACTCTGTGTTACTGTATTTATTCCAAATGTTCATGACCTTTGTAGAATAGGCTAGAAATAGCTGAGGAGGTAGCAACTAGTGACCTGGCATTTAGACTACATTAAGACTTTCCTTCAACAGAAAGATTATCTGAATTGCATTATTTCCTAATCCATTATGGTTTAAGCAGTCTTGACACTTGATTAAGCAGTGTGTAAATCTATTTTCACAAGTCTGTTCATGCATGTATTTCTCCTTAGTCCTCAATTCAAGCTTCATTTTGGAAACAGATTTTGGCAGAACTTTTCTGTGGTTAGGTTTAGCAGAATCCTCAGCCCATCTCTGAATCTAAAGCATCTACTTGCTATTCAGTACAAGTGGAGAGTGTTTCAGAAGAACAGCTCCCTCCCCTGTGTTTTTCAGTTGAGGAAATAAGACTTTGAGAGGTGTTGCCAATACTGATTTGACAGGATATTTTTCATTGTTCTCATCAGCACCAGTGCCATGAAGCTCTCTCTGTTTGAAAGGGTGGCCATTCAGAAGGACCTTGACAGGCTTGAGAGGTCAAGTAAGGTCCTGCACCTGGACTGGGGCAATGCCAAGCATGATTACATTTTGGTTAAGAGTGGGATTACAACAGCCTTAAGGAAAAGGATTTGGTGATACTGCTTGGTAAGCTCAATGTGAGCCAGCAGTGTGTGCTTGTAGCCCAAAAAACAGACTGCATCCTGGGCTGCATCAAAAAAAGCATTGCCAGTAAGTCAAGGGTGGTGATTTTCTCTCTCTCCTTCACTCTTATGAGTCCCCACCTGGAGTACTGTGCTCAGTTCTGGAGCCCCCAGCACAAGATGAATATGGAGCTGTTGGAGGGAGTCCAGAAGAGGGCCATGAAGAGGATTGGGGCACCTCTTCTATGAAGACAGACTGAGAGCTGGGTTTGTTCACCCTGGGCCTTTGATTAACCTGGTCTATTGAGAGTTGTCCCTGCCTGTGGCAGAGGGGTTGGAACTAGATGATCTTTAAGGTCCCTTCCAACCCAAACCATTCTGTGAAAACTCCTGCTAGTTTTCAGAGTTCCTGGGAGACAGTGAAGATAAAAATGGAAATGCTGTTAAAGAACCTAGAAGAGTTCTGTCCCATGCTCCACCATAAGCATAATTTAATGGAATCAGAGGAGCCACCCAGGTTGGAGGGACCTTGGAAAGCTCTGTTGTCCCAGCCTCCTGACAGCACTTGTCTGAGGTCATTACAGCAGTTTTAAGGATTTTTTCTTCCTTAGGTTTAATCTGATTTTTTCATATTTGAACTTTTGCCTCTTGTCTTACCCCTGTTCACCTTAAAAAAGAGCATGGTTCTTTACACCTTTCTATTAGATGGTTGCAGAATTACTATGGACAAAAAAAGACTTTTAAGAACCTTCAGTGTTTGAGTTGTTGGGTAACTGTTCTTTTTAAGACGTGGGACTTACATAAAACTGACAAAGAAGATCATAGATTTTTTCTAGATCCAGCTTGTTTTGAACTTGAAGCAGTTTTTTAGAGCTAGCAAACCATTTCTATAAAATTTATCAGGAATGTGGTGTTCATCCAACAGATGGTGAAAATGTTTTGGAAGATTTGATTTGTTTAATTAGAGTAGGAAACCTGTAGAAATATATCATTGCTTCATAGACACTGTGTAGGGCCTGTATTTGAATTACTTCAGTGATATTCTGAGCTTAATTATGTGATAGTCCAATTGTCTGGAAGAGAAAACTCAGTGTAAATCTATCACATCTTAATAGTTCTGATAACTGGCAGACATTTCTGACTGTTATGGCCAAGAGTAACAAGGTAATAAAATTCTGCCTATACATCCCATTTAGGATTGCCTGATGTATTTCCTGATATAAATATTATAACAGCTGGAATGAGTTTAAAGGAAATCTTTGTGGTATTGTTCATAAACCCAGCAAATTTAGGACGCTTTGATTTACTACTTAAATGGGCAGGCCTCTTTTTCCTTTTTTATTTTTCTTTAAAATGTGCAAAAAAAGCCTAATGGAATTAAAAGTTTGTCCCCCCTTTTTTTTTCTTTCCCTCCTCCCTCAGATTGCAGCTATTCTCAGGAAACGAAAACTTGACTATTATTTGTACAAACTTCTACCTGAGATCTTACAATCAAGTTCCTTTCTGACAGCAAATGGGACCTTGTATATTGCTTGCTTTTGCATTCTAAGGTTGGTATACTGTCCTAAAAATGAAATGTAATAGGAAAGCTGTCTTAATGCAACTTTTAAATTTATATATTACATGTATTTTTTTATAATAGGCTTATTTGTAAAGGGTAGGAGTAAGAAAAGCAATAGCTGTGCCTTCATCTTGATTTCTGGTCTTACCACTTTTTTTTTTTTTTTCTTCTCATTTCTGTAATCTTTTAAGTCAGTAAGGAAATCAGTGTGTTCACTTTGATTTCTATTTTCTGTTCTACTGATTCAAAATACTTTGTTGCAGGAAATTAAAACATATTCTAAAGGGGAACTGAGAAAGCCTAATCTTTCTCTCCTGGAAAGAACTGATGTAATTTGACATAGGTTTCTATTTTCCTGACTCAGGGGCTGTGATGACTTTTATTTATTCTAAACTTGATCCAGTAATCCACATTTGTACTTTCCTTACTTCTGGTCATAAATGAAGGACATCCCAGCACAGCTTCTGGAATACTGTAGGATACAGACTTGATCACAAAGATGAGTGTAAAAGGCACTTCTGTATTCTGAGCTGTTTCCACTGTGTATTTCAAGTAAATATCAGGGTAGTTAAAAATTAGATTTCCCTGGTCTTGAACATGGTGTTGTCCTAGATTTAAATGAATTTATTGTAGATGTTATTCATAGACTTGTGAACCCTACAGTAGCTATGAGTTTTTTAATTTATCTGACAGTGCACAGAACAGCCCATCTAAAAGTTAGGCAAACCCATTATGCCCTACTTCTAGCCCTGTTTAGAGGTCTCTCAGCTTTGCTTCAAAGCTGAGGTAGAAGGCTGAGAAGTGGAGGAGCTGGCTGAGGAGCCAGGGAATGCTTTTAAACAAATCATCTGCAAAGTTCAAAGTGAATCTTTAAGTAACAAGCTTAAAAAAATGTGAATTTTTCTTAACTATGTGAGTTGTATTAGTGCTGATTTATATTTACTCCTCTGAGCTGTATGTTGGTCTTCCTTGTACTTGCCTGTGAATCTGTAGTGCCTTTCTTCAGTTCTATAACTGGATGTTAACTCTCTAAATTGAGCTGGTGTGGTTTTAAGTTTATTGTTTTCAGCTGTTCCTGCAGCAAAGGTTACTATCCATGTCACAGAAATATGACTATTCCTGTGATATTAAAAGAAGCAGGTAAGAGATTAGTGTCAGACTGCTGACAATTGGTGTGTATTTGCTTTCAGCTCTGTAAAACATTGCTGTCTGTAGTTGTTTTGACCTCCCAACAGCATGGCCAGATGCAGCCTGGGTAGTGGAATGATGCCATGAAGATGATCAGAGTGCTGGGAGAACCTCTCCTTTGAAGTCAGGCTGAAAGATCTGGGGTTGTTCAGTTTGGAGAAGGCTCCAGGGAGACCTTAGAGCAGCCTTCCAGTACCTGAAGGGGCTACAGGAAAGCTGGGGAGGGACTTTTTGCAAGGTCATGGAGGGACAGGACAAGGGATAATGGCATTAAATTTGAAGAGGGGAGATTCAGGTTAGATGCTAGGAAGAAGTTCTTTACTGGAGGGGTGATGAGACACAGGAACAGATTGATCAGACTGTCACCTCCCTGGAAGTGTTCAAGGCCAGGCTGGATGGGGCTTTGAGCAAACTGGTCTAGTGGGAGGTGTCCCTTGCCTGTGGCAGGGGGTTGGAACTGGATGATCTTTAAGGTCCCTTCCAACCTAAAGCATTCTGTGATTCTAGTCCATGCAGCCTCCATGTCTCTTTGAAGCAGTCTTTGGGTTGACCTAAGCCAAAACCATGAGGAGAGCATTTTAAGAATTTACTGTGATGAGGGAAAATTAAAAGAAGTATTTTGCAGCTTTTATGATCAGAAAAAGAGTTAAGAGCCTCAACAATTAAGTGAGCAGGATATGTAAGATCTACTAAATGACACTTCAGAAAACAATGGGTAACATGATCATTAGAAGTCATACTTTCCAAATTTACTGATGTCCTTTGAAGGATAAATACATATCTGATCTGATCTGACTGGTGCGTTATACATGAGTTCCCAAATGACTTGCAGTATTGTTTGCTAAGACTCTTCAAGAAGGAAGATCCTCTGTCTTGCAGGAATTAGTAAATTGTTAGCAAGTACTTAATATATATGAAACAAAGCATGGGATAAATAATCAATTTTCATAGCAGGAAGAGGTTGCTAGTGATATTCTTCCTGTATTCTTTGTCCTGGATATACCTAAAGAATATTGAAAAAGGGATGAGGGGTAGTATGAGAGACTGCATGAGGTTATTTAATGACTTACCAATTTCAGTAAGATTTGCTGATTAACTTTTTCGTGGAGAAAAGTGTAAATTCATGCATTGGGAGTAAAATTAATGCATTGTGAGCCCTGTCCTTAGTCAGGGATGGGCTCTAAAGTAGCTGCTCTTAATCAGGAAACTGAGTTTCATCATGGGCAGGTTCTTTGAACAAGTCAGTTCAGTGCTTCAGTACTTGAATATGGTGAAGGAGCCAAGTGTCATTGGGAGAAAATGAGAGCAAGCCAGAAAGCTGTGTAAATACATGACATCTTTACAAGTTGAGTGCTGTATGCCTTTTAAGAGCTTCCCCTAAGATCATAATGTTAAGTCCTTCACTTGGAATGTACTTAGTATCAACATAGTCTTGCAGCTTGTGCCCTATGAGCCTCCTTCCCACATCTGCTGTTGGGTGGCAGAGGATGGAAATGTGAAACTGTTTTTTTTTTAAACTGCTTTGGGTGTTTGGTTTTTTTTAACATTTGAGTTGACCTTTTATGATTCCTTGAATCAATCACTGTGCGGTACAGTGTGCTTCCTTCAGTAGCACCTTAGAGTAAGAGTAATTGTACATCATTTTCCAGCCCAGAATGTGATTTGGTATCACATGTTCTAATCCATCCAAGAAACACCAGGGCCTCTGTGGTGTTCTGCATAACTATGGCCTGTTTATTTCTAACCTTGATTTGTAACTGTGCAAAGAGATTGCCTGAGACTCTTGGGATCTAAATGCTATAGATCTGGGTCTGGATTGTGATGAGCAATGAGATGTAATAGAGTTGTATAATAGGGTGCATGCTTCAGTTTTTGTATCTTCTTTGAATGGGAAGGTATAGTGGGAGCAGCAGTAACTCAGAAGCAAAATAGTCCAGTAAGCACCGTGCAGCTGACTGATCTTACCCTGCTGGAAGTCACAACTAAAGCAAGATATTAAAGGGTTTGTAGCTGAACATGTTATTCTCATAGTTACCTGCACAATTCAGATTTGAGGAGAGTTGCCTGTTTCCTTCATTTGTAGGACCAAGGAGGAGATGTGTTGGCAGGTGTATATATAGGGTGTTCTGGATAAAGTAAACTTCCTTTCAGCTAGGGAAGACCACCAAAACTGTAACTGCTGCAGATATTTTCGTGGATGTAAAACTTAAGGCAAGAAGGGGCAATTAAAATAATTTCAGGCATTGTTTGATATTCTCACCATTTCACAGGTGTGCAAAAAATTTCAAAAAAAACCTTAATCCAGTGTCAGCAAAGGCTTCAGCTGTGGATAGATGTTTTCATTCTAGAAGGGATAGATACCAAGCTAACTTGCCTGAATTTTTTTCTTTTTCTTGAAGTGAATTGGGGATCATGTACAGACTGCTCTGTTGGCAAAGCAGAGGGGTGGATGATCTCTCTTAGGGATGTGTGACAGGCCAGCTGGGGACTGTAATCTGTTCTGCTGGTGAGACCCAGAAGACTACATCTGTCTGAGCTTCAGATGGAAGTGCTAGGCTCCAGTGTTGACAAGCATTACATTTGTTAAATGAAATGTGATTTTTTTTTTAAACTGTTTGGTTTTCTTAAATGCAAAACCTCATGAAGACGTGGTTCTCTTTGTCTATCAACTACAGTAATTAAATTTATCCATGTACAGCTTTACATCTTGCTTAATTAGATTCACCTTATGTAGCAACCAGCCTTTGAGTTTTGGATACAGTTGTACATTAAGGAATTAGATGCATAACCTGAAAGAGCTCATATTTCTCATTACAATTCCTAACCACAGACCATATGAAAATAACCATGCAAATAACCATGCAAATAATAACAAAAACTTATTTTCATTTACTTTAGCAGAAGTTTCACTTAATGATTGGACATTTTAATTTACACTTGATTTTATAATGTAAACTGTGATGCATTATTTCCAAAATCTTATCAGACTGAACATGTGAACATTTGTAGATAATATAAACCATGCCAAAAGAGCAAATTCCTGCTTCTTTCCCATAGAACATATATTTATTCTGTTACTTAGCAGGTGTGTCTGGTAAGATGTGTTCATACTTACTAAGCAGTTTAAAATAACTTCTCTGTAACTTCATCCAGTAATTGCTTTACAAGAGAGTCCTAATAATGAACTTTAGCTCCTGTAGCATTTGGTGTTGTCATCCTGAGAAATTATCCTTTTGCAGCCGTGGGAATGAGCAGTGTGTTTAATTGCCATTACCTCACTTGCTGCTGATACTCTGACTCTCTTTTCCATTATGAATGTAGCTGGCATTCCTCACTGGTAATGTTATTTTTGCAACACTATGACATGAGGCTGATCATATCTTTTACAGCAAGAATGAAAGAGCTAATCAGATGGTATTGATTAATTGTCTGTTCTCTTTTCTGTTTTGTCAACATGCAGTTTTATCTGGTTTGTTTCCCCTTCTACCTTGTATCCGTTTCCCATTTTGTTTGTTGTTTCTTTTTCGCTGTGTTTTTACTCCATTGTAACACTGTTTCTCTGAACTGATAGTGCTTATGAGCTAAGCAGCATCAGTGTAATACAATTTGAAATACATTTATTAGCATGCCACCAAATTTCATGACTGCATGACTATTACTTGCTTCAGTGACCAGCCTGCATTATTTTAAAGGTGCAGGTGTCCTGAATGGACCAAATGTGGTTGGTGCCATTGTGTCTGACATGCATTTTTCTTTTCCTCCTAACAGTGAGCAGATTATAAAAATATTTTTTTTAGATGTCATTCATGTGATTGCTTTTTTCATCTCTTGTTCCTGGAGGAATTTTGATAGGACTCTGAGTGAAAATCAGATCTTGTTGCAAAAAATGACAGCTTTCCCTCCTTAGTAGAACTGGGATGTAATTGTTGCTTCCAGTTGTAATACAGATTAATTCCTTGGCTTATTGTAAATGACTGGTTTACTGTTTTTAGCATCAGTTAACTATCTCTGTGGAGTTTGATGTGTATAATAATAATTTGGTTTGATTTCTTGCTTACCTGACTGCATCCCTACATTCCACAAGGCTCATTGTCCTAAAGGTATATTCTGACAATTAGCATAGAGAGAAGCAACTATAAATTCTTTAGAACATTTTTCTGTAGTTAATATCTGCAACTTTTCAGAAATCTCTCTTAAAAGAGTTTTTTTCTTTATAGTAATCCTTTAAATGAAATGGATATGTTAATGAAGTAGTTCAGGTGTTTAAGTTCATGAACCAATTTGGGAGCCCTTCTGAGAACTATCCAACTGGAAAAATGCAGGGATTAGTATTAATTTGTAACTATTGGTTAATGTAAAGGGACAAAATTAATAAAGTATTTGTAGTTTAATTATAAAGGCAAAATACACTGTTGTACATGAATGTTTCCATTGCTTTGCATGTAATATATTTACAAATTGATTTTCAGGAAGATACTTGGAAAATTCTACTTTTGGTCTCCTGGCTTTGGTGCTGCTTTACCTGCTTCTTATATGGCTATTCTCATCGAGAGGAAAAGCAGGTATGGTTCTTGCTTATGGATTCTTAGTTATTATATGATATTTCTTGTTTTGGTCATTTGATGGTTGACATTTGAGAATGTACTGGTTTTGTTTCAGAATGCTGGAAATGTAGTTCATTTGAAATAATATCTTTTTAAACCTTAGGTTTAAATCTGGGAAGTTTATTGTTTGTGGTTGTTTTTTTGTGTTTAATATCTAATTGGGTTGCTTAGGCTTTCCTAATGAAGATGTTTTTTTTAAAAAAAATTAAAAAAAAATTATAATTTAAATAATATTTGTAATTAGTGACAGAGAAGGTGCATGCTAATGAAAGTTGCTGGTGACTTTAGTTAACTCATTGGAAAGATGCTGAAGTTAAGCTGTCAAGAGGAGGTTTGTTACAAAAGGTGAAGTGGGAGGAAGAAAGCTCTGAGTCATCCAAGAGTATCCAAAAGCTGCTGTTTGTAGTGTAGCCATGAGAAGTGGCAGATGAAATAATGGGCTGTAAGGTTTTAAAGTTTTTTAAATTCAACTTATATTGGTAGCTTGTATCAATAGTGAAAGTTATAATGTTTAATTAATAGTCCATGAGATGCTTTAGTCATCTACTTAGTAGGTTTTATTCAAATTAAACATGATAAATGGGTCACAGTAAGGGAGGTTACTCTTTAAAAGATGATTATGGAGAGTTTAGTGCTAGAGATGATGTGAATGTGCTTTTGGTTACTGTGAATATCTGAAACTTCCTTAAGCATTTCAAAATAATTGAAAATACATCTATGTCCTGTTGACTGCCAGGCCTCATTCCTAAATTTCAGACATGGAGTAAGCAAAGCCCAAGACAAGTTTTAGGTAAGATTGCAAAGATGTGAAAGAAATTCTAGAAAGGTGGGAACTTTCTAAATCACTTTGTTTAATGTAACTGTAGAGAAAATAATTGCAATATTGTTACTAAGTAAGTTAATTATATTTTTAATGACCTTTCTTGCTGGCTGATTTTTATCTTATTGCAACTACTTCCTGAGGGGGTAAATAGATTTTGGTAGAACATTGTCTAGTTACTTAGACTTCAACACTGTCATTGGCATTAGTGTTTTACAAATGCATTTTCTCCCTTTGATCAGTGACAGTTCTAGCTTAACTTTTCCTGCAGACCCATTATAGTGTGAGGATTTTGTGTGTCAGACTTCTGATATTTCTAGATAGCACTAAAAGAGAAGAAATCAGTCTGGTTGTCTATGAGTTTCTTGTAGCTTTCAGAGTATTTGAGAGTCAAGACTTGAAACTGCTTTTGAGCCCAAACCTGTAAAAGGTTTTGTGTAACAGTGGAACAGCTGTGAAAAGCTTGCAAACCTAAGCCTTTCAAGTGTAACAAAAAGAGCAACAAACAAATTTTATCCCAAATGGATATTTCTAAAAGCCTTAATGGCAATGTATGAAAGCTTTAAGATGTTAGGCTCCTGCTTAGCATCTGAAATTTGAAATAAATAAAAGTTGAAATAGAGGTGTGTGAAAATGGAGAAAGTTGGCTTGTACAGCAAGTATGTAATGAGTAATACTGAAGTAACTTCATTCACAGAATCATAGAATGGTTTGGGTTGGAAGGGACCTTAAAGATCATCTAGTTCCAAGCACCCTGCATGGGTAGGGACACCTCTCACTAGACCAGATTGCTCAAACCCCAATCCAACCTGGCCTTGAACATTTCCAGGCATGGGGCAGACACAGCCTGCTCTCCCTAGGGGTTCCCAAGAGTTATTCTTCTTTCTGTCAAAATACAAAATGTGTGACCTAGGATATTTTGCCAAAGAAGTTCACATTGTATCGCATCAGGTAAAAAGGCAATGTTGGTATTGCAGCATAAGACGTGCAGCTGAAAATGTTGGATTATTGTTGTTAGTGCAAAAAATTCGTTAAATAGCATCAGAAGGTAGTTGAAATACTATTTTCTTTTTAAATAAGTTTTTTTTGTATGTTATCAGATGCTGACTGTGTGTAGTGTGTGAAATGCTGCTGCTGCTGACAGACTTTCTGATTTCACCTGTTTGCTCGTTAGCTTCTGTTGCAGTCAAAATCAAATTTTAGTAGACTTGTAGTCTCTTAAGAAACTGACATTTAACACAGAGACACATAGAGGCATTTTCACTTGTGTCCTGTAGCTTATAACAAACTATTGGAAAATCTGGAAGGTGGGAAAAAGTCCCAATTTGGGTTCATAAACATATCTCTAGCCCTTTAAACTATTACTTGCAACTGGCAGCAACATCAAATGTAATCACTTAATCTTTTCCCAAGTGGAGACCCTATTTAAGTACCTCACTGGCATTTGCTTTCACAGAATCTTTGTCAGTCCTGAACTTGGGGACAGTAGGTTTCTAAGTCACATTTTTTTCTGAGTATTGTCCAGCCTTGTTCGTTTTATAATTCTTAGGGAAGAATGGGAAAAAGAGGTCAATAGCATGTCTAGGTGGTTCATAATCCGGAGGGGAAGTGTGTTTTCCAGGGTGTTAAAGAACTAGTTTGGTTATAGTTTGTATCCCTATAATATGTAGTTGCAAATTTGTGTGGCACTGCCAATGAAAAGGGAGGTGATATTGCACAGAAACTTCACAGGCTTGGGAAATGATCTGCATTATATTATAACACTACAGTTCTGTAAAGACAGCAATTGCAAGCTGGTGATGTCTGGGTGTATTCTTGTTGGTGATGGCAAAATATTATTATCCTGTCTATGAAAACAACTTTATTGGGATCTGTTGAAAGCATTTAGGAATAAAATCACTTGTAAACTTTTTTGTATATATACGTTCTGTGAAATTATTAGTCATGCTACTGTGGTTAAGTAATGTTTTGATAAGATTTATTTGTTAGATAGTAATTGAATGTAGGTACATAAATGTGTAGATTATGTGTTTGTACTGTGCAGAGTAATTTTCTACACCTTTAGTCAATTTGGTAGGAGCAACTAAGAATTTTTGCCTTTTCCTGGTATTCTCAAGCAGTGTGGGTTTCCTGTTAGGATTAGGAGGAAGCATCCTTACTGACCCATGCAGAATTTATTTGTGGCAGTCAGACATCTGTTAGGTGCTTAACTGGTACATGTCTGATGATCTGAGAATTGGTAAGAGGGTACAGAGTTAAATTGCAGCTGATTTTGACTGTACAGTATCTCATGCAGTACTTTTTCATGCAGTACTTGTTTTGTTTTTTTTTAATATATATATTTGTGGCTCTGGAAGAAGTGTTAAAAATGAGAAGTGACAAAAAAATATTCTACTTATGTTGTGGGTTTTCACATGGGAAGAAAAAGTTCCTGCAAATAAGGAAAGTACTCCCTTTCCCTGGAGAAATGTTCACACAATTCATTAGCATGTAGATTTTCTTAATTTCTTTTGGTTACTTGGCTGTGACCAGTATTTCAGTATATATTGTCATAATAGCTATGGCTATATTATAAGTAAGCTTCTAACAGGTGCACTTACCCAAGTGTATTTAAAAGAATATGGTTATCTTTACTATTTTATTATTTTTTATATTTGCTAAATAAAAACGTACAAATCTCTTGTCACAGAGTTTAGTTTTGTAGTTTTAAACATTAAAAGAGTTGTTTGATATCTCCCAAAAAATACATATTTTGCTATATTGTTTTTGTTAAGCTTCCTTAGGAAATCATTATGTACATTTTATTAACCTTAGTATGAAGCTGTTTTACCAGGGTACTCTTTGTTTGCTTCCATAGCTATTGTTTCAAATTACTGATAAGAAGCAACTTTATTTCTTTGTAGCTTTGAAAAGTTATCATTTTGCTTACATCCTTCAACTTCTGCTTATAATTCAAAGTTACAGTCACCTGTAATTTTTTCAAAATTATTAAATGTTATTGACAAGAATTGGGCATGTAGTAGAGGTGCAGGGATGTGGCTTAGGCTGAAAGACATGGTACTAGAATTGCTGTAGAAGCACAGGAAACTGCTAGAAAGCAAGGAAGTAACTGAATATACTTGTTAAAATTGGTGTGAATGAAACTGTTGAAATATGATTTGAGACTTGGTTGAAGCCAGCCTATTACTGGCAATCTGATTACATCTGATTACTTGCTGATTTCTAAGACAAAGAAGCCTGATAGCTCAGTGAAGAGCCTGTGTTTAAGACTTCTGTCATTATTGTGAAGAAAAAGAATGATGTTCACTTATGTTTTGTAAATCTGCTGGTATTTCAAAACCATTTAGGTTGAGCTCTGTCATTCTGTGATTTTGCTACGAGCTAATTGACAAACTTCAGTTTTCTTGTTCAAAAATAATATATTAATATGTTTCAAAACTTAAACTAAAGCTTTAAGAGGGGACACAATTACAGTTTTAATGACATGAATTGTCTTGCTGGCTGGCTAAACCCCACCCTGTGTAAGTAATTAAGCCAAAGAAAGTTTATGTATAGACATCTAGAAGTTCTGTGGCAGTTCTGATGGGACTCTCTGGGATTGCCCCCTGCTCCCCCCTCAGGCTGCACTGATGTTTACATTGGCTGTTAACATTATAGCGGCGCCTGTCTCCTTGCTACAGTTGAGACTTTGTCACTGATGTTATTATAAAACTTCAGGCTTAGGGTTTTTATGATTTGGTTGTAAAATCTTGCTCCGGGCTACTATTGGCAACATGTTTTTAGTTGGAAACGTTTAGTGTTTTTCATCAAAAAAGTTCACTATACTGGACTCAGAAAAATATTGAAAGCATGTGCATTTAAAAAGTGATGTAGTGCAACACTGCACATTATAGAGAGCATCTGTATACATACACATATATCCAGTGTTCTTGCATACAAAAGTATTAGTAAGTATTGCTTAGAGAAGTGGCAGAAACATTTGTGTAAGAGTGATGCTGAATTTTTAGACATGTTTGTTCTCATGATGAAGTACTCAGTTGCTGTTAGTTATTTGCTTGCCAGAAATGCCATTAGAAATACATTATAGAAGAAGAATAGGGAAGCATAGTAATGGTAAAAAGCATACTGTATACATAAACAGATCATTTTTGTAACTTTGGCCATTCAAATACAAATCTGTTGGTATGTATTTCTGTACAGTACTACAGCATCTTTAGACTTGAGATGACAATTTCAAATCAAAGTGCTTTACAGTTATTCAATTTGATGTTGTATTTTAGGGAAACCCATAAATTGGCAGTATGGGTATGGGTGATTAAAACAAGTAAACAAGTATTTTAATATAGCAAGTGTTTTAGCAAGCTTTAGTCTAAATTGCTACAGGTAAGAAACTGAGAGAGCAAGCTAATGTGAGGGATAGTTTTTTGCATATTTTCTGTTTCATAGTGAAAAAACTCTCCAGGTTGCATTACTCGTGTATTTTGTGTTGTTATCTGGTAAGGAGAGAACTAGCAAAAAACCTTGTTACTTAAGATTTTACTTCTGTAGAGTGAATATTACTGTGAAATAGAGAGCCAAGCTGTACAACATAATGGGAACACTTTGTTTCTAAACCAAAATTTGTTAAAATCCATTACACTTCAGCAGCTATGAATGGATTGAGAACAGCCCTGAAGAAAAGGACTTCAGGGTGCTGGTTGGTGAGAAGCTCAACATGAGCCAAAAATGTGTGCTTGCAGTCCCAAAAGCCAGCTTTATTTTGGGCTGCATGAAAAAAAGCATGGCCAGCAGGTCAAGGGAGTTGATTCACCCCCCTCTACTCTGCTCTTATGAGACCCCACCTGGAGTACTGTGTCCAGTTCAGAAGTCCTCAAAGCAGGAAGGTCATGCAGAGTGAGTCCAGAGGAGGGCCACAGAGGTAACCACAGGACTGGAACACTTCTCCTTTAAAGTCAAGCTGAGAGACTTGGGTTTGTTCAGCCTGGAGTAGAGAAGGCTCCAAGGAAACCTTATAGTGACTTTCCAGTATTTGATATCTGGAGAGGGATGATGGACTTTCTACAAGGGCATGTAGTGACAGGACAAGGCTTAATGGCTTTAGAATTGAAGAGGGGAGATTTAGGTTAGACATTACAAAGAAATGCTGTAGTGTGAGGGTGGTGAGACACTGGAAAAGGGAAGTTGTGGCTGCCCCCTCCCTGGAAGTGTTCAAGCCCAGGTTGGATGGGGCCTTGAGCAGCCTGGGCTGGTGAGAGGTGTCCCTGCCCATGCAGAGGGGCTGGAACTTGATGATCTTTAAGGTTCCTTCCTTCCAACCCAAACCCAAACCCAAACCGTTCTATGATTCTGTGATTACTACATTGGTGAGAGCCAATGTTTGAGAGATTTGTGTTTTTATACCAATAGGATGTAAATATGGGAACATGTGTCGCTGCATGCTTGGGAGTGCAGGACTAAATCTGTCAGATGCTGTGGGAAAATTGTGAGTGGCAGGTAGGTCAGGACAGCTCTTTGGAGTGATTTCTGTGGAAAGTTGCATCTCTTGCTCACTGGATTTAAGTGGGAGCCTTAAGAGTTGGGAGGTCTTGCCCAGCCCAGGGCTGAAGTATTTTTAATGAATGATTTGCAGTACTTTGTCTTTCTGAGAGATGGGATCATGTGGCTTGTGCTGTGTTTGTCCTGACACACTACAGTCTCCAGTTTGGAAAAAAATTTCATTAGGCTGATATGTTATATTAGGAATATTGGTGATCTCTGTATATTCTTGACAGTCCTAACTTTATTGAAATTTTAGAAGTTATTTCTATTTTTCACTTACTATTACAGCATTACATGTTAACTCTAGAAGAAGTTCCTAAAATTAGTTTAACTGTGTTCGGTTAAATGAATGTTAACGAAGTCAGTTTTAAGAACCACCTTTTTTTAAGCACAGGAGCAGGCAATTCCAGTGTGTTGTAAGTCAAGCAAGTGGGGAGAAGACCAGTTTGGCTGAACAGGGAATTCTTCATCAAGTTCAAGAGGAAAAATGAATGAATGGTGTGATCTCTGGAAGGGAGGTTGGGCTTCACAGGAAGCATACAGAGCTGTTGTTTGTGTAGGGGGAAGGCATGAAAGGTCAAAAGCTCAGGTGGAGTTGAAACTGGTCAGTGTTGTATCTTAAAATAGGAAGGGCTTTTTTAAGGACATTAATAGCAAAAGGAGGTATAAAGAAAATATTGAACTGATAGGTGTTGAAGGTGGTCACCTCACTCATAGGGATGAAGAAGAAATGGATTTTTTGGAATGGGGTTTTTTGTTTGTTTCAGTCCTTAATCATACTGTCAGACCTTGAGCTGCCCAGTCCTTTGAGTTGCAGGAGCATGGTTGTGGGAACAGTGACTTTCCATTTGTGGGCACTGACATTTGAAGAGACCAGCTGGGTCAGCTAAATGTTCACAAGTCCGGGGGATCTTCTGAGAATTCACCCCAGAGTACTGGAGGAGTCAGCAGATGTTATGGCAGAAATCCTTTTGGTCATCTACCAATGGTCTTGGGTGTCTGGCAAGGTCCCTTCCAGTGTTACTCTTATTTACAAGAAGGGTGTGAGGGAGGACCCAGGAAACTGCAGATTCCTTAGTCTCACCTCTGTTCCTGGAAAGTTTATGGAGATGCTGATGCCTGTACTAGTGAAAGGCATTTAAAGAACAATGCCACCATCAGGCACAGTCAGCAGGGGTGCACAAAGGGAAAGTCCTGTTTAACTCTTTTGTTATCCTTCTATGACAAGGTCTCCTGCATAGTGGCTGAAGGGAAGGCTTTCAGTTAGATTGTAGCCAGATTGTGAAGCGGTCCTGTGTAAAGTTAAAGGATGTCCTCTGTGGGTGGGGAAAAAACACTGTTAACAGCAAGGGTGTAAACTATGAGCACCGTGTTGTAATGCAGCTGCAGAGTTAAGTTGACTGCATTTAAATGAACTGTGGAAACCATTTTGTTCTTTATGCAAGAAGGACCCTTGCTCCCATACTCTGCACTTAATTATTTCTAGTCAGGCTCTACTTCACCCCTGCATTTTACTCCTTGTGATTCCATACAGACTGGGTTTATTTTCTCTTTGGGTGTTAGAGTCAGGGCTGAGCTGGATCATGCAGGACTGTTTGGTTGCATTTACTCAATGGTCTCCAGTTCTCTGAGTTTCAGGAAGATTCACCAGCTTAGGCACAGCACCAGCCATGAGGTTACCTCATCAGTAGTGATAACATGAAGACATCTCAGGTAGCACCCATTAAGCTCTGGGCTCTTTCAGTTCACGTGGGACCAGCCTGGATGGACAAAGAGCAGTGCTAAGGTCAGGCTACAAACTCTGATAGATCCCAGGTGACTCTGTGTAGCTACCTCTTCCTGCACTGCTCCATGACTAATTGGGACTTTATTATAGTTAAAGTTTAATTTTTTTTATTATTCCAACAACAGGTTTTGGTGAACCTGTTTTTGAAATGTTCAGTTTGTAGGCTGAAGGCTAAGTAGAAGTGATTTAGTCATCCGAGTATTAGAATTTTGAATTCCGTTGTTCATCATTAACAGCAAAAATTCCACAAAAACTCTTGAAAACTTGAGTCCTATTGAAATGCCTACAGATAAAATGTTAAAATTCAGACTACTGCTGAACATTGGAGTATTCTACAAATCTGACCTGGATTCAAACAGCACAAACAGTGGATTAATTGCCTTGCTCTGTCTGGTCAGCACTAGCATCCAGAAGACACTCATCTGGACTTCCTTGGCTTAAGCAAACACTTAATACATCTTCTGTGTCTGAATGCTTGCGTGTAACATGCAGCTCCCAGAGGGGGAACAATAAATATTCTTCTAGTATGGAATAAACTTTAGATGCTGACTAGGTGAACTGGCTATAGCCCTGCCTGATGTGGCAATGAAAAGCTTGACATTTACCTGGCAAGATAACATCTGTGCCTGCTGTGCCTGTGGTACAGTGACTGAAATTTGCCTCTGGGAAAACAGCTAAAAGTCTTTGAGGGAGCTTTTTTGTGATGTGTTTTTCAGGTCTGCTCATAGGACATTTGTTTTAGATGCTACAGATGAGCCACAGCTACAAGCCCTGTGTAAATTAAGTGACTTTTTCCTGTATCCTCATTGCTCTGAAGGAATTAATGTTGTTGTTAGGTCCTGCAGCAGGAGAAGTGTGGAAGTAGAAAAGTGGAGTGGTGATGATTTGTTATATTTAGCCATGCAGGGGTTTTCTCTGGTGAAGATTACAGCAGTGTATTATGGTTAAACATCTTGCTTCCTCTTCCTGCTGTCTCCCCTCCACATCCCAGGACAGAAAAATGGTATGTTTTCATTTCCTTTAGTAAGTTTTGTGGATTGCATAGTGTTTCTTGTTATCAGATGACCTCCACTCCAGATTGAAAATTTTTGATAAAGAAAATGCGTACCTTTAAAACTTTGAAAAAATGGCCTGTTGGAAAAGCAGGAACAGCACAGTCCATGGCATTAAAGGGAAGCATAAAACAGGTCTCATGAATTTGGGCCAGTACCTGTCATTGCAATCCAAACTGCTCCAGCTTTAATGAAAGACTGAAACAACATGGACTGTCGGGTAGCACATTCTCATTTTGTCTACTTGAAGAAATTTGTATGTGCTTCATGTTGCTTCTCCAGTGATAATTTCTTCCTTTTAAGCTCTTCTTCAGTGTCTGTTATTCATTATTCTTGAGCAGTGGACTGAGGAAGTAGCAAAAATGTTCTAGTATCAACTGTTGGAGTTTTTGAACTTTGAATTTAAAGTTAGAAAATAATAGGTTCAAACTGGACTTGGCAATAACTTCTTTCTATCTTTGATAGGTGAAACATCACATTAACACATGTAGCATATGGCACAGCTCGTCATGGAACACTGATCATACTTTTAGTACTGCTTGCCTACCTGTTTTTAATATGACTTAATAGTCTGTTGTTTGGGTTCTCTTTGGGGAAGAGAACCCACACAAATGGCTCTCTATGTTGGGAAGTTTAACTCCATGCCCTGCTTCTGTTAGAATAGCTGATCTGCTGTTTCTGAATATAGGGACATTTAGAAGACAGTCACACCATGTCAAAACCTGCAGTAGTCCTCTGTGTGAGTGGATTGATTTATCACATTAGCTTTTGTTTTGAATATTCTTCAGGTATTTTGTAAAAAGTCTAGTCTGATTGCAAATGTAATCATTGAGACATGAAAATCAACTCTAAACTTGCAAACAACCCAATAGCTGTTAGCTTGACAGACTGGAAAAAGGTCATTAGGTTGCTTAAGTCTCTCAAAATAGTTGAAAAACCTAGTGGTTTGAGTAGTTTGTCAAAAAACTTGTATTGTGGAACGGACCATCTCAAACTGGGTACAGAAAATGACTTGAGGAGGAAAAGGCAGCTATTTTAAGAGAGATCTGAATTTTCACAGAGCTTCTGGGGGCTGGGTTTGGGATGTGCAGATAGGGTACATGAACTTGAAGTAGGCACTGAACTTGAGATGGGCTGGAGGGTAGAAGAGACTGGGTCAAATAGTAGATGAATTTCCACTGATGCTGGGACAACCCGAAGCAGTCAGCTAGAGTTGCAGCCCTATATGAGAATTCTTTTCCTCCTTCTTGCCCTTGTTACTCCCCAAATATACTGGGTATATGTGCAATTGAATATTGCAGATCTCTGACAACTCTGACATTTCTGGGCCCTGTCTTGCTCCTCTGACATTCTGAAATACCCGTGGCCTGTCTTGCTCATCCTAATTCTTATTAACATTTCTGGCCATTATGTCTTCTTTTTCCTATGAAGCAGTAGTGATCTCCAGCAAAATATGAAGAGACACTGCTGCTAAAAGATCTCCAAAGCAGTTTTGCTTAAAAAGAGTATTTTCTGGTATGCCCTACATGCATACCTTTCAGACAGAGTGGCCAAGCAGCACATGTTGTGTCCTGACTGGGAAGGTGCCCAGAAAAGAAATGTTTTCTTTTTGATTGACTGAGCTGATTAAAAACAATTCTGTGTTACTATCAGCAGTCGAAAGAAATTATCTGAGTCCTTACTTAACACTAGATAGGCCTTCTATACCAGGAATGTTAATAATTTAAAAAATTACTGGTAATCCTTCATTTCTTTTCCTGAGGTTTGATGAATTTGTTATTCTTCTGTTATCTAGTAGTCAATCCTTTTATGAAACTAATAAGCTTTCTGGAATCTGATTTTTATCTCTTCATGGAATCTTGTGAGGTTAAATCACACTTCTAATTAAAAGCCTTTTTCCCCCCTCTGTAGGTCAGCCTTTGTTTTCACTCTTGGTTCTCTAGATACCATAAACTGGGAGAGAAGGAGGAGGGAGAGAGTGTTTAAAGAAAATATGTCTAACACAGAGTATAAAACAGTTAAAAAAGTAAACAGTAGATGTTATCTTGTATTGCACTAGCTGCAGACTCTAAGAATTATTGGTACTAATTTAACTGGAATGTATTAGTGTAGATATATTTTCTTTTTGGCTTCTCTCCCTTTCCAGTTTTCTCATACTCACTTTGGCATGTGTTCAAATCATAGAACATTTTGAGGTTTTTTTCTTTCCTTTTAAGAACAACAAAATCTGAGTATTTGTAAGAAACCATTTTATTTAACATGAAATGTGCTCAGAACAAGTATTACTGATTTGCAGATTTGAGCAACTTCAGTTTCTTCAGCCTGTAAAGTGTATATTTACTGCTTTAAACAACCCAAAATTTTGAAATAGAAAGTTCCTTTAAAAACAGTGGGTTCTTAAACTGTGAATTTTTTATGTGAAGTTCACTGTCTGAACATTATCTGCATGTGAAAGACTTGCTACTGGTATTTACTAAGCTCAGAAAGTAATAATTTTGTTTTTTAAAAACTTATTGCTTAGGTCTGTTTTATTAATTTTTGGCATTATTTTGAAAGCTTATCTGTTCCTGCTGATTTTAAGTGAACTTTTGCACCAGGATCTTGCTGCTGGCCTCCAGCTGTCAGTAGGAAATTGGTGGGTGTTAGAGATTAACGATACCCTAAACATAATCTGTAGTACTTGTGTTTTTGCAGGGATGCAATCACAACCCCAGATCTATACTTGGTTAGCTTGTGGTGTCAAGCTGCTGTAAAGCAGAAAAACCCCCTCTTCGTTTTGACCTTTCCTTTTCAGGGGAAACCTGTGATTTGTGTGTTTGATTTAATTCTGCAGGTTATGAAGAAGTGTATTTTACAGTGGAGGGGGAGGGAAGCTGGGGGGAGGAATTCTTCCTGTTTTTTGCAGACCACAAATCCTGTCTGGGGAGCCATTACAAACTATTATGTTAGCCTCTTAGTTTATGCTCAGAAATGAAACCCAGAGTTAACACTTTTTTATTTGTTTGGGTTTGTTTTTCTTTGTTGTTTGTTTTAAAAGGGTCCAACGTTCTCAGATTTTACTATAACAAGTCAATACGGCATTAGTTATGTGCTCTTTATCTTTGGTGGGTTTTTTTTTCCCCTCTTCTTTTCTTTTTCTTTTGTCCTTTCACATTCCACCCCATATATGCTTTGGAATCCTTTGAAAGGAGTTGTGTTTGTGATTGCTGAGACTTGCAGAGAATTCAGAAAAAAGATTATTGGTTAAGACAAGGTGATAACTGTCAGCATATGGAGCAGACTCAATGAACAGTGATATTTGTATAAAATTCAAAGTTGAATTTGTAGGAAACTCATAAAAATGTATTTTTTTCATAAATTCATTATGTTAAAGACACATGTAGTTCAGACCTTGTTGTATAGGTCACAAAAAAGGTAAGTGACTGGTTTCATTCTACTACCTGTTTATTCTCGGGCTGGCTTGTTGGTTTGGCAACACAAAGAAGTTTTGAAAAAGTAAATAGTAGGAACGTGAAGTTTTGGACTGGAGATGAAGTTAAAAAGCTTTATAGCAAAGCTAAAACTACTCTTAGCAGCGGGTTGGATATTTTTATCCTGTGTGTTTTTTGCCTCCCAACTGTTTAAGTGTCCTGTGTACATTGAGAAACACAACCCATTAGTGAGGCTGTGTAATCAGCGTGGATGTTCTTTTAATTGCATGCATAAAAGTTTTTAACATGCTGCTTTACCTCTCAGGCTCCTCCAGCCATCAACAGCTGCTGTGTGTTGGGCTACAAGTTCTTTCCTGTTGTTTCTGAGTTGGCCACTTATTACCCCTTTAGTTTTAACCAAGAAAAAAATGGTAATCATAAAAGATGCAAGACTGGTAAAAAAATGCAGTTACAGTAGCTCAGATATGTTTAGGTAGTTACAGTGCTTAGATTTCAGGATGCTTACTTGTGGAAGTTTGTGCTTTAACTGAAACAAGGCAATAAAGAAAATTATATTTTAAACTTAATATTGCCAAAAGAAGTTATTGATCAGAAAAGCTCAGAGGCTGGAGTGCTGTGTATTAGACATGTAAGATGGGCAGGGCAAGGCAAAACATAAGAAAAAAATATTTAAAAAAACATAAGAAAAAAATATTTGTTGAGAGACAAATAGTTTAAAAATCACAGGTGCCTACCTCTCCTGTGGTTGTTTAGAGCAAGAGAATGTGTTTGCTTTCTGTTGGAAATTTTCTCTGCTGCTGTGATTGCAACAATTAATTTGTGGTAAAATTGCCCTGAGCATGAGCATTTTATAAGGATTCATCCCACCTTCTGGCAAGGTGTGGTACGGCTTGGGGTTTTTTTTGTTTGTTTTGTTCCCTTAAATAGGGAGAGAGAACTGGCAGTGAGTTTCAAGAAAAAGACATCTTGGCTGTATTTGAAAAACATTAAATCATATTTTGTATGATTTGATGTTATATGAAGCAAAAAATCATGCTACTTGGGAAAGTAAAATTGTTCTGTAAATTCTATAATATATTGAGCTAAGGAAGCAAACATTCTTTAGGGAACTTCTACAGCAGTGTGTTGGCATACAGATTTGGACAGCTGGAATTGCTTCTGTTGGCATGAGTAGAATTTTTAACTCATACAAGGGGGACTGGACTGTGGCCTAAATCAAGCAAGTTTCCCAGAATGTATAGCACTATATATACATAATATATGTATATATATATCTATCTCACTATACTTATGCATGAAAATATAACTACCTTGCTGACAGGTAGATGCATTCAGAGTCTGAGACTGGTGCTTAGTGATTTCTTTGTCTTTAAGATTCTATTGATTAAATACAGAATAGGAAACCTTTAATCTGTTTTCTATTTCCTGTATTTCCATTTTAAGCCCTTGAAAATGAGTTCTGAAAAATTGGGCAGTTTCAGTGAAGAGCCATCACTGTGATTAAAATCTTAGGGAACATTTTAGAAAAACTAAAGGAGCTAATGTTTTGGGTTTTTTTTAATGAATGGTATGTGGGTGATTTGGTTGGACTCCGTAGTGTTAAAGTGGAGGCAAAGATGTAACAGGTTTCAGTAATCAGGAAGATTCTTCTCAAAAGTAAGGGGAAAATAGTAAAGGTAGGGAGCATTAGAATACCATATCAGTGGTTGTGATGACTTTATTGGAAATACATACATTTGACATTTTTGAAGTTGATAGTTCATAACAGGAAAGTTTGTGTTTTATATTAGGAAGCCAGATTATTTATCATCCTGATTTCTTATGGACTTCAAAATATCATACATAATCTTTCCTATGGATTATAAAGTTACTTTTCACCTTTTTTTTTTTTTTTTTCATAGAATGATAGAATTGTTCAGAGGAGCCTTGGGAAGCCAGTACTCAGAGCAGTGCCAACACTGAGTTCAGACCAGCTTCCTAGGCATTTGTCCTGTCAGTCTTGAAAACCTGTGAGGACAGAGGTCTGGGAGCCTCAGTGGGGCTCTGTACCAACACTTGGCAGTCTTGAATAAAATGCTCTTCCTCAGGCCAGGTAAAAATCTCCCTGGCTGTGCTCGTGGTCCCCCCCAGCTGGTTGATCAACATCTGTTCTATATTGGGGACCAAAACTGGATGCAGTACTCTGTGTGCTGTGGTGGGTGCCAAGTAAAGGGAATTAATCATTTCCCTTGACCTCCTACCTATACTTCTGGTAGTAGCCCAGTTCACTGCTAGGCTTCCTTGTTATTTTTGTCCTATAGCTTTTTGGGTTGGTTTAGCAGTTATTTTAGGCTCTTTCCTCTGGGCAGTGCAGTCACAAAAATACATGGTTCTTTGTTGAGGTTTATAGGCCACAGTTTAGGAGCTGTTGCTGTTAGAATTTGATATGAACGTTACCAAGCTGTCTGTAAATTAAATTTTAGTAAATGAAACTTTTCCTTGGAGAAGGTGGGGATAAACAAGAGAATTATTTCCCCAAAGCCTATGACATGTTGTAATTTAAACACTAATGGCAGAATCCTGGTGACTGGGATTGTTCAGCCACAGATGATGCAAATTGCCCTGAGAAACTGAACTCTGAGATGTTGCCTGCTCACTTCTCTAACAAGCATATAAGAAAATTCACATGAAAGTGAACGGGGGGGAAAAAAAGGAGAAACAAAATGAGAAGTTTGTTAAACACTGTTGTTCTTTGAATTAAAGTGTAATTTAAAAATGTGTTTACTTTCATGCTGTCCCTTTTAGGTAAAAGATACCAGTCTTGTTAAAGATTTTTTCAGAATAGTTTTTTTTAATTCTTTATTTTAACACAACAGACTAGCAGGATGGACCAGGACACACCCTTCCATCTCTTGTCCCACAGAAGCAGCTCTCTTGGATGCTGACTTGCATCCCCATCCTAGTTCAGCCTTGGCCTGCTGCTCATGAATGTTGATCCTAGCTTGTGTTTTTCCTTCCTAAATTAAAGATCACATATTTCATTAGAAACAGAGCAGGGTATGGGAGATACAACCAGTTGAAGAGGTGAGAGGGAGGCAGTGGGAAGCCAAAATGAAGATCTTGATGAGAGCAGCATCTGAAGAAAAAGAAATGAGATAGAGATGATGGAGGAGGAAGGGGCAGAAAGGATTTCTGTGCATCTTGGGCTTCCCCACCATGACCTTTTCAGACCACCACTGGTCAAACTATCTGCTGGTGTCTGTGCTTCTGAGGTTAATGTTCAACACTGGTCATGGACTTTGGGGGTGAAATGTTGGCTGGTTTAAACTTCCCCAGAGCAGGTGGTTAGACATGACTGACATTAATTTTGCTGTTTGTTTCCTGCTCTTGTAATACCATTTCCCAATTATATTCTTCTCTTATTTGCCAGCTGCAGTGTTCATACAGTCTGTGGGTTGTACCAGTGACCAGTGGCCTACCTCTGTCTTTCTGTCCTGTTTTCCATCAGTTCTTGTTGCTACAAAACAGTGCGACATTTTCTTAACTCCCACCTAGCTTTTAACAGTCCAGTTCCAGGTTAGGTTAGGCTTGCCTGATCACATTTGCAAAGGGCCAAGAAGAGGGGTTTTTTTTGTTTGTTTGTTTACTTTGTTTGTTTTTGTTTTGTTTTGTTTGTTTTGTTTTTGGTTTCGGGTTTTTTTGTTTGTTTCTTCCCAGAAACATAGGGCTATTTATTTTTAAACCAGGCAGTGAACTAATTTGGAGGAAGAAAACGTTCTCCTTGGAGTTAGCTAGGGCCTCATACAGCAGCAGATAGAGACAGGCTTGCCCCAAGCACTTTCAGATGATGTCATCTGGCAACTTCCTCTATTTTCAGCTCCGGAAGCTACTTCCATCTCTGCATTCCCTGTCTGCACGTTTTCCCTCCTCCTGACAATCGACTTCTTGCACCCATCTCGCTGCAGCTGCACCAAAGTTTTCCTTCCTCTCCTTTAGCTCTCTTTCCTTTCTTTGTCTTTGGGTTGGCGAGCTGCGTTTTTCACTCGGCCAAAAGACACCACAATAGAAGCTAAAACTTATTTAGATCAAATCCTTATTTTTTTAGCACTTAAAAAAAGTAAAATAAATTTCATTGGAAGGCTGAAAGACCTTGCTGCATGTTGTCTGTGCCTGCATGAGGTAGGGACTGAAAGAGACAATCCGTCAAGTAAATTATGTGCACATACAATAATGATACTTTTGTGCACAATACAATACAATTGTGAAGTCTTAAAGCTGCATTTCTCACTCAGTAGCTGATGGTAGCTTCTGGCAGGTAAGTGTGTTATTGCAGGACATCTTTGAAATTCTGGATTTTTTTTCCAGAGTAGTTACAATGCATTGGGTTTACTCATTATCTCCTGACTAAATTTAATTCTGTGTTCCCAAACATTTGAGTGCTTGGATAGTTGTCCTAAGCTTTTAGACGTATTATGGGAATAATAAAAAGTAATCCAAATAAGATGGAATATCCAGTATTTTTCCCCAGAGGAGCAGATTAAAATTAAGTATAAATTGCACGGAACTCTACTGGCTGCCACTTTGGTAATCAGGAGGCTCAGGGTACCAATATAATTTGTCAGCTGAGATAGCTGACTGAAAGACCAGGTAATTCCAGACCAGCTTGAGAGTTTTAATTTAATCTATTACATGAGGTGAATTTTCACCTCTTCCTGGTCAGGGACTTCATGCAGTATTGTGATGCCTTATTGCAAGTTATAGAGGTCTGTCTGCCTTAATGCTTACAGACCTATTTCCTAGTTGTTGTCTTTTTGGTTTTGTGTGCCTCAACTTAACAAAATCTGTAGATTCAGGCTTTTTTTTTTTTTCCCTCTTAGGTTTCCATTCTAGCCTTGTTTCTAATACCTGCACAGAGTGGTACTAGATGGAGAAGGTGTACAAAGAGGGGCTTTGTAACTAACTCTGCTTTTTAAGTAAAAAACAGACCCAAATGGCTGTTGCTAGTTAAAGTTTTGAACTTTAGCCAAATTTGAAACTTTCTTGAAGACCCAAACCTGTGGAACTCAGAAGAGTGCCTCATTGCTTCCTGCAAATTCAAGGTGGTGTGACAGTACCACAGCATTTAAGTGGAATGTTTTCCTGTGCCTTAGATATCTGCTGTGAAAAACATTGATCTGGATGCCTAGCTTGGCAAGATCATAAACACCCAGATGTAGGGGGGTCAGAAAATACTGGGTAATTTTCTGGGGGGTCTGGTTGATGCCTGTAAACTATGCAATAGGTATTTCTATGTTTCCTACTTGTGATCTTCTTTTGCTTGCTTGTTCAACTGAAGTGATGGCAAGGTGTGTTCTGCTACCATACCATTCTCTTAAGCACTTTACAGGTGCTCAGGAACTTAAAATCTCATGACAGAATGCAACAACTCAAAAAGGTAGGGCATGCTGGCTTCAGCCAGGATTTCTGCATCATCAGTCTCAATAGAAAATACTTTTCATAATAATGTAAACAGAAGGGCGAGGGCACCTTGAGTTACACAGCACTCATCACAAAACAGAAGCTTACACTCAAGCATTTTCCTGTAAAGTCACAATTTAACATAAGCTTTGGCCATGGTTTATATGCTTACCTTACCAGCTTGTGTGCAGGCTTTTATTTTGTGGTAAAGACTGTGTCATTCAAGGTGCCTTCCCCTTCACGAAGGCTTCAGGACTTGTGCAGTAGTAAGCTGCTATATATAACTTGGTTCATGTTTATCTCACCCTTTTGGATACCATGCTATCAAGGTCCTATTTTTGGCTTCATAATTATTTTTTATAGGGTAGTAATGATTCATCCTTCATCAAGAATCTGTTTTTAAAGCTCTCTTCTTAAATAAAATATCGTTAATGCATGAAGTGTATTCAGTGCACAAAAAAATGTTTAATTAACTCACTCATTTTGTCATTTCTGTTTATAGGAGAGGTCTCCTCACAATTTACATGGCCAACCAAGTAAGTAGCCCTTTATTTTAAGAATAAAAATGTTTAAGAACCATTGGAAAGGTATCTTGTTTAAAATGGATTCTGAGATTCATTGCATTATTAATACTTTCAGGATTTTTTTTCTTTTAAGAGTTCTGTGTTATTAGATAAATAAAATTATCTTATTAGCAAATGGTGTCTCTAGGTTTTTAGGAAGTAGCTTTAAAGCAGAGACTGGAATATATTTTATTGTACTGTGCTCAAAATTCCTTGTATTACAGGCCCAAGACAGTAAGTAGTTCTGTATAGACTCTCTAGAGTAGTATGGCATCTGGTAGTTTAAATGTTGGTTGTTTTGCAGGTGAGTAATCCAACACCAAATGCTTCCATCTTGTAATTATTTGTATCTCCAAGTGATTTCAAGTATTGCACATGTAAATATTTTCACCACATGGCTCTCTACAGATTTAAATTTTTTGTGTCATATTCCTTATAATCTTATTCAAATATGTAACAGTAGTGAATTTGTCTAAATGATGCTTTGTGCATTACATTTTTCTGAAAATGTCAAACTTCTGCTATGTGATCATACTCCTTTAGAACTGATTTTATTATGCCAAAGGAAGTATATGAAGTAGTTACAAAATTTGAGTTATGTGAAGTCACAGAAACTACAAAAACAAAGGAAATGACCTAAGAGCTGTGTTTCAGATTATTGTAATAATTTACTGGGGCCTCAACGGAGTTGTACAAGTATAGAAATCTGATGATTACAATTAAAAGATCCATGACTAAAAGTGATGAGCCAAGGGCAATTTATTGCATTTCAGTGCATGTTTGCTAGCAGGTGGATAACCTGGAAACACGTTGTGTATGTTTGCCAAATCCATTAGAAAATTCTTTCTCAAATTCTGGTGTGTAACTATTTACTTTAGGGAGAAATTGTTTCTTGGGTTATTCCATATTCATATACTGCCTTTCATTACAGGCAAAGTTATGAGCAGATTACATACTTCAGAAGAGAAGAAATTAGTTCTTGACATAGATTTTATTTTTGCCCAGTATTGTCTAGTTTTAATTTTTATAGCTTCTTGGCTTGGATGACTCGTACCCTGCCCTTTAGGACTCCTTTTCTTTATAAAGTTTTTTCCTAATTTGAAAAGATGAAAAATCCCATTCTTGAAACTTAAATAATTCAGTGTTCAGACCCTCAATAACATGTTGGAATAAAATTTAATTTCTACAAAGGTATTTTAGCCTTGGAAGGTTGAAAGTTTTCCTTGAATTCAAGAGAGCCGCTGTGTAAAAGGGTGGGTGTGTTGCACACATCGGGTTCATGGGGTGTTGGACAGTGTTGCAAGGGGAAAGTTACATTTTATGGACACCATTTGATTCAGTGGATATTCTCTGCAGCATAATGGTTTATTTTAGTCACAAATCTTTGGTGAACTCAGGGCTACCAGGGTTTGCTTTGTAAACTACCCTTCATCATGGTACACTTGCCTTGTTAGAGAGATGAGTAATCAGGGTAAATGTTTCCCTATTTGTTTGGCTTGTCTTTGCTTTAGAACTTTATATGCTTTGATAAGATTTACTATATAAATTTACAAAGCCTTTAAAATATTTATTTCTGTCATCTTTACATTGCAGCATGCTCCTTTCTGAAAGCTGGCAAATTGTAACCATTAGTGATGTCAGCTGGACTGTGAAATTGCACTGTGTTTCTTGCATTCTGTAAAACTTGTTTCAGGACATGTTAAGATATTTGTTGAATTAAAGTTATTCCTTTTTTTTTTTTTTTCACATTTTGCTGAACTGTGTTTTACAGCCTAATCAATAATAATTGAGGCTTTTTGTGTGATTCTTCATGTGTGCCTTTGCCCTCTTAGATAGGAGGTAATTAGATTTATTGGTTATTATAAGAAATTACCATGAATATTGCTGCGGTGAATTTTTATAGTCATATTAGGGCTTTTGAAATCAGAAAGTTTTTCTGCTATTGTCCTGATGAAAATGTGTGGCAATTTGTCCTCAGAGATTAATTTACTTAGTGGAAAGGGGGAAAAAGTGTGGTCAAGTCTTTATACATGGTTGCTGTTCAGTGGGTGAAATGCAGTAGAACATAAAAGGCAGTGGGGTCTAAGAACCCTTGTTCAAAAGTTGGGGGTTTTTTGTTTGTTTTCTTTTGCTATTTATGTAATCTGGAGCTGTGAAAAACATGTGAATAAGTGCCCTGGCTAATTTTAAATAAGTCAGTGATTATAGATTTATGTGAACCTTAACTTCCCAGTTGTATTCCCTTGCTGCTTATGCAATAAAACGGCATTGAAAACAATCTGTGTGGGCTGTATATACTCTATAGAGGAAAAAATAAATAAAAATATGTTCTTAGGCTAGCTTTCTGCTACATTGAAGCTATAAAGCAATGCATTTCAGGGCTTGGATTTGCTTTGCCTCAAATCAGCTTCTGAGCTTCTCACTGGAAGTCAATCAAAGGTTTTAGGAGTCAATTAATTCTGATCCCTAACATCATTGAACATATGAGTTTGGAAGTTTTTAACTAGTTCCAGTCTGCAACCTGATGTTTCTGTAGTACTTCTGGACAGAATAGCAATAGTTACAGCTATGGACCACAGAGAAGGATGGAGTGCCTTTCAAGTTTTATTTTGGATTGCGTAAGTTAAGGGCAAGAAATTTTTAGGATCAAAAGAGATGCATTGGTAGTGAACATATAAGATGATCCTTCATGAATAACTTGAGATCAAAAGGAAACCCAAGATTCCAACAAAAGGTGGAAAGTGAAATGTCATCTCTTCATTTATTTTTTTCTGGAAAAGTACATGATATTAATGACTGTCCATAAATAAGACATTTCAGAACAGCTAAGGCTGTTCATTGTGAACAGCTTAACAGTTGAATTGTTGAAGAAGCCATGTCTTTGGATCAGGTGGTTTTTATTCTGCGTTGAAAATGAAACAAATGCTGCCTTCAGGATGCAAGATAGGAGGAGACTGATCTGACTTAGGGCCAGTTTGATAGAAATCTTTTGTGAAACAAAGAACTTGGGAAACTTGGTATGTTATCACTGAAATACAGCATTGAAGAGGCAGTTATCTTAGCACATGCTGAACTACAAAATGTGTGGGGTTTTTTTCCTTTATCTGAAAAAAAATGAAGTTCCTTTACATGTGTTTGAAATTCAAATTATGCATTTCTCTATCAAAGACTGTCTTTGAAAAACTTTGAAAAAAAGTTCATGGTCTTCTAATGAAACTGAGAGCCTGCTTACCTCGTTGCTGATCCTTTCATACATGCAAACTCCTTCCCTTCCCTCTGTCTGCTATTTCAGAAATACCTTTTTCATCTGTATTTCAAGTCTAATTAAGAAATAGTTAAAGCTATTGAGAAGTACTGTTCACATGAAACAAATACTGTACCAAGCAAGTTGATCAAAGCCATTCCAGTGGCTGATGCTCTGCTTCTGTATGTATAGAGAAAAGTAATACAGCTGACCACAAAGTTTCTTGCAGTTTTGAAGTAGTCCAAGCAGTTTCACAGTTGAATTATTTTTCAGTTGCATAAAGGGACTAAATGTGGGTTCGTTTTGGCTCTGTCTTTGTTTATACGAACCAGGCAATGTGAAGGCCACATGTAAGTTGTGCTCTTAAAGTTTGAATTATTTGGTCTACAAGCATGTGAAAAGGCTGAAGCACAGGCTTAAAAAAAAATCCCTGAGGATTTAATGGAGGCATGAGTATCCATGGTCTCCAGTGAATTTAACTACAGATATTTTTATGTTATTTTACACTATGGAAGTCATGGTAGTTCAGAATATCACTAAATCTTTGTGCTGGGCAATATTTTTTAAAAATCAAAGCCATTAACCTAATTTAAGATACACGACACATACAGGCAGCGAAATAGTTACCAAACTTGACAGAGATACAGCACAGTGCAAAAAATGGTTCAAATGTTTGAGGTCAAGGGCCCTCCAATATCACTTTCTGTATATGCTAAATTTGATGTTATTGATTCATGCTATGTGGGGATGATACAGAGAGGGATGAAAGGAAGAGGAGTGAGACTTGCTGTGGCAAGAGAAAAAGCAGCAAGAGAAATCTTCTTTTCAGCTGTGCTTTTGCTGATGCTGTAGTTTTAAGCTTTGGCTAAAGGCAAACTGGTAATACTGTAAAGGAAGGTACTTCACACAAGACTGAGCATTCCTGAGTGATTTTTCTCACCAGCTTATCAAATGTTTTCTGTACAAAATTGCCAATGTGTCTGAGTTGCTACAGATGTTTCATTAAATATCTTGTGCCAGTTGCAGTGAAATGTGGGAGGATGCTATGAAAATGCAGATTGAAGGGGTTTTGTTTGGTTTTTTTTTTAATTTTTTAAAAAATTAATGTGGTATTTGACTATAAAATCCTGTTTGGCATTTGTATAACTTGAAACTCTGGGAGGTTATCATGTAGTGCTGTTATACGCTATAAAACATTGTGTATGAATTCAGAAATATTGGTTAAAATATAAAAAAGGTCATGATTATAACTTCTTCATTGATAATTCTGTGAAATAATAGGTATTTAATATGTCCAATTTGTTTTGGGCAAACTGTTATATTTGGTTAAACAGTTTATTGTAACACCAAAAAGGTGCTTTCTTTTTAAACTTACTAAACTGATGTTTTATAAATAAGGCACTGACTGGCTCCTTCTTCATTGGGAAGAATTCCATTTTAGTCAAAAGATGGAGGCAATCCAAAATGAGGAAGGAAGGATGGATTTTCTGTTACGTTTTTCAGTTTTTAGAAGTACTGGGTTCCAGTAAAATGGATTTGACCACTCCTCCTTTTTCTCTTTAGATAGTTAAAGTTTTATTGTGTGTTTTCATGTAATTCATAGTGTTACCATTGTACAAGGACTGCTGGCATGGGGGAGCTTAGCTGTTCTTTTAGCATATTACCCAAGGTAGGAATAGCTGGATTTTTTTTTTTTTTTTTTTAGTTTTCATAAAGTCACAAAATTGCCATGGTTGGAAAAGACCTCTAAGGTCACCATGTCCACCCATCAACACCACCCCTCCCCTCCCAGCTGCAGCTGGCAGGGACCAGGTATATTTATTCTTTAGTGGTTTCCACAGTAGATTTCCCTATCATTCTTTGTGTTGTCACCTTTTCAGTCAATAATGTGTCAGCTGAAGTAAAACCATTGCTTAGTTCCTTCTTGCAGGCAAAAAAGCTTAGGTACCAGGCTGGTTTTGTTGTTAGAATAGTAAGTCTTCTTACTTTCTTGGTTTTATAATTGTTAGCACAGCACAAGTATTTTGATATTTGGTTTAGATTGGATATTAGGAAAAAATTAACTGGAAGGATTATCAAGCATTTGAATAGGCTGCCCAGGGAAGTGGTTGATTCATCATTCCTGGAGGTATTTAAAAGCCGTGAAAAGGTTCCGCTAAGATACAGTTTAGTGGTGGACCTGACAGTGTCAGGTTTGTTGTGATGTTCCTTGGTGAGTCCTGCCTTTTCTACAGGAATGGTATTTTCCTGCTATTTTCTGATCTGGATTTTGGAGGAGATCCTCTTTCATAGCTTCTGATTCTTTCCTACCTAGATCTTAGTGCAAAATTGAGTTAGAAAGCAAAGAGCTCACATCTTTACTATTTCATAGAAGGCATACTGAGATGGAGCTTATCAGACACTTGTTCTATGGCTTCACATAATTTATTCTTACCTCATGGTTTAAAGCCAGGCACTCAGTCCCTTGGTCTCAGAATGACACTTAGGGTATGGCTGATGTCACAGCATGGATAGGCAGGCATCACAAATGCACTTTTTTACAGTGACATAGAACTTGAATGGAATCTGGCTTACCAAACTCAGGAGAAAGAGCTAAGGTTGATAGGTTTTTATCCTTTAGATTTTAACAAAGAGTTCTCAAAGAAAGTGGCTAATCACATGTTTAAGACTGTGCTTGAATGAGAAACATAGTTTGTTTTTTTATATAATTTCAGTAGGCAATATATTTAATTATATTAATTATATTAAAATATTTAATGCTCTATGTAGCAATGAAATATAGCATTCTCAGGCACTAATGGTACTTAGACTATTGCAAAATAAAGCCAAATACAATGTTATTTTTCAGAAACATCTTAAAGGAAAAAATCACAGTGAAACAAGAAGTATTATAGATAACTATATAAGCAGAACAGACCTATTCCTTGGTACTCATTGTCATCTCTTTTTCCTTTGGTTTGCACTCTTACAGGTAGAATCAATAACTGACAACTACCTTTTAATAATTTTAAGCTGTTCTAATGTGTCTAGTTTGCTGTAATACCTAGGTATTTATATGCATGTGTTTGTAGAATTAAAAAACTCCTGCTAAGAAATAATTAAAAATAACTGTAAGCAGTTTTCAATATGAATGTGGAAAAGAAAACTTGTTTTTTTTCTTCTCAGGAGACTTGTAACTGTTCTTAACCTTGTTGTGCTTTGTCTCATTCTAGCAGCATCTCAAGTTTAAAGAACAGTTCAAGAAGGGATGCTGTTAATACCATCTGCCTGTTGGTTACAGAGGTGGTAAAGGAACTGTAAATGTAGTGGTAACAGAAGCATAGATTACTTGAAAAGAAGCAAATTTTTTCTGATTATTTTGGAGGGACATGAAAGTTATCAAAAAAGAAGCGGGTGCTTTTAAATGCCTGATAGTGATATTAAGAACTATTCCACAGGCGCCTAAGGAGAAGAAAAATTTTTCCCTTTCATGGAATCTTAGAGTTTATTATGGTGAAGTGTAGTGTGTGATAATATTTCCAAACTCCTTGCTTAGAAATCAAATGCAGATGTTGTCAAATAATCAAAGACTTTGACATGTTTTATTCTAGTCGACAAATGCTCAAAATACTTTCCAAAAATTTTATTTTTGAATGCAGAATTAGATGCCATAAATGCTATATACTTTTCACATATCATGTTCTGTGGGATAGGCAGCTTGGCAACTGAAACAGGCAATATTGAAATAAATTGCTACTTTTCAATATAAGCACTGCATAAAACTCGTATAAGGAGGGAACTAAGCTGAAGTCTTTTGAATAGAGCTTAATGGAGACGAGTTTGATTAACAGAATACTTTACATAATCAAATTATGGATAATTCATAGCACTCTATCATGATTTTTAAAGGTTGAAACTTAAGGTCACTGTCACAACCTCCACCCTAATTCTTTAAAGGGAAGGTTTTAAATAAGGAATCATGTGATCTTAAACATTGCTGATGTCTTCACTTTTAAGTAAAACAGTAATAAAGTTAGATCCTGGCAGCTGGATCCTTGTGGATTGACATGGCTAATTGGCTTTGGCATCTTAGCCTCAGGAAACCTCATCCATCACTTCAGAGCAGGACATTTGACAACAGTCAGAGAAAACATTTGAAACATCGTCTCTTGATTTCTCTGAAAAACTGCTTTGCATTTTTGAGCCTTCCAGTGAATCTTAGTGGACTCTCAATGCAATACTTATTTTTATGCTCCTTTAACTTAATCTTTTATAATGAATAACCTTACTCGCTTGGCTTTCTATCTGTGTCAGTATTACTAATCAGTTTTGAGACTTCCCTCTCAGGTAAAGCTAATAGCTTATAGAGATTTGTATCAGAAATACACCAATTGCTAAAAAAAGCTGGCTACTTAGTTACCTCTTTGCTAATTAGTAATTGAGATGAAAGTAATGCTTAGCTTCAGGTTCTGAAGAGCTCTCAGGCACTCATCTTGAGAGCACATAGCACTTCTGCTTCTGAGAATTGCTGTGAGCAGTGATTCGATAGATCAAAAAGATGGGTCAAGAGAGAATTCAGGACTTCCCAATAGTTCAAGAAAGTTGAGGATTTTCACAGTGTAAGGGAAGGGTTTCAGAGGTGTTTAGGAGGAAGCTTGTGAGGGCAGGAGTCTTCTGCTCTTCCTACTTAGTAACAATCTTAGCAGTCATCTTCTCTTCATGCTTCCAATTACTATATCTACTCCTAGTATATTAGTGCCTGTCCTGGTCTGGTATTGTTCCTAACATAATTCCTAGGATAATTATAATGAAACAGAGTGGCATTTTCAGCCCAGGAAGAATTTTGTTCCTTTTAGAAGTCTTAAGTTAAAATAAAACTCAGTCATGTGTTTGCAGTGCTTAAATACTAGTTCCACACAAAATTTTGGAGCAAAAAAAAGTTTGGTTGAAAAATTAACAGATTTTGCTATACAAAAGTGAATTGCTTTGGAAAATATTACAGAAAGCTTCTCCATTTTCACAGTTTCTGTGATGCAAAACAAAAACTGTTTCATACTTTACATACACTCTAATTATTTTTGTATTTTCACTTGAGCATCTTGAAGAAGCGTTTTTTGTGTTAAAAATTTCTCATGGCTCTGTATAATTTTTTTTTAAAGTGTTATTGTAAATAAGTAAATATTTTTATTCATTTATAATCAGATACAACAGATGTGCTGGTGTATAGCTGTAACCTTGTGTAAACTGCCAAATGTTAACGCGTGGCTGCTTAAGTTCTTTATATGATGTTGTTACAGGATACACAGATTTTTAAACAGTGCTGAGACTAAGTTTTTTAATTGTTTAAACAGTCACTGGTTTGGTATTCAGGGGGAGGTGGTTCATTTGAAATCTTTTCTCTGTGATATGCTCCTTATGCCTCTAATAAGGTCAGAAAAGTGGAGGAGGACAACTTCTAGCACAGCTTGTAAATGTCAGTCTGGATGGAAGACAGGTCAGCTTGAAAACAATATTGGTGTTGGAAAAGTGAAAGGAAAAAGAATCCTTTTTTGAAGCTGAGCTCTAACATGAAAACATTGTTTGAGAAAATGTAGAATTATGATCATTTTTGGTAAAGCAGAAAGAAAACATTCTAAAGTATCAAACTTCATATAGTAAATGTGGGGAAAGTTGAAGACAGAGTAAGATTTATTTTAGTTACCTCTAAAACTGACTTGTTTTCTTAAGGCAGTTTATGTGTGTTTGAACCCTGATCACATGTGAAGCTTTCCATTTAGTGTCCTGTCTTTAAGACTGCTCTGTCTTTAGAAGACAAACGGATTTTTATAGCATTTTTACAGGAAAATCCACTGAGGAGTGTGACAGTAGGATCTTTTCTGAATCTTCTTCTCTATCTTTTCTACCCTTTCCACACACTAGAGCAACCATCAGCAAATCAGACCATTAGTCACTATGGAAATTTCAGTGGTGCATCCTTTACCATATCTTATTACAATATTCTATTAAATAGTTATTTCTGAGAAGCTTCATCCTTTGAGTTTGGTCTTGTACAGCAACTTCAGTGCAAATCTTTAATGTTTGTGTAATGTGTGATTCTTTGAGGGGTGTCTGTATAATTCAGTAATCTTTGTCTGCTCAGAAGCAGTGGAGTGTTTCAGTAGCTGCTGCTCTTCAGTACTGAGGATCTCAGGAGATTTACAGACTTTGTCAAAATAAGTGTGGAAGTAGAAATTCCATGTTCAGTATTTCTATGGAGAAGAAAGATATTTTGTTAATGAATTGGCACATATGCAATGTTTCTGAGTTTTGTTAAAGATAAATCCACTCTAGCTCAGATTACAAAAATTATGAGCATTGGTTTCAGTAAAATGTGTTAGATTGACTTTCCCTGAACTTTAAATAACTTTGTAAAAAATGTCCTGAATTTGTTTAACCCTTCTCCAAAATAAAACTTAATAATTTATTGCCTTTGACTACTGTAGAATATGAAGACATTATTATTATACCCCTTTTCAATTGCAAGTCTCTTAATCTTGAAAAATTATGTTTTCATATATGTGTTTCAGCTAGCACAAAATCCTTTGTGTCAGTAACCTTGGGTAATGTAGCTTGTGTCTTCAGTCTTTACCAAGTTTGGTGGTACAATGTGTAAGGCAAAATTCTGTTGATTTGCAGATCATTACATTGATTTAAAAGGTCTTTCAGTAGCAGTCATGCTGAAAAACATTTCAAAGAATGCTTGTACACTTGGATTGGAAATATTCACTCCGTGTATGTGTAAGATCATGCCCTACTATCTGCTTACAGATACTTTATGAACAATTGTATTTGCTTCAGGTACTTGGAAATTGTAGATATGCATATTTGCATGGGATTTTGTTTTTGGTTTTTTTTGTTGTAGAACCACAGAAGCCCTTCCCTTTTTCCTGACACATGCACGATGTGCACACACATACTGTCTTTGTATCTCTTTCTCTCTCAGTCTTTAGGGATGTTTGTGTAAACTGGCAGGACCTTGAAAAAAGTACCTCCATACAAAAATGTACAGTTGTATTTGGTGTATATTTTAACACACTGAAATTCTGTGGTGCCCAAGAAATGGCTTCTTGTAGAAATCTTTTGCTTTACATTTGAACCTTGATCTTCTCTACATCTCTTGTTCTTAGCCTGGTTAAGGCTGCTGGGAGCTGAACCAGGTTCCTGAGCATGTTAATCGGTGCAAACTGGCCCCTGGAGTCCTGAGCCCTGACTCTGGCACACAATATCAAGCATTTTGCGTTGAAATGGATACACTCAGCTTGAATACGGGCATTGTTTGCTAATGCTTGCAGATCGCAGTAAGTGAGTGGCCTGAGGCAAACCAAGAGGTAATGGGAATTAAGTGATGTAAATAACCTTGTTGGAGAACTTTGCCATGGTCATAAATAACAAAGCTCTTAGACACCTCCCCCTCCTCCCTAAAGAAAATCTGTATAGGATCCTTACTGAATTAAGTGACTGTGTCCTTATACTCCATTTATGAATAACGATATCCTACAAGTTGAAGATGTTCCTGTTTTGATGAATTTTGGACTAAAGCCTCTCACTGATCTGTTAAATGTTACTAATGGGCAATAATCTGTAATTTTTCTCTCAGAATTCCATAGCCTGTGTATAATACAGATTGTGTATTGTGCATGTGGAGACCCACATAACATGTGTCAAACTAGAAAGATTATTTTTGGAATGCTACTGGATGGAGTTACTACAACCAGTAGTTTGAACAGCAACCTAAAACAAGGTCAAACTGGTTTGTGTTAATCAGTATCCTCCCTGTAAAAGGGGGGGTTGGAAGGAAGCCTCAGACCTGAGTCTGGGGTGTGGAAAACCTTCAGCCTGTGCAGTGAAAATTTTCTAGAATAGCTGTGAACTGAAGACAGAAAAGTGTTATTAGGAAACTATTGGTACAGGAATTTTGCAACCTGGTTAAAAAGAAAAGCCAGCATAGAGCCTGCCATGAAGCATCATGACCTTTAGCAAAAGTAAATGATTAGGATTTCCTGAAATCATTAAGTCAAAGAAACTGTTAGGCACTAAAATGAAGAAAATGAGTCATTTTTCACAATACCCTAAGAAATAAAACTTTATGTTCATTTTTATATTTTAACATTTTTTCAGTTCACAGGTCATCTTGTGTATGAAGTCATCAACTAGCTGAACATCTGGGTCCCACACTGTGGGCATATCTAAATTAAGCCATAGGACCATGTGTACTTTTTTGAGCTGTAGTGTATAGGCTGGGTTCTTTTCAGTCCCTTTAATCTGCCAAGTCTGCTTCTCTGTCTTCAGCACACTGCAGTAAATATTTGCAAACATAACAATTTGACATTGGTCTGTGGTTACTGCTGTTTTGTACTCAGTTGCATACTGTTTATCTTCATGCAGTGTTCAGAACATTGCTTTAAATTTTGACTTGTAATTTTAAATGCAAAGAATTCATTAATCTGTTACTTCACTGATCTTCATCAGTTGATTAGAAAAATAAGAGATTTTTTTAAAAACAGGAAGTCTTCCTGATCAGAGATTTTTTCCTTAATGAAAACAAGTTTGCAGAGCGTATTCATGTTAAACTTTATTGGGTTAACATCATGATGAACAAGGAGTGTTTGTTTGAATTGCTTGCTTTTTAAGGAATGGGTGGAAACAAATGGACCAAGTGTTTACAGGTAGCTTGGTCAGCTGATTTGGAGAACGACAGCTCACGTGTTTGGTTATAGTGCTAATACTGAATTTTGAGGAAAAAAAACCCCACACCACAGGGAGCTTTTGGAATATATATATTTAATAATCTATTAACAGTGATAAAAGGAATACTGAGAGAAAATTTATTTCATTAAAACACAGTAACTGACAGCCCCTATTTTATTTTTTTGTCTCCTGAAATATTTTTAGCCTGGCTGTTGAGCTAATATTGACAAATGTTTGAGTTAAGCAAAATTATAATCCTCGATGTCCAGGTTCCAGTCTTAAATAGCAACTTTTTGAATGAAAACACCCATGGCTCCCAGAAGTGTGCAGCTTGGTGCAAGTGTAGACTGAGATTGTGAACACTGCTGGAAGTGGTAAAACTGCAAGTGGTGAAGGTGTACAAACTGTCATGAGCAAAGCTGGCAGCTGCCCCTCTTCTGTCAGGGGACTGGTAAGCAATGAAGTAGGTGATACAGAAAGAAAAACAAGCAGAAAGGGAAGCTTATGAATTTCCCAATGTGTTATGGGATAGCTGAGAAAGAAAATGGGAGGTGAGGATAAGGATAAAGGGCAAAGTATATTGTACTTTGCATGTTTATTTAAAATATCGTGGTGATTTTTCCCCAAAACTTGTGTTTTTAATTAAAAAAATGTGCCTTTAATTAAAAAAAATAATGTGCCTTTGTAACAGAACTGGAAAATTAAATTGGTCAGAAAAAGAGAAATAATTGTTCACAAAGAGAATACCAAGATTGATTGATTAAAAAGAACTGATGAAATATATTTGTTCTGCAGGTAAAAAAAATACAGAGAAATTGTATACACATCTTTATGCTGAATCGTAAATGCACATAATCTGACTTTTTTTTTTTTTTTTTCCTTCAAATTGCTAGTTCTCATGAAACTATGTTGATTAACTCCATTCTTAATTCTTGAAATTTTCCCAGAATTTCAGGTTGGGTCTTCAACAAGGAAGATCACACAGTTATGCCAAAATATTGATAATGGGGAAGAGCACTGATTGTCATTGTCATAGATGGTCTGGAAAAGAGGGAACTGAGAAGACAAAGTTTTACTATTTATAACTTATCTAGAATTGTGAAAATGAGAGCTGGTTCTGGAGACCTGCAGAAGACTGCAAGAATACTGCAGTGTTGACAAAGTGACAGTAATGCATGTGAGGAGAAAAATCCTTAATTATATACACAGGATTGGAGTCTTAATTGTTATTTGGAGGGACAGGAAGTTGGAATTATGAAGAAAATGACACTGCAGCACTTTGAAATTCTTAAGCCCACCCCAACCCCTTAATTTAGTATTAAGGGTGACTGGGAGAGAAATGGAGGATAAAACAGAAAAATCATAATCACACCACTCTACAAATCATGGGTGTGCTGACAGGTTTACTACTGTCTGCTGTTCTGGTCCTCTTTAAAGTGTAATAGAAGTGGAGAAAGTACCTTCTGTGGAGAAAAGTGGAGAAAGTGGAGAGAGAAAAATGCAAAGGTGTTGAAGAAAGTGTAAGTGGAGGAGCTAAACTTGGTGAACTGAGCCTGGGGAAGGATGGCTAAGAAGGAGTAGGAGACAAGTATGTAAAATGGTGTTTGTGTGGTCAGGAGGAATAGTGATGAAGAAGTTGCTTGTAATACAAGAACAAAGAGATGCCAAAGAACACTGTTAGCTGTTCAAAACAGAGTGATGCAGGCATGGAGAAAGCTACACTGAGGAGCTCATTGTCACAGAAGGCTGTGGATGCTGAAAGCTTTCTTGTGGACAACAAGAAGAAAAATCATGGAGGGAAAAAAATTAATTAGGGTGGTCAAATTTGAAGATACAAGAAGATGGAGACTCCCTTTTTACAAGAAGTCATGTGAACAAGATGAGGGATAAAGGGTGGAAGTTACAGCTGGGGAGATAACTGGACAACAGAAGAAGTTTTTGCTATGAGAGCAGTTGGTCTGGAATTATCTCTCCAGGGCAGTGGTGGATTCCCCAACACTGGGCACTTTTAAGACTCAGCTTGACAAGGTGCTGGGCCATCACATCTAAACCATGTTCCTGCCTAGAAAGATTGGGCCAGGTGACCCTTGAGGTCTCTTCCAACTTGGCATTCTATGATTCTGTGATCCTGTATCTTGTTCTGGAAGCTCTGCCCTGTGGTTTGCTGGTGTGTGTGGCATGGAAGGTAGTTTTCAGGCACTGACAAATGGTGGTTATTAGAGACAAAGAACTGAGCCAGTTGGGTCATGGACTTCTTTTGTTATGGCTGTTTTTGTGTTTTTGGGTATAATACAGATATTTCTCCATCCTCTTTTAGAACATGAGTTCAAAGACTTTATATATCTAAATCTGGCAACATGAGTCTCATACCTGGGGCCAGTTAAACTCCAGCAGCAGGAAGGTGTTTTGTGGTGTGTGTTGGGAAATGATTCCAGCAGTTACTGCACCCCAGGCAGGCTGAGAGCTTGCTGAAGCACGTTGCTCCAATTCCCACTGCATCTGGGTGTGTAGCCTGTTCCTTGTGTATTTGTTTTTCATTATCCCAGCTGTCTGTGCAATGATACATGGAACGTGTAGAAGCAGGATTTTTGCTATGCTTAATTCTTTTTCTCTTATGGAAGAAAAAGCAGGCATCTGGTGGCAGGAAGGAAAAGAAAACGGAGAGAAGCCACATGGTGTTATTCAGAGCATGTTTGGTGACATCTCTGGACACAGCATTTGTTGTCTGACAAATGTGGAAGTCTCCATTCCAGTGGATGGAGAAGGGGGAGCTTATTAGCAACCTGATTAGTAAGACCTGATACTGTAATTGTTCTATACTTTTTTATCAGACAAAGCAGATCTCTTCCCCTTCCCTCCTGACTAGTTTAAAAGCACTTGGCCTGGCTGATTGCCATACGCAGAAATAATATATTTTTTAAAAAGAAATACTAAGAAATACTGGAACATTTAAAAGAACCATTAATACCATTAGCAGTTCTGCCTGTAAATTCTACTGTTTATTCTTTGTTATCTAGTTAGAAATACCTAGAAGAGTTGTTTCTTTTTTCAGGCTGGAAGGAAGGGAAAGGCGATGGTTTTATGACTGCAGAATGGAGGGCATAGCTTCTTCTCTAAAGTACTTCTGAGTCCCAGCAGTTTTCTCAATGTGCTTTTAAGCAGGAAGATAAATAAGCTGTATATAGAATCTTCTTAAATATTCGAAAGTGTAGAACATTATTTAGTCATAATAATATGTATTTCCTAAATAATTATAACAGGAAATGAGATAATTTGGGCAATTATGACATTGTTCAAAGGGTTAAATGGTAATTTTGCCAGAGACCTGTAATTAAAATAGCTTGTATTGACATTTCTGTGAAGTTATGATGGCCTCCCATTACATATCTGATTATTAGCAATAGTTTTAAAATTTTTCCTAATTTAAATTGAGAATTGGCAAAATGTTAGGCTCTGTAAACTTCATTGTATAAGAAGTTAGAAATAAGGGAGTTCTTTTGATTTTGATGCATTTGAGCATCTTTTCCATATGGATTCAATTCACATTTTAATCGGAATGTGGAAGTCATTACTCTGACATCTGAAACTGAGGTAGCAATAAAAAAAATTATCCCAAACAAGACAGCAGACACAAATTATTTTGTGTTTATTACTGGGTGGCCCTTTTGAAACTTTCCCAAAGTTAATTGCTTCCAGATATTTGGGAACTGAAATTGTATTATGACAAATTTATTTCTGGTCATATTTAACTTGAGTCTCCTCAGCAAGACTGGCTTAAACAAACAGAAAAGTTGTCAACCCACTCATGTCTGTCTCCAGTTTTTGTTGCAGTAGCTTTAATCCCAGTGATTTGGTTTAATAAAGACCACTGAGAAAACAAACACTGGTAGTGACTGCGCTGCTCTTGTAAATTATTTATCATATCTCTAAGGTTTTACTGTGGCATAAGTGCTGCTGTGTTAGCTTGAATTGTTCACAAAGATGTCATGTCAGATTAAATGCCTGTGTAGAGTTTGTATATGCCCATGAGGAACATTTCCTGCTGCCTGGGATGGGAATGCCTGGGAGGCTGTGGACGTGCAGCCCTGGCCCTGGTGTCATGGCGAGGCAGTGACCAGAGCAGCTGGGAGAGTCTGTCTGACCTGGTTTGGGGTTGTAGGCACTCAGTGAGATCTTGGGTACTGGTTATGATGGGTTTATTCGTGGTGCTCACCTCAGGGTACACGTGCTGGGAGCCTGGAGCCTTTGTATGAGGGAGGGATGTGAGTCCAGGGCAGGGCGTGCAGCACCTCAAGTTGTTCTTGTGAACTGGTACAAAGAATTTTCTGTAGAAAGCACAGCAGATTTTAAAATATTTGCAACTAGATGAGAAGTATGCCTGAATAGCATACTAAATGCATATGACATGTATTGTCATGTATATCATCCATATCTTCCTATAAAATATGTGTTTATTTATATATTCCTGTACCTGGAAAACTCTGTACAGATTTGGAGCCCCCTGGCACAGTGAAGATACAGACCTGCTGGAGAGGGTCCAGAGAGAGGCCACAAAGATGATCAAAGAGCTGAAGCACCTCTGCTATGAAGATAAGCTGAGAGTGTTGGGGTTGTTCAGCCTGGAGAAGAAAAGGCTCCAGGGAGACGTTATAGAGGCCTTCCAATACCTGAAGGGGCCACAGGAAAACTTGGGGGGAGGACAGGATAAAGGGTGATGGTTTTAAACTGAAAGAGGGTGGATTTGGGTTAGGTATTAGTAAAAACTTATTCACTGTGAAGTTAGTAAGTCACCTAGGGAGGTTGTTGATGCTTCCTCCCTGGAAGTGTTCAAGGCCAGGTTGGATGGGACCTCGAGCAACCTGGTCTGGTTCAGAGGGGTTGGATCTTGATCTTTAAAGTCCCTTCCAAGTCTATTCATTCTATGATTCTGTATTACTGTGCAGTATTGCTATTGCAATAGTTACTGATAACAGTAGCTTTATTTTCCCCTTTTAAAGCTAAACTTACGGATGAAAAATGTTACACATTTGAAGTTACCTTAGTATTTACCTTACCTATCTGTCTCTGTGTCCCCCAAAGCTTTTTTTTTTTATATTTTTTTTTTTCCTGAACATCCATTATGGATGTAAATTTTTACTCTTTAAAAATTACTAACATTTGAAGTCAGAAATAGCTAAAGCAGATTCTAGCAAGTAATAGGTAATGAAAGTCTTTCAATAATAGAATCAAAGCGGAAATTGTTAGGAATTAAATTAAATTTCTCTTAGTGAAAGTATCTAGTTTGTAGTGTGGTATGCCAAGTCCTTGGAAGGCAGTCTTTTTCTATAAAACATTGTGTGTTATGAGCTGTGGCACACTGGCAATAAGATACACACAGAAAAAATAAATGTTTGTCTGTGTATGCGAACTTTAAAAGCACACCTGGTGGAAGGGGAGAGAAAGCCTTTGTCTGTATGTTTCCAGAATTAACAGTAAGTAACAGCCTTAAAGGAAATGTTAGATTTGTGTAGGCATGGCTTTAATTAATAGAAGTCTATGTTCTGAAAGTGATGTGTTTGTAAAATTTATGAAAGAGCACTAAACTGCATTAGCGTAATTTATGGAGCAAATAAATGTCAGTTGCTAAGGTAAACTAGTATAGGAAACAGTGTAACTAGGATAAAAAAAGTGAAGAACTAGAGTATATTGTGGATATTCTAAGGAGAGTGATACAATTGTTTCTTTATATCCACCCAAGCAGAAATAAGTGTGTTTGCAACATATTTATTAACAACCACGGGCTAATAAAACCACACTTACAGAGCAGATGTGGATACTTTCCAGCTCTCTGTTTTGTGCAGTGACAAGTTAGGCAAATACTTTTTTTTTCTTTAATAAAGAGGGAGGGGGAAAAGAAAAAAAAAAAAAGGAATCTGTATTCCTGGCTCTTTTATAAGGTTGTTAAATTTGCTGTTTGGCATTTCAGGGAAGTGTTTTGCATTGTGCTCAATTAGGGGAGGCGAAGCAATTGAAGCGCTGGTTTCAGAAATGTACCTAATTACTATAAAACACTGAGGGATCCATTCATTCTGTGTTTCTGGCTCTGTGGGTGCCAGCCACAGAGACTCCAGCAACTTCTGAAGCCTAAACCCGATTCATGTCTCCACGTTTCTGTGGCACTAGCATTTTGGAAGCTGTGATGGGGTCTGTCTGTTCACGATCATGTGTTGCCATGCCTGCCAGCTGTCATATATTGTGGAGGTGAAAGCTTGGTGTATAGGAAGAAAGTGAGAAGGACCCTCTGTGGTAGGAGTCAAAACAATTAAAAATAAAAACATAAAATGCCACCTCTTTTTTCTAGTCAGGGGGAGGAGGGGTCGACAGGTCTTTTTCAGGCTCTATGAAAATGGCTTTGCTTGCAGCTTGTAGTAGCCATTATAATTTGGTGGCTGTTTTGTTAACAGACCTCTCCCAGCCTGATGGAAAACCTTTCCCACTCGCCTTTCTTTGAGACTTCTGGTTGATTAACTTATTTTTTAAACAGCTACTGGGCCTTCAAACCAAGGCTTAACACAGGTGGACATGTCCTCCTTCCTTTGATAGGACCTGGTTTTGTAACAAAACCACACCTCTCTACTCTTGCTGAAGCCATTTAATCTGGAAGCTTATGTAAAAATGGTAATTTTTCCTTCGAATGTAGGAGCTGACTGTCAGAAAGTGTTCCCATATCAGTGTGTATGGTAGTGGAAAGCCTGTGACAAAGCTGCACCTGGGGAGCATAATATTGTTGACAATTCATGCTAACAGTTTTCCTGATGTTTTGATTGTGCAAAGAGTTCAAATGCCAGTGGAGTCTGTCAGTTATATCAGCTTCAGCTCCGTGTTTTTTTCCTGTACATTATGACAGTGAAGAGGTGAGACGTTTAACATCTGATAGATGAGAGAAAAAAATTGTAGTGAAGACCTGGCCTGATATGGGATAGTCAGCCTGTTGGTATCTGCCTTTAAAGTTTGCAAAACATGTTCATTGTTTCTTCAGCCACGTTTTGCAGTATTTCTAAAGTGTGAGGCTAAAGGAGACATTAAACAGTCTGATTTAATGGTTCTGTACTTATGAGGATTAATTTGCTCATTTGATGGAGAGCACAAAATATTTTAGGCTCAGTTGATTGTCTGCCAGTCTCTTAAATTGTTTTTAGTATTGCTACATTCCTTTTACAGTTCCTTCTTCTGTAAGTGTGATTTATGCACTTTTTCCCCAAGAGGTATGAGCTATGATTTGGCTGTGCTAACGTACAGGATGTTCAGACGAACGAGCTTCTCGACGCAGTCCAGTGCAGTTTGTGTAACAGACCTACTGCATGTATTTGGCACCTTTAAACCTGGCCAGGAATAACTGAATGGTTTGCTCCAGGTCAAAAATCCTCTTTCTTGTTATTTTCTAGTTGTTTCTATTTTTGTGTTTGTTGTGAGTTTTAAAATCAGTACAGCGTTTTCTTAACTTCCTGACATGTTTAACATAAAGAGAATGGGTAAGCATAGGGTGAATAAAGTGGTTTGAAGAGATTCAGTGGTTTGTCTGCCTCTAAGGTGAGGAGAAAGAATTTGAACTTAAATTGAATTTTAAGCCATGTCCTCATTGCTTTTCCAGTATTGTGTAATCACTTGGAGTAGCTTAAGACCATGCTGCAGTTTCTGGATTGGCTAAATCTAGGGGATGATTTACTGGTGATGCTTCTTGTGACATCTTAAGGAATGTGCAAATTCACTGGCAGGCTTAAAGATCTCTTGCCTTCTCTTTGCTCTGTGTGAATGTCATATGTTGTGCACTGATACATGCAAATTTCCTGTTTTCATAAACACATTTGTGAACAAAGCAGTCTATTTTAACAGAATATACAAACCTGCAAATAATAGTGCTAATTCATCATGCATAAAGCAATAATTCCAGTGAAGCATTTTGTTATAGAATAACTTGGTTAGTGTGATAGGTATGAGATTTTTCAGAGTGCCACGATGTGAGCTAACATTTCTTCTACTTAAATAGGTAGTAAAATTTCTGTTAGCTTTTACATGCAAAAAGTCTGTTTCTTAAACAGGTGTTGGGGTTTGGTTTTTTTTTCCTTTTTGTTTGCTTTTGTTTTTCTTCCTTCTTTGTAATGTTGGTGCATTTTGCTTTTTACTTGTTTTACCAATGCTCTCATTGCAGTTCTTCTTTGCTTATGATTTGCCTTTCAAATTTTAGAGAGAGTGAAGCAGGGATTTTACAGACCTGATGTTGGTCACCTTGTAATCACCATGTTGCTCTAGTTCTTGCTTTTGCTATTGTCCATGACAATCATCCACATTTTGATGTAAGGGAAATGTCCTATGAGACAATTGAAATCAAGTCTCACATTTTTTGCCTTGGGGTAGGCTAAACTTTTCTCCTTATGTAAAAACATGCTTCTTAGAATTACAGATCTAGTTGGCAATAATTACCAGGTAGTTACACACCAGATGACATTTTTCATTGTGTTAAAGACAATTCACAACAGTAATTTTGGTGTTTGCAATATTGTGGAGCAGGTCTGGCTGAAAACTTCTTTGGATCTGTTGTTTTTTAGGGCCTGGAGATGGTGGCTCAGGGAGTTGAGTCTGGTGGATGCCTTGATTTTTAAGGGCATTTTTCTAATTTAGCTTCCCGGAGCTACTTTCTCCTGCTTTGACATTTGGTATTTGTCCTCCAGTCCTGCTGCTGGGCTGACTGTGGTAATTCATCAGTTGGCAGAGTCACTCCAGTTGCCTTCTCTACATGGAAGATGTTGAAGAGCAGAAAAGAGGAATACCCACCTCCTCGTGTGATGGAGAGACACAGAAATTAAATGCTTTAAAAGGAGTTACTCTACATGGTGAATTCTGCTGTGTGATGGGAAATTCAGAATTCTTTAGCTGTGTCAATCAAGGTGATGGTTCTCACCCTTTTGTTTGAGCAGATGTGACAGACTTCACCACCTTTTGCTGCTGCATGTTTTCATAATGTTTCCATGATTGTGGGTAGGTGTTGTGTAAAAACCTTGATGATTAACCAGCCTGGCTTCTGGAGTACAATTGCACTGCAGCTTCTGTAAACAGGCTTAGTGTTCAGAATAGATGTGGCCCTTCTGATAGTGTATGTAAAGGAGAAGTGTGGCTTTCCTTCTGAGATTGGTTTTATGATAAAAGCTTCCTCCCTTTCTTGAAAAGAGAAAACAGTATAAAAGTGTGCTTTGCAATGGGCCCCACACTGCTCGTGGGAGGCAGCCATTCTGAAACCCCCATTCCAAGAAAGATGCTTCTTCAGTTTATCTGACATTGATTTGGTTGCAAATTTGTAGAAAGCACTGTTGAGCATCAGCCTTTAAGTGAAAATTGCTTTTGGACAAAGTAAAAACAGCTTTCTCAAGAACAGGAAGATGTTTACCAGTGCTTCTGTCAGCTCTCAAAATAATGTTCTAAGTCCTCCTGTTTTCAGTTCTCCTTAAAAGAAAAATAAGTTTTTTAATAATGTAGAACACTATATAATGTTGGTAGTTAGTTACCATTCTCCATATAAAAAATACCAAATTTGACTCTCAAATATGATTTCTTGCTGATTAATTTGTATAGGTGGCTTTCATCAGTTACTGTCAGCATTTGATTTTTGTTTGATTGTTTTTAATTTTTTTTTAAATGGACTACAGTGTGTGATGAATAAAATCACACCAATTAATTTTTTCTTAGGTCATAATCAAATTATACATACACTTCTTTGAAAACAATTTAGCTCTTGTCCAACAGCAGTGAAACTTTTCTAGGCAGAGGAGAGAGGTGTCTTTATAAGCTGCACCAAAAATGAATTAACCTGTGTGTTCTGTTTCTAATTAGTTCAGAAAGGATGTGTAACATACCCATGTTTAAACAATATTCTTGGTAAGTGAGTTGAATGTCTCATCCGAAGTAGATGTAGTCTATAATACTTATTGTTTATAGCAGAGTGATGATAAATCACTTGTTTGAAAATGTTTTTTAGATTAGGTTTGTATTAGTTTTAACTCATAACTCCACGAGTAAGTTACAGTACATGGAAGCAAACCAATTGAGACAAAGAAATTTTTGTTCCATTTGCAAATACTGAGAGCTGCTACTTCAAATTGCTACCACTGGGAAATCTAAAAGATGAGGTAATCCCCCTAAAGAAAAAGAACCATGGTTGTGAAACACATTAAACATAAATCTTGTAAAGTTTGTAGGGAATGCACTGAACTGAACTCACTCAGAGTTCATGCTAGCAAGAAATGCTGGTCAGTGAAAGCAGAAAAAGGAATTGTAAATGACTGTATTAAGATTAGTCTGGAATTCCAGAACACATACTTGGGTAATATGAAATAAAGCTGTCTAAATATGCAGCTCTCATTAATTTAGTGGTCATGCTGAAACAAAAATGTCTATATTACGAGGCTGAAGGTGTCACTAAGTGTGTGACACCATTTTTCTCTGCTATTTTTCAGGGTTTAAAGTGGAGAACACAGATCATGGGTCTTTGGATTTTGCTCTCAGCTGTCCCAGTAACTCACTGAGGAACTATGGGTGGAGGGGCACAAAAATGATTGAGTTGCTGAAGCACCTCTCCTGTTAGGAAAGGCTGAAAGACTTGGGGCTGTTCAGGCCTGAGAAGAGAAGGCTTCAGGCAGTCCTTGTAGCAGCCTTCCAGTGCTTAAAGGGAACTTATGAGAATGATGAGGACACACTGCTTATCAGGGTCTGAAGTGACAGGACAAAGGGCTGTGGTTTCAAACAGAGGGTAGATTTGTCATAGAAGAAGAAATTCTTTACTGTGGGGGTGTCAGAGGTTGATTAGAGAAGCTGTGGCTGCCCCTCTTTGGAAGTGTTCGAGGCCAGGTTGGATGGGGCTTTGAGCAACCTGGTTTAGTGGGAGGTGTCCCTGCCCATGTAGGGAGCTTGGAGCTAGATGATCTTTAAGGTCTCTTCCGAGTCAAACCATTCAATGATTCTATGTAGTGTTGGAGTTCAGTGTAGCAGTGGGCTCAGGGCAGTGTTGCCCTGTTACCCTGACACTTGATGGCTGCATCCAGCCTGGGCAGATCTGTTCTTTCTGTGCCTTGTTCCAGCAGTTCCTGACCAGGCAGCAGAAATGACCCCCATGGGTGAATTCCAAACAGGATGGTGGGAGGTGGGAGATCTTCTCACTGCAGGGGAGGTGAGGGATGGATGGGTGCCTGTGCTCCTCAGTCTGGAGCTGGAAATCTGAAGAGTTCAGTGCCCTAGGGCCCAGGGGAGCACTGGCTACGTGCAAGTGTGCTCGTATATTCCTGGGATGGTCAGAGTGGTCTTTCAGCTCTTCTCTTTTATTCTATCTGGCAGCATTACTAATCAAAACCATTTTTGACAGTTGTCATGTGCATGCTGCAGGCTGGCTTGCAGCTGTTTGCTGTCCTTCTCCTGTGTGATCAGGAAGGAGCAAGGTTTTAGCTGACTTTGGTGGTTTGCTTCTCAGATGCAGAAACCTCTGCTCAGTGCTGGTGGTGATGCCTTGCCTGGACCTCCTTTCTCTGGTATTTCTGTCAAGGCAGAGAAGATTAAATAGCCTATTTCTCCAGTTTCCCATGCTGGCTGCTGGCCTGGTTTGTGGGTATTTCAGTTTATGAGCATGATACTGCCGGATTTTATTTTTTTTCTCCGGCTTCCTGATGCTCAGCTGATTGCAATGTTGAGCTGCTCAATCCTTTCTGCAGAGAAAACTACAAAAATGTGAAAGTCCGTTTCTTGCTGGGACCAGGAATATCCATTTAATACCAAGCATTTAGAAGTTTGTGTGAGAGGAAGGAAAGGGAGAACAGGTAGAGACAAAGTCAGAAGAAGAAGAAGAAAAACCATGATCTTGGGAAAAGTTAGAAATACCACAACTGCAGACTACTGCATTCAGAATAAGATAAATAAATACTAATGCTTTTATTTCATCCTCTTGGCAGCACACAGTGCTTGGTTGATTTGTTGAGTGTGTGTTCTGCAGCTGAAAGTTTTAAAGCTCTTCTAAGGAGAGGCTGAGGATCCTGAGCCTGTCTGCAGCAAGGGGAGTGGAGACACAGCAAAGGCTAAAGGGAAAGTCCATCTCCGTGATGTGTATTTCCTTCTGGATCTTATGAAGGTCAGGGTAGTTAAGTTAGGCAGTAGGATACAGGTAAATTAATTCATAAGAGAGTTTATTAACCCTGAAAGTGCAGATTTAGTTCAATGAACAAATGGAATTTCTGTTATAGGAATTGCACTGAACTGTTCAAATATTTGTGTGTAAATTTGAACCTATGCTTACACAACAAATCTGCAAATGTTCTAAGGAAGAAGCAAGACATACCTCAAAAAGAGCTTCCTGTGCTATTGATCTTACTTTTAATACTGATCTATTTATGCTATATGATCAATGAGTTTTACTACAGATTTAGTTAGGGATTCAACATACATTTATTTGAGAAAGGAGAACCATTTTCAGTTAGTACTTTTTTTTGTGTGTAAGATATGTAACCATGCATGTGCTTTATGTGCTTTCTACCCTGTAATTTTCAGGCTGGTTTTCCCTCCTCCTCCATAAATCAGAACAGATTTTGCCATTCTCTTCCACGTTCAAAACTTCCATAAGATGACCCCACAATATGCTAATTGATGGTGCTTGTGAATATTGCATCCATTCCTTCTGTGTATCTTTTTTTTTTAATTTGGGATAGGTGGTAAAATGTGATTTTAGAATAGAATTGTATTATACTTCTAATAAAGGTGCACAAATGTAGTATAAATAAGCAGAGGTAAAGGAAAATAAAATATTATGGAGCACAGAGATGAGTGTGCACATTCTGAAAGCTGAAAAATGGAAAATAATTAGAGAAGTTTCAGAAAATGGGTGCAAGGTAATAATGATCTGTAATTAATTGATGGTGAGATTTATATTGTTTAGCCTTTGTAGACAATTGTTAAATTGCTTTTACAGAAGGTAAAAGTAAAAAGTGATTTCATCTGATAATGACTGAATGGAAAGTGCTTGTGTCTCACAGCTGTCAAGTGGTGCTCATTGAACAAGTAAAATTCAGATGGTTCAGTTATGAAGGCAAACATTCAGACTGCTTAAAAAAAGTAAAAACAGAGGTACATGGAATTCACACCTTTGAAATGGAATGATTTAATATATCTCTCTTTAAAAGCATCAGTTCAGCTTCAATGCTGTATTTTAATATATTTAAAATATTTTTTACATTCATAAAATATATTAAGAATGGTAACATTCTCTACTGGCAGTGTTGCAATTTAATCAGGAGTTTTAACAATAAATAAATTGATCAGTTAAATTTGTCATCTGGTTTAAAGTTCAGATGGAGAGGGTTACATTCCACTTGAAATGTTGTGGACAGACATTAGGAAAAGAAATTGATTTCAGAAGCTTCTTGTACATTTTCGTACTCATTATTGTTTCTGAATCTCACCAAATCCCTTTTTCATAGCAGTCAATTAAAAAAGCTGCTTGAAGGTTAGCTAATAAGGGAGAGCTATAAGAACAGTTGTTTTAAAATATGTAATCAAATTGAAAAATGTTACCGATTATTTCAGATAGATTGTCAATAACCTTTTTTAAAATAATTTTGTTTTTGTTAAGAAATACAGATTTTACAGGCCAGGGCTGTCAGCCAACTATTTTAGCCAACATCAGCAAACTTCATAGCAGCGAAATGTCTTTTGTGGTATTACAACATTTCCATTTTAATTATATCTGTCAGTTGCTGTGAATGGCTTCCAAAAATCTGTGCCTTTCAGGACAGATTAATTCTTTAATTAGAATAATTTTTTTAAGTACACATTTAGATGTAGATGTTAAAATTTGACAGGTGATTTCTAAATCAATTAATTTGCATTAGCAATTCCCCCCCCACTGCTTGCATTTCCAGTTTTAACTTTTGTAAAACATCTGGACTCTAAAGCATTTTTTTTTTTTAAGTGCTGTTTTTCCTACAGTTTCCATCAATTATATTCCACTTTAGTTCTGGTTCATACAGGTGGTTTCTCTTTTTAATTTTTTTAGCCTACATGTAAGGAATTTCACAGAAGCAAGTGCTTTCTTGGAAGGGAACAATTGGTCATCTTTGTCTGCAGATGCCATTAGAGCTTTCACAACATTACAGAGTGGTAAGATCCGAGGCTGCTGTTTCACCTCACATATAATGTAACACAGTATACATTCCTTTCCATGGAGAGCAGTCTTAGGATTTGTTAACTATGGGTTTGGCAACACATTTATTTTACACTGAGATCACTAAAACCATGTGTTGGCAATTTACTTTCCTATGGACCTCTGACTTGCATATCTGAAGAAAAGTATCCAAAGTCATTGCCTAAGCCTATAGTGTACTGAATGCTAATAAATCTTAAATTTCTACAGCTTCACAAAAATCTGCTTAAAATGGAATATTTAATGATAATGGAGGCAGATTTAGTTAAAAAATCCCTAAGTTCCTAGCTGGCAATTTTTTTATACCCACTCCTCTATATTCAACCTGTACAGATTGAATGGCAGCAGGATGCCCTGTGTTTCAGGATTTGGCTTGGCTTGTCATAGCCAGAAACTGCAGAAGGAAGGACATCCTTCCATGTGGCTGGCACCAAGCATTTCCACTGCTTGTGGAGAATTTGAGGAACTGGACTGTGCTTCTTTAGGAAGCACAGGAAATTTAGAGGTCACCTGGAAATCGCTCTTTTTCATAAACTTGTCACTGAAAAATTTGTTGTTAGACACCAGAAGTTGTTAGGTCTAAGTTGTTGTCCATCCTTAGAGATGCTGAAACCATGATGGAGCAAGCCCTGGACAATCTGCTTCAAGAAGCCCTGGGTAGAACCAAATGACCCAGGTGGTCTCTGGCAGATGATTCTTTTTGTGCCTGTGTTTGCACAAGAAAGGAAGAAGCTGCAAGCTGAAGATTGTGTGGAAGTTTGTCCATGACAGAATTGTTACAGATAAATTAAGATTCTGAGCATGTTTTCCTAGCTTGATCGCTTTTATCGTTAGTCTGTGAGATGTTATGGTTTTATGATGGTGTTAAAAAATTTCTGAATAGTTTCATTTTGTTCTTCTTCCATGTAGGACACTGCCTCAATTGAATCTTAACACACTCACACTTAGTGGTCACGTTTACAAATTTAAAATATTTTCACTTTAAATGTTACACCAACAGCGAGTTTGAGTCTGAGCAATCTTTTGAAAGATTAACTTCTTTAAAGATCTTCTTGGATTTTGCATAATTAAAAATCCAATAAATTTTTCTCCAGCCTTGTCACTGTCAGGGCATTAGTGGCTATAGGTGGCCTCTTCTCCCCAGCTGTTTGGGTAGGAAGCAGTAATTTTAGTGTTAATCTTCTTAGTGATACTCAGCACATGAGAGCCATGCTCAGTCCCCCATGGGAGGACATCTATGGTGCTAGATTTGCTGTTGCTGTGTTTTTTTCCTTGCTTCTGAATGGGTTTGACATCTGGCATTAACGATGTGAGTACAAGTGTATTGAGATCTTTTACTAGCAGATGTGAAAAGAAAGTCTCACACACCAGTGGTTTTCAAAAGAAACAAAAGCAGCTTAGCTGTACTGACAGAATGCTCAATTCCGATGAAACATCCTTAAAAATTTGGTGAAAGAAACCAATTTTGGAAAATACAAAAGATTGTATGAGGTTCACTTCATCTCTTGAAGAAGAATGGCACTTGGGCATTGCCCTTCTTTGTGGTGGGTGTAAATGAAGTGATAGCTTTTGCAGAGCCATGTACTGGAGCTCACACGTTCATTTACAGATGGGGGAGCAAACAAGGCAAATAAAAGATCTTCAGTAAAATTATTTTCTGAGATTGTTTTAGAAAAGTGTAAACTCCACTTAATCTGTGTCCAGGAAGATTGAGGAATAAATCTCAAGACATGTCTTCCATATTACATTTCTTGAGATGCATCTATCTTCCTTTAGTGTAGTATGAACCCAGTATGTCTTGCAGTCAAGTAAGCACTGAGCTACTTATTCTTTAAATCACTGTTTAGAAAGACAGTCAGCTACTGCAAACTATTTTTATTTATAAACTTTCTAAATGCTTTTCAAACAGCCTGCTAATTACTTTTTAACACAGATCTTTAAGTGTCAGAGTATTGTTTTATTAGAACCAGATATTAAAACCACGTTTTGTTGCAGTTGAAATTGAAACCACCTTCACTATTTGCTATGGAAACAAGATCTTTAAAACAAATGTGGTCTGTATGCTGATGTGCCAGTCCATGTATTTATGTAGCCAGTGAATTTTTTTCATGCCTTTTTGGAACCAGCTTGTAGAAAGAAATGTGAACCCAATCTTTTTTTGTATTAAACCCTGAATTAAGAGTTGATAATCTATGTTTATGTCAGAAGGTATGTGTTAATTGTTCCACTGGATTAAAATAATGATGGGGCAATTAACACAGGACGGTATGTGACCTAACTAAAGGTTAACCTAACTAAAGATTTCCCCAAAGTTGTGTCCCCTGTCATTTGCACACAATGATAGTGTGTTTTGTGGTGCCACTGTTATTAAAAGTTAAGGAGGGGCTCAGGTGCTCTTAAGGAAGAGTTGCATCATATTCTCCTTATTGATAGTCGTTTTTTTTTAAGTGTATTAAACAACAATTAAAAAAAACTAATCAGTTTCACTAGGTGTAAAATACCAGATAGCTGTTTTTTCCTTAGTATGTCAGTTTTACCTGTCAGCCTGTGGAAGACCATTGTGTGGGGCTGAGCATCTCTGACCTGAATGAGGAGTCTGTGTGTCATGGGAGGGACCCTGTACTGGTTGGGTGGTTGCTTGTGCTGAGACCAAAATCTTTGGTAAACTGCTCACCTTGAACACACCTTTGCCTGATCTCTGCAGACTGGTGTAAATAATTTACTGAAGTGATTCTGTTGTAAATGGGTGCTAAAGGCATCTGACACTTGAAAAAAATGTTATAAAAGTTGAAACAAATCTTCATGAGCTGGGCTATCTATTTTTTAAATACCTAATGTGTGTGTGTTTCTATGCAGGCTACAGAAACGTTGTTCCGAATGGCTGTAGCAAGAGGAGCTATTACACCTTTAAGACATGGAGAAGTAAGACTAAATATATATTATTTTTTTTTTGCACACGTGGTATAATGGTTCATTAATGTAGTGCTTTATAAGTTCCTGGGAGACGTACTGTCTTCAGGTAAGTGAAGAGGGCTGTACTTTTGTATAACTTGCATACCTCCATGATAGGTTTGTTTTAAAAAAGAAAGCAAGAATTTAAATCCTGCCCAGTGGAAGATTAAAGTATGCTTCAAAAATTACTGATGTTTCACTTGGCCTGAATGATAATTTATCCTTATAATAGAAATGAATCACAGGAATGTCTTTTTAGCCAGGTAATTTTTCACTGGATTTTCTCTATATAAAAATGTAGAATATAGAAAAATTCATATGAGATTGATTTTTGTCATGTGGTAGCTGCTGTGAGGCTACTTTATCCTTTGTTCTTTCAAGAAATTAGAAACTTCAGATAGTATATGAGGTATTAATACGTAGTTATTCTAAAGAGGATAAATATATTTGAATATTATGTTGCTCATACATGCTTCTGTTGACGGTGAACATTTGTTTTCTTCTATGTGTGCTTTTCTGTCAGGTGTTCTGAACATTCCTGATTAAAGGTTTCCAATATTGGGTGGTGGATTTTATGCTCAGGTTGAATTTAGTTTAAAAAAACCCACAAACTGCACATGGTCATGGCACTGGAAAAGAGAACTGATCTGGGCAATTCACAGCTGGATGCTACAGTGTACTGGATTTTAAGCTTAGAAAACTCAGTGTTTTTTTCATGGTGAATCTGTTGGTGATGAAATTCTTAGGCAACTTTGTTAAAATTAATACAATAGACACAACATTCAATTTGGAGTCTCTATCTACAGTTAACCTGAAATCTCATCTGTGTTGTAAAATGTTCCTTATGCTGATGAAATTGCTTTAATTTCTTTTTTGAAACAAAAAAGCATCACTGTCTGAAGATGTGTCTGAGATCTCCTGTCCTGCCATTTTCCTACGTTTTAGCTTTTCTGAATATGAACCCCTTATATTTTTTCATGTGGTGTTCTTCATTCTTTTCTCCAGAAGAATGTAATACAGTTTCCAGAAGTGTTAGTAATGGAATATGTGCAACCCTTCCAAATTCTCTCTTTCTTGTTTTTTTCAGGGAAGGATACTAAATTTTCTATGTTTTTATGATCAGGTTGCCCATAAAGTTTGTAGAGTCTCCATCCTTGTAGTTGCCCAGTGAGTTGTGGTAATTATGGAAAAGTCAAATGATGCATTTTTTTAAAGTGTAACTAATTGTATCATGCCATGCAAAAATTTTCTCTGCTGTGACTGGTATTCAGTGGCTGTATCTGACCTATCTTATGTTGAATCAGTCCTACTCTGATGTGGTGGAAAAAGTTCGGCTTTTTTCTTCAGATGTTTTTTCTGATCTTATATTAGTTGAATGCCCCCCAGGGCCAGAGGGAACCAGATGAGAAGCAGGAAGACAAGTGATTAGAAGATGTAGAGGGTGATGAGCAAAAATGGATCTGGGTGAAAGTGCATCTGTTTGACAATATGTACTTTATAGTGGTGTACTGTGTTGCATGACACTATTTTTGGGTTTCAGTTAATGCTAAGCTAGATAATTTACATATAAAACATGTAAAAATTGTTCAGAATTGACATTTTGTGTAAGAAGGCACAATGAAAGATCTTTTTTTCTCGTATTTTTATCAGGCTGTACGCAAGGGGGGAAATATTTTAACCCAAGGAAGATCTTTTCATTGAATTCCATTGTGGAATTATAATTTATTTGGTCTGAAAATGAGGAATGACATTAATCAAATGAAATTGTTTTTTCCAGAAGAAACTTATAATTATCAAGAGTCATATTAAAATATTTTTTAGCTTTTCCAAGAAATTGCTGAATGCTTGCACAGTGTAAATAGAAAGGGAGCCAGAAAAAAAGTTGAATATGAACTGGAGTTGACTGTATTTTGTTTGAGAAGTGCGAACTTGGCAGTGAAAATCAAAGCAGAGCAACTGTGGAAATTCCAGACTATGGAGGCAGCAATCCAAATGTGCAAAAGTGCTTTTCAGTACTTAAAAATGTAACACCACTTAATATTTAAGAAGATATAAAACTGTTCAATACTAGATGGAAAAAATGTATAAATACTTATGTTTTAAATTAATATTTAAAAAAATAGACTATTCTCTATGTACTGTTGAACAAATTAATGTGCAAACATTTATACAGGCAAAACAGGGTGCATGAAAAACAATCCATTATAATCCATCTTTCATCACTGGAAGGATTTATAATTTGTAAGATTAAATGTCTATGGGAAATGTCTTTTCTTCTCCTTCCAATCTTTCTCCATTCATGAGGACACATCAAGTCTTTATGCATATCGAATTATTTTTTTTGCTTTATTATTCTTGAAGAAATCAAAAAATGAGGTTGTATTGTTCTTCTGACTTTTGCATGTGGTTTGTAAAATTATTGTTGAGAGTTTAGGAAAGCGTTCTGCTGAAAGTAGCTACCAGATTTGAGTATATAGTGCTACAAAAGTATTTAATTGTGGAATATAGATCATAAAGGTTCCTGAAGAATCCTCTCAGCATTTCCCTTGCCTCCTGGTTGGGTTGAAGTGTAATAACATCATGGGAGGGAATCAAAACCAGTAACATAATTAATTTTTGGAATTCAATATACCATTTTTCACAAAAATAGTAATTTCTATCAGTTGCTTTGTTTTGAGGGTGGCATGTGAGGAAAAACCTTGTTTATTTATTAGTGCTTTTAGCTCATTTCTAAATGACCAAAAAACTGTATGAACAGATGTGATTACACCAAATTTATGATTGTGCTGAAGTCTTAGGGTTCATTCCATTAACGTCACAAGGTTTTGAATCAGTGACAGAGATAGCTGAGGCCTCTGCATTCAGAGTCCCTGGACCTGACACCATCAGAGAGCTTGCCCAGCTTTCTTCTTTCTTCTCCTTCTGGTCTTCATGAAGTAGAAAAAGATCTGCTGCAGTCTGTTTCTCAGTCACCCAGCCACTTCCAGACAGAGCTGATGCCTTTGTGGGTGCTGGCTGGTGTGGCAGAGGCAGCTGAGGAAGCAGTGGCAGTGGCAGTGGCAGTGGCAGTGGCAGGCTGCCTGCTGGAAAGGGGGAGAAGGGGAAGAAGAGGAGGCTGGTGCCTGGTTCATACTGCCCAGTTCTGCATCTCGTGGAGCTTGCCACACCTCAAGTACTGTGTCCAGTTCTGGGCCCCTCAGTTTAGGAAGGATATTGAGGTCCTGGAGCAGGTCCAAAGGAGGGCAACCAGGCTGGTGAAGGGACTCCAGCACAGATCCTATGAGGAGAGGCTGAGGGAGCTGGGGCTGTTAAGCCTGGAGAAGAGGAGGCTCAGAGGAGACCTCATCACTCTCTACAACTCCCTGAAAGGAGGCTGGAGCCAGGTGGGGGTTGGTCTCTTTTCCCAGGCAACCCTCAGCAAGGGCACGGTCTCAAGTTGTGCCAGGGGAGGTTTAGGTTGGACATTAGAAAGAATTTCTTTACTGAGAGGGTGATCAGACATTAGAATGGGCTGCCCTAGGAAGTGGTGGATTCTCCATCCCTGGAGATATTTAAAAAGAGACTGGATGTGGCACTCAGTGCCATGGTCTGGTAACTGCAGTGGTAGTGGATCAAGGGTTGGACTTGATGATCTCTGAGGTCCCTTCCAACCCAGCCAATTCTATGATTCTCTTTCTATGATTCTGCTGCTGCATGCTTGCCCCCCAGGGCAGGGTCAAGAGGAGGAGTAAGAGTTGGCAGCAGTGGCTCTGAGAAATCACTGGGTGCACAAGAGGAAGTCAGAATAAATCTGGCACAGGACAAGTTGAATTTTGATGGCTATAGACAGAGAGAGAAGATGTGGCCAATCTAATTTACACTGAGCAAGTGACATACCAAAAACCTGTGTTTCACCTAATATTTTTATGTGATGTGGAGGAATTGAGCAAGAAGGAGGGATTTGATTACAACAACTTGCAGGACTGATGTTCGCAGTGGAGGAGGGAAACAAACACACACAGCCCATCCAGAGAGTGAGTAGGAGGATAAACAGAGGATGTGGAACCCTTAATGGATAAAAATATTATGAAATATGGAGGCTGACATGGGTAACAGAGATATAATGGTGAAGGCATGATTCCCAGAGGGCTGGAACTGTTATCAGCCATGCATGAACTTTGTGGTTAATTAACTTCTTAATACATTTTTATGAGTTTATTAACTGTCTTTGTCTCTTTTCACCTGAAAAATGCTGGGACTTCCATGCAGAGGAATTCAGGCTTGTATGTTCAGATGTCATTAAGTCTTACCAGCAAAAACCTTACTGCTGCCTTAGAACTGGAGAAGGGCCATGCCCCACGGATTGTGCTCTTCTGTCTGAAATGTTAAGGCATATGGGAAACGTTCAGTATGGTGGAACTTATAAAATCCTGATGTAGTGTCATGAGATGAAAAAGACAAGAAAAAAAATTAGGAGAAGCGAAAGACTTGCATAGCAGATTCAGAAAGAAAAAAAAAAGCTTAGGCTATATGATAGGCTCCATTTTATGATGCCTGCTACAGCTGAGATGTTTTGAAGAGGTTTCAAAGAAAGGAACTGAGTCTTCAGTCTATAGTATTACAATAGGATGCCAGTAATTTAGGATAATTGGTGTTGTTTTCCCCCCAGTTCCACAAAAACCATTGTTCCTGAAACACTGTGAGAAACAAAATATACAAAGTGATTTCTAGGCTGTGTCGTTAAGTTTCTAAAGAGGTTCATTTCAGAGTAGCAGCTGTTTTCAGCTGAAGTACATGAAGAGATAACTCTGCAAAGCTGTCTAAGGCTCTGCTGAAGGTTACACTATAAAAAAAAATCCAAAAAAAGAACCACAGGTGGAAGCTGAATGGTGTGTCCTGTCTCTCCTCAGCTTATTTAGTGAATTTCCAGGTGAGTTAATGACCAGCATCCAACCAGAGTTTATGCTGATTTGCTGATGCTGACTCCTGATTCCTGTGAGAATTTACCACTTACATGGTCTGGATGAAAGAATGGGTGAATTTGCACAAATGTCCACCCATATACATTTGTCTTCAGTCTTGGAGAGAACAGCAGCAGTGCTTGTGGAAGGGAGGTGGTCAGACCAGTGCTCTTGTGGATAATGAAACCAGAGAATTCTTTGCTGTAAAATACCATTGTCAGCCAAATTTGAAGTAAAAATAGATATAAAAGTCTATGAAATTGTTGTACTTTTCAGCTTTAAATGTATTATGGCCTTAACATGTAAATATGTGTAATGATAGGCATTGCTATGGCGTTAGACACCCAGGCATGGAAGCATACTTTGTATTAAGAAGCATGTCTTTGCTTTTGTTTAGGGCCATGTTCAGCAGATTTCAGAGTGAAATTTTAATTGTGTGTTTTCTGGAAGGTAAACAATGTAAAGTGTAAAGCTGGTGAATGGAGGCCAGGTACTGTTAAAATGCTGATGGTACACTTGTAATTAAATTTTGAGCTAAAAAGCACACAAGGGGATTAGTAAGGATCTTTAAAATGCAATTTATTTCATATTTTTATATGTGGAAACAGTGATATGAAATACATAGTCATGCAGCACTTGGTCTATTATTAGTTATGCAGACTTTATCCTCTACAGTTTGCAGTTGTGGCAGATGTAAGGTGGCAGGGTCCAAGTGCCACCTGAGTGCCTTGGGTTCAAGCATTAAAACAAGGACTGCAACAACTCTCAAGATAAAATCAGTTTGTTTGGGTCTGAATAGGAAGGAGCTTGGTAAGAGCAATGCAATTGCTTCCAAACAAACAATTCTTACATTTTTGTGATAAAATGATTGTTTCGACAATTCTTTTTCAGCAGCATATTCTTTCTTTAGAAATCAAAGCCATGGTTTATATGAGGGGATATATATATATTCTAGAATAATGCTATTGAAGTAAATAGTAAACTTTTAAAAAATTAAGTTCTTTAAAAAGAAGTTGTGCATGTGTTAATTTATTGCATTTGTGGGTTGCACTGAATTATAAATAGCAGATCACAAAATTCAGTAGTTACTGAAACTATGTTTCTAAAAATTTTATCTCTTTTAAACTGTATGTATGCTTATATGTATACATACAGATACATATGAATAGGTTCTTTTTAACTGGAAAATTTTATCTTGCATTGATTTTAAGAAAAAATTTTAATCTAGGAATGGAGTGCAAGGTTCCTTGCCCTCTTTCTCTTTTTTTCTTCCTTGTCCACCATGTCGTAGCAGAGTCCAGGAACTCAGCTGTGTTATTAAGTCATGGAGACAAGAGCCATTTTATTGATAGCAATAACTAAGTTGTTGGGGTTTTTTGTTTTTTGGTTTTTTTCCATGACAAGGGATGTTCTAATTTTACTTGCCTTGGAAGCCATTAGAAAGATGCCTTTGTACACCTCAGTCGTATTCAGCTGTTGCTGTAAGGGTGACATGGAACAGAGCAAACATTTGAAGGATGATGGCCTTTATATAGGGGCTTATACTGGAAATTACTGTATTCTACATTGGATTATTTAATTTGGGGATTTGTCACTATGATGTTCTGCTTATATTTTTGGCCAGCTTCTTTGCAAAACATGAAACTCAGGACAGCTTCATAAAGAGTAACATTCAAAGTTCTGAAGAAGTTCTGTGAATCACTTGAGATTAATTTTCCTGGAAATAAAATTGCTGTGGGTACACTGCTTCCTGTGATTTCAGCTCGGGGCTATACCAGGCCTAATCACTTGTAGGAATATTAGAAACCAAATGGCACTGGGATAGGGGACATCTGAACCTCTTGCCCTCATGCCTTCCTATCACAAAGATGTCTTTATTGTCTGGGGTTCAAAAGTTCTGCTCTCACAGAAGGTCTCTGGTTTCCATGCTTTATTCTTGAATTCTTTGTTACTGTCATGTTAATATTTGAGGAAAGATGTTTTCTCAGTTTAACATAAATCTTGGAGCAGTAAAGACACCACAGTTACTGTCCTGAAGGCACTTTGCTTTTTAAGCCTTCTCTCTTGTCTGAGCCAAGGACACATTTCAGAAGCAATGCTGCTGCTCAAAATGAGCCTCTCTTGTTCCCACTGAGGTTGTAAAGCTCTCTGGAAAATGTTGTTTGGCATTGGGAAAGAAATCTGGTTTGGTACAATGAAATGTACATTTTTGTAAGGTCATGTTATAATATTCATGGGCCTTTTCTACTTTCAAAGTAGGATTGTCAATCTCTTGGATCTTGTCCTGTGCATTTCTTCCCTCCTGGTTAAGGGTTGCTAGTACACAGAAAAATGTGTATTTAAAAAAAAAAAATCAATACGTTGCAAACCAGTGTCAATTTAATTTAACCAAATCATTTTTTAATATCTTGTGTAAGATCCAAAGTTTACAGTATTCATTCCAAAGATTACAGTATTCATTTGTCTTACTGTTGCTCTCTTAATTTTGAAAAGTATTTGCAAAACTAAAGAAGGGAGCTACTTGCAGGCAGGTTTGGGTCCCTTTTTTTTCTAAAGCAAGGTCTTTTCTCTCTCTTTCCTAAGAGAATAATCTGTACTTTGACTTCTAGTTTTTTTCAAAAGCAATGTGTTTTAAAAAAAAGAAAGAAAAAGGTATCAAAGATGAGTCTTCTGAATGTCAGTTTAAAATCCTTTTACATTACTGGCATAAAGTTACAGCATTCTCTTTAGTGAAATCTTTCCTGGATACAGTATTGAGTTTGTCTTTTATAACATCCTGCAAAAGAGCAGTAAATGAATAAAATGTATCCATAAGAACAGAACTTTTTTATAGACTGCCTACTTAAGGTTTTGGTTTGGGTTATGTGTCAGAAGTATTTAAAAATAGTACTGGTATCTGGAAAATCCTTCTGGCAGGTCACAGTGAATAACTTAATTGCTGAAAACTGGCATACTTTATCTATATTATCTGGAAGAAAGTCAAAACTCAATAACTCTTCTGATTAAATGCAATGAAAACTAAAACTTGATTGGAGAGGGAGAGAGGGGGGGAAAGAGACAGAGAGAGAGACACACAGAGAGAAAGAGAAAGAGAATGTAATTTTACCTTGGGGAGAAAAACTGCCAGATTACTTTTGAGGTGTTCCAGTGTACAGTGTTCAAGTGATGTTTTTGCCATTTATTCAGTTGTGTGAAGGTGTTATTTGTATAGCTTGTCCTGGATAATTGAATTTATTTGTTTTATAGGTTTTAATTTTTTTTTAATCATTAAGAGAGAAGTAAATTTATCTCAAAGCTTGAGCTGAATAGGACCTTTTCTGCTCTTTTAATATGCAATTTTAATATTGCAATATGCAATATGAGGATATTTAGTTTTTTACCAAAAATCATCATAAGCCTTGAGCCTTCCAAATAATTTGAAGGTCCAGTGGTGAGATTTGTAGGTTGGGGAACAGGAAAAATGAATACGAATCGCATATGGTACATATTTAAGGTAGAAATAAATATGTTCCAGAGTATGGAGACCACTGAAGGAAGATAACACATAATTTTGGAAACTTAGAGATGATTTCTCTTCTGTATTGAAAGTTAACTGGGTGATTCATCCTTTGTACCCTAATTGTATGGAAAATATAGTCTGTCTGTTTTCATAGAGTGAAACAATGTGGTTTAGAACTTAAGCATTTGACATATCATGCTATGCATTTTTTTTTTTTAATGTCAGGATGTTGGTATGTATGTATTATAATAGTAATTTCCCCTTTGCGAAGTGAAATACAGGGCTAGAAAGTAAATTGGATTATGCTCAAAATATTTGTCAGGTATCTTCCTCCAAGAAGTTTTTGGCAAGGAGTAAAGTAAGGAGAGAATTACCTATTTTAAAGACTTCGTAATACTTTGCCACTATATTTCATATTTCTTTTTCTTTTTGGTCAGCAAAACAGGGAATGCATGGCAAATGTAGGCAACAAAACACTACAGCAACAAAACTAAATGAAAGGAAATATATTTACTTCCCAATCTACTTTCTGTTTTTACATGACTTGGTTGTTCAAGAAATATAGTACTGGAAAATATATGATACTATTTTCTTTAGATAATTGTTCTTAATTTATATCTTGTTAAAATATGTAGTTCATGATTGTCAATTCAAATACAGACATTTTCAGTATTATTTGTTTAATAACTATTTAATTTGTATTATTTGTTTAATAACTATTCAAACTGGGGTCTTATGTATCATGGTCTTGGACTGAAATGTATCTTCCTTTATACTTAAAACTTGCCCCCAAAGACTGAGCCTGGCAGCTCCATTGTTCTACCAGAGAAAAGAGAATCTATAGGGAAAACTTTACTTCTAGACCTGCAGAAAGGGACAGAAGGTTTTATAGGGGGTTGGTATTTGAATAATGCTTCTTTCTCACTTCGGTGTTGTTGGTGCTAATGTTATGTTAAGATATTCATATAGTTGAAGAAATAGAAAACTGTGATAGCTATTTCAACTGATAAATCTAAATTTGTTCACATTCCTGCATGCATTTAAGGATGCTAAATACATGCTAAAGATGTGTGCTCTTCATTTTCTGTGCAAGCTGTTTGAGTCAGGCTGTTGGAATGATGATAGTCTCCCCAATGTATGAATGTGTCACTTCACAGTTAAAATACAGCATGTTCACTAACATATAGAGTATGTTAGAGTCACTTGGAAGAAAGGATGTCTTATCTTTGGTGTAAATGTTAGTTACAGTCAATGATTTCTAGCAAATGAAATGTCATATTCCCTTAGGGAAAAAATGTTCTCAGTCATTCTGCTGTCCCAGTTTAAGTTATTTTATGCTTCTTATCCATATATTAGACTTCTTCAAATGTCACTGATCACAGAAAAAAATGAATGACCTTTAATAGCTTTTAATTGTCCTGTGTATAAGCAGATTGCATAAATCACAATGCAATTGGAAATGCATTTTTGTTTTTGTAACATGTGCTATGAATGTGCTGTAGTCAGCAAGAATGCTTTCTGTTTCCTGTCTGATAATCAGAGATTGAAAAATCATGTAAATAATACTTTCTGTTTCCTTATTAATGAATAGTTTTAGGTTGTAGCTGGGGAACTGATAAAAAGTAAAAATGGTGAACAGTATGAAGGGGAGAGATGTGAACAGAATGAGTGTGGTTAAGTAGTAATGACTTGGATTTATCTTTGGACACTGTCTCCCACAAGATCCTCATAGACAAGCAGCTGAAGTATGGGCTGGATGGGAGGAGAGTGAGGTGGACTGAAATCTGGCTAAACAGCTGGGGCCAAAATATTTTTATCAGTGACACAAAGTCTAATTAGAAACCAGTAACTAGCAGTGTACCCTGGGGGTCAATACTGGGTCTGATCCTGTCTAACATCATCCTTAATAATCTGGGTGGTGGGGCAGAATGTATCCCCTGCTGCTTTGCTGGTGTCACCAAACTGGGCAGAGTGGGTGATAGACCAAAGAATGGTGCTTGTTATCCCTGAGAGGGTTGAGAAATTGACTGACAGGAACCTCATGAAATTCAACAAGGAGAAGTGCAAAGTCCTGCATCTGGGGAGGAACAACTGCAGACACCAGGACATGCTCAGGCCACCCAGATGGAAAGCAGCTTAGTAGAAAGGGACTTGAGTGTTCTCGTTGGTGTCAGGAGGACATCAGCCAGCAGCAGGCCCTTGCATTAGACTTTTGGTTATGTAGTCTCCATCCTCAGAGGTAGGTGAAACTGGTTGGACCAGTTGACCTCTGGAGGTCCTTTCAAACCTCAACCATTCTCTTGTGATTCTCTGTACTTATGTTTGTGTTTAAAGAGCTAAATTTTTGAACTTTGCATTTTATTTTTCTGTATGTGTAAAAGTACAGTAATGACAATTTTATTTGGTACGTATTTTCTCCATATTATACAAAACTAAAGATTTAAGTCTTACCTAAACTTCTCTTAAGCTGTAAATATATCAAAAGACAGTAAGGGAAGCAATTCCAGATTATAAAGGCTAAGGGTTTTAGTGTTCTTTCCAAAAAATGAAGGAATGAGAAAATACTGTTTGGGGGTTTTTTTTGTATTTATAGGGAAGTATACTACTGGAATTGAGAACTGATGCCCAAAACAGCAGGTAATGTTTGGTGACAGGATTGCTGTCTGCATTGGATGAGAACTGCTGGATTTATGGACAAGTTAAGTCTGGTGGCACATTTGCAGTGATCTGAAACCACATTTAGGAGAACAGTGTAGCCTTAGGCATTTAAATACCTCTACAAATGTAAAGCAAGTTTTTCTTAAGAGAAGGTCAAATGCCATTGCTTAGTGCTCAGTTGTGAGCATTTTGGGTACTTGGAGAATCAGTAACAAGGTCTTTATTGAACTGTATATTCTTAAAGTTCTGTAGTAACTGCCTGCATTGCTTTACAGTAACAATTTAACATAGTATTTTACAAAAATGAAATCTCTGTTGTCTCAGAAAAAATTGTGTGATTTTTCTTGACTATTATCTTAATCTGAGATGGTTCTGATAGGTGAGGGTCTATTCTGCCAGCAGGAATGTTAGTGTGAGTGAACTGTTGGAACTATTCTCCTACTCTGAACCATGAAACCAATCTGTTCCTGTCAGTTGCAATTTTATGGAAACTTAATTCTTTGTTGATGGATTCAGGTGAAAAATATGTGGTTTTGATTACCAAACAGTACGTGGTTTCTTATGGTCATGGTGAACATTCCTCTGGACATATGCATATGTTCAGCTGTGCCTGTATGACTGCATACATCTATTATACATGCATATTCCTCTAATAAAAAAGATGTTTCTAAATATTTGTACTATAATATATAAAACTATATAAATTATTAAATATTTCTATGTTTATTATAGTTAAATAAATATTGAGTTTCTTTGCTTCTAAGTTTCAGATTCTCGTGATTTTTAAATCAACCCTTGGAATAGTATTTAGCATAACTATGTGCCAACTAATGAGCCTTTTTTAAGTAGCACTGTTTTCTATAGGAAATATGAATTATACAGTTGACTGCCTGGATAAAATAATGACCTTTCATTTTTAAGTATCCTGCAGAGCTGCAAAAAATTAACTGGTATCTGCAGTCTGCCTAATAGGCTGCTCACCACATCACCACATGCAATTAAGCATAAATGATTTTTCTGTTCAAGACAGGCTCAAGACTGATTTAGCAATGAAACTTAATTACTTTTAGCCCTTAGAGAAAATGGCCCAACAAGGTTGAGGTTGTTGGCAGGGCAATGTGGGAATGCTATTGCTGAAACTCCCTTCCCTATTTCTGATTTTCTGTTAGCAGTACTTAGCACTGTTAACCTTCAATTAACCAAATATTCCCACAAAAATTGCACATTATGTTAATTTTTTCTTTGTGACAGGCTAAAAGGGAAGGATAATGAAACTGCAGCTTCTTAGAAACAAGTGTTCTGACTGAATCCAAATGATTCACTGAGCAGGTGAAATTCTTTTGTACCAATGGAAATTGAAACTTAAAAATTAGTTCCCAAATGCCTGTGTGTGTGTAAGGTCAGCATTCTGGCCATAGAAATCTCAGGCTAAAAGCTAAAGTTAATGCACATGTGCTTTTTGACAATATAATATAGGTAAATTGTTTATTCTGTATTTAGTTTATAGGCAAATGGTGAAGGAACTAAATATATATATATATATATATATATATATATAAAATAAATATTAAGAGGCTACTTTATACTCAGATTTGCTTTGTTTGAGTTTTTAGGAATGCCTTATTTAAAGGAAACAGGAACTTCAATTCTGTGACTCCAAGGAATACATCTGGAATAACAATTCAGAGGGACATATGGCATCAATTGGCTTATATTTTCCTATATGGGGTTCTGATTGCAGTAAAAAGGAAGACTGCTCATTAATTATGCAAAATTAAAAATACAAATGCTGTTGTTGATTTATATACCCTGTTGAAGTACTGAAGTTCTGAAAAAATGTGGAATTTGGACAAAGAAAATTGACTTTTCTGTTTGTCAACTCTGGCAATTTGATTTATTTTTTTTTCTTTTACCTTCGTAGTATATTTTTCCCCCTAAAGATTTTAACTTCCTTACTCTTATCTCTTCATAGAGATAAGTCCCTCATTCATGTCTATAGGAATCTAATTTACAAAGAAGTGATAGTACAGTTGTAATTAGTTCAATATAATTGCCTTCTCAGTAGTATTCAAAGTCTTACAGCTATGGACATGCTTATCAATGGAATTATTAAAGGTAACAAAACTCAACATGTGCTTAAATATTTGCAAGAACCTGCACCATGGGACACTGATGTCCAAAGGCACATTTAGCACACACTTGAGTGCTTTACTCAGTAGGGAGCAAATTTAAGTATGTGTATGTGTCCGTTTAATTTTAACAGTATTTAACCAAATAGGGGAGTTAATTTTTTTGTCAGAGAAGTAGTAATAATTTTAGCATATACTTATATTTATTTTTCTTTTTAAATCTGGGCATTGATAGACTCATAGGAATGAGCACTGACTTAGTCTTCTATTTACCATCCCTGGAATACTTACCACCCTTGGCTTATATTTAATGTCTTTATTGGATCTGGGATATTTCTTGTTACACTGAAGAGGAGTAGGGGTTTTTTGGGTAGTGAACAGCCATTTAAAAATTATTTCCTTGAACTCATGAATATACTCAATGAATCTGCAGAGGGGCTTGTTGCAACAATTATCAGGAGTTTATCAGTCTGTCCCTTTCTCAGCCTGTTCCCAGTTGTGTATACTCTTGCTTTGACTTGCTCAGGTTGAAATTTCCTAAAACAAATGAAACTGATGCCCCTCAGTGCATGTATCAGCTTGGTGGAACTGGATTATGTGGAGCCTCATTTGAGATTAACTCCACAATACTGTAAAATATCACTCATTAATAGTTTGCTAACATTGCACAGATGGTTTATATGATAATCGTTAATGCAGAAAAAAACAGGTTATTTATCCTAGAATATACTATAGAGAGATTATTTTTACTGACTTTAACAAATGCTTTAGAGGATATGTTTTGCTATAGCATTTATTAAAACATCAGCATAAGATTTTACTACAAGACCTATTCAGGTGCTACCCAGCAGTGGATGTACTGACAAATAACTGGCTGAAAATAAGTTCCTCCTTCAGGCACTTATGCCAAGACATTTTTATGCAAGCAAAATTAATTAAGGTTATGTTACTGATACTGTATCAAAAAGTGAGAGCTGTTTTAACACTTCAGGTATCAGGCTTGTGTCTGAAATATACAGAAAATTTTGTGCATTTGAAAGTTGAGGAGAATTTTAGAAAAACTGTATGAAAGAATTCAAAATTGATCAACTCATTCTCGAGTCCTCAATTTACCTCCTCCCATAAGAGGTGAAGGTGTCATGGGTAGATGTGACCATAGAGCAGGCAGCTCTGCTCTTTGCTGTCCTCTCCTGAGGGTGATTGTGGGCTGGGTTTGGAGTTGGTATTAATCCATTCTAGGCAGGGAGAGTAGCAACCAGCCCTGTGCATGCAACACATGGTGTAACCCCTGCTCTGGCATTCTTTCAACCAGACTTAATATCTTCTTCCCCTAAGTGCTCTCTCTGCTCATACCATCCTGACACTTTTCCCTTCAGAGATGCCTCCCTACTGCCCTTTCTTTCATAATAGGCCATATAACTGCCATAGATTAAGTAATTTCTAAGTTTTGTTGCACAGTGTTTTTTGTTTTTCCAAGCTGTTGTGCAGAGGCATTTGCTGGTACCTCTTGGTGTGAGGAAGTCCTGCTATTCCTGTTAGGTGGCCAGGCAGGGACTTGTGTCCCTGCTGTCCCCATCCTCAGCTCAGTGCACATTGCCCCAGGGATCTTGGTGTCCTTACATCTTGTCCACTGCCCCTCTTCGTTTTCTCCCATATTTCAACAGGAATTTTTTAGGATGCTATCAGGACAAAGTCTTTCCTTATTTAGGAAGAGCCCACCAGGTCTGCACTTCTGCAGCGTCATTCCCAAAGTGAGGGCTGGGTGCAGAGAGATGTGGGAGGGTGCAAGCCTTGCTGGAGTGGCACTGAGATGACAGGGACAGTCTGTGGACTGATCTAACCATCTGATCACAGGAAGATCATGGAAAAGGAGGTCTGTAAGTTATAATATGATTTCTGTGCTGTCTGCTTTTAGCTCTCTCCAGTCCCAAGGCACCAATTGTGAAAGTTTCTGGAAGCAGGAATTTCAAGAGAGCTAAAATGAGATAAAGTTGCTCTTATTGCTGGAATATCTAAGTATAGAAAAATTTGAACCCTTATCTGTTCTAAATCCTTTGTGTATCGTAAAGAATTTTATCCAAGTTGTTTTTTTTTTTTGTTTTTTTTGTTTTGGGTTTTTTTGTGTTTGGTTTTTTGATGTTATTATCTAGTATAATATGAAACATTTGAAGATACATTAATGAACCAGTGTTGCTTAATTTTTTTCTTTGACCTCTTCCTGTATATTAAGCAGATTATAGTATCAAAATACGGCAGTAAATCTCTTCATAATTAAGTTCTTTGTTGATATCTTAAGAGTTTGAAATTCCTTTGGGTTTTCCCACCACCACCTTTGAAGATAAGACCTGATGTGTCATGTTTTTCACCATTCTAAAGTAGTTTCTGCTCAGGTGACCTAACAAGCAGATAAAAAATGGTGCTATATTTGGGGTAGAGAAACGATGTAAGAGTTTTATTTTATGTATCCATTTATAATTTTTTTATATATATAGAATTGGCAAAGTTACAGCCTTTCAGAATATCCAAGTATTTATATCCACTTGTGAAGCCTTTTTATTGATTGACACCTTTCTAGAGCAGTTTTTAATTGGAAGAAACTAAAACTTTGCTAGCAATTCAGTATTTATTATAGGTAGTATCTGAGAAGGGTCCTCATTTTTATCTCCAGACTTCCCAATAGATAATTTTTAAAACAAACCAAGAGATAAGAGAATTGAATCCTAACATAATTTCTTTTTTGTTTTTTAGTTGCCTATTAATGGCTGGTTTGTGTTTTGGAAATATTTCAGCTTAAAACCATGGGGACCTCAGGTCAGATTCATGTAGACTTTGTCTATAAAATCTGTTAGTATTAAACCCTCATACTGTTTTATTGTGGTATTTCTGTTTTGTGAGTTCAGTTTTTGTTTTAAGAAGCTGAATAGTAATAATGTTTTGTGATTTATTTTTTTTTTTTACCCCCCAAACAGTATTTTTATATGTTTTTCTCCCTTGGTTGTGTGCCACAATATCAGTTAATATTTGAAGAAGCATTTTGTTTCCCCAGTAGTGAAGTAGGTGTTCTCCAAATAGTATTGAAAGTTTTCCAGAAGTTCTGGAAGCAATCTGAGAAGTACTTTGATGTTACAATATTTGTACATGGATACCAGGTTAAAAGATTTTGTAAAAGGTTCAATTTAGTTTCTTTTGCAATTTAAACTTAAGGTCTTTAACACAAAGGAAGCAACAGAACTCCCCTAAGAGAGTGGTTTTTTACATTTTTTTTTCCACAAAAGCAAGGCAGCTTGTAATTAGGGTTGAAAAGAACTTTTAATGGTGTACTAATTTATTCTTCTTCCTTGTCCTGACAGGTTTAATTATTTCTAACTATCAGTGAGTAGACTGATGACTAGCCCAGAGTTGACCAGTTCCACTGATGATGGGATAGTGGTAAAACTGTCCATGCTATTTTGTTTCCTTTTTTTTTTGTAAGTTGTACTAGTGAGTTATTTTTCCTCAAGTAACCTGTATTTTACTCAGTTGTAAATAAGTCATTCAGACATTTTCTTTGGATCTAATGGGCATTTTTTTTCAGTTCCTTTATGATCACTCTGGCTGCAGTTTAGAGTGTTTAAAACAGTTTTAATAAGATCAATATTCCCCCTTAAATTTTTACTCTTTCTTTATAACACATTTAAAACAAAAAGCAAACAAAAAACCAAACAAAAACCTTAAATTGTCTCCCTCTTGTAATATATTTTCTTTTCTTAATTCCTGGTATTTTTTCTTAATTTAAGATAACAAAGTAATTTATTTAACTTTTTCGTACTCTCTCCCTCAGTGCCTTCATCATTTTTTCCTTTTACCCTTTTGCTTCAGGAAATGTGTCTTTCATGTCACTCTCAGGCTAGGGAATAGCCAATTTATATAAAGACCAAACTCTACCAAAACCACTGTCTTTTATAATTTCCACAATAAGCAAAGTCCTTTCCTTCATCCTCTTCAAACCTTTTGGTGTTGCCTCCTTCAGTGTTATTTATAACTTGTAAGGGCTATGGGGTTATTATCCTACATCTGTGTGATCCATCTCATCTGATGAATCCCACTGAAGCTTCTCCCTGCACACTGCTCTGCTCAGTTATTTCTGAAAGAATGTGGAAAGTCTCAGATTATCAATACAGCTTTTCCCAAGGGCTGAATAGCATAATGCTGCAATGGCATTTGATTTATGGAAAGTGATAAGGAGGTGGGGCATAGAAAAGTGAGGAGGTGATTTTCCTGTCTATAAAAAAGTTCTGGGTGAGTAAATGTTGACAAAAACCCTTATGCAATTATAAAATACAATTGATTACTCTGTGAGTCAGAATAATCGATTCATTTTAGTGAGTCTTGGTGGACTTGTCTCATGGTGAACAGACTTCTGTTGCTTTCTGCCTTAATGGAAGCAGCTGAATTAGAGAAGCAAAACAGCATCAGTGGATGCAGCTAGCACAGGAGGCTGTGCAAAGGGATGACCTTCAGTATATTCTGCACTCACCTGGTGCTCCAGACTCAAAAACAGGCCATCTCATACTTGAAAGCTTTGTCATTACTACAATTCAAAGGGAAAATTACAGAGGTTGGTCTGAAGATATCAGTTTGCTCAAAGAAGTGGTGTTCTGACGTTCAGAAAAAGACCCAGTAACCTAATATATTTGGGAGTGCACATCAAGTATGACAGGAGAAAATACCTCACAGACACAAGCTTATGAGCTGAAACAGTTAAAGTGTTGTTTTCCCCTTGATTTACACTGAAAATATCTTTGTCACTGTAAAGACCAGGCATTTGTCTTTTAAATATTCAAACTTGGGTCACTGCAGAAGTTGATGTACTCATCACTGAAGCTGAGTAATTCCCACTGCCAGGAAGGAATTTAGTTTTCTAAATCCCCACTGGAAGTCTATGGCTGGTGCTTTTACTTTCCTTGATTCCTCCTGTTGGCTGGAATCCCTTTATGGATCTACTGACAGTAAATTCTTTATTCATCTGTTCACCAAAGAACATCAAATTCTTATGTGCTCCTCTTAAAAATATGTAGGGTTTCCTTCTATATTTATTTTGTCCTTAGAGAGCTGTAATTATTGCCAAGTAAGTGATCTGAGGTGTTTAAAACATTATTGCCTCTAACCCAAATGATTTTTATCTGTTGTGATGTGGCAGAATTATTTTGATTGTGTGAATAAAGTATCGTAAAGTATTATTTGCAAGATTTCATTAAAAAGATGTGAGCACAATAGTTCTTTTTTTTTTCACTAAAACTATTGTGTATATTTTCAAACTTTCAGCTGACTGTAGCATGACTGATCTATTAAAGTATCGTCCAGATTAAAACTTGTGTATAACAGCATTGTATTTCTAAAAGTGGTTTTTTTTCCCCTCCTGTAATTTGATAGCTGAAACTATCAGTCTGTGTTTTACACTGGTGTATAATTGCTTGAATATGTGTAACCTGATCCTTTCCTCAGAATTGTAGCTATACTGAGACATGTGCTGCCTGCTCTGCTCCATTCTGCTTTTGTCTCTGTTGTTTTCACTTTTGTAATGATTCCCTGTGGTCCATGAACATTAAGGTCCATGTGAGGTCAACCATACCTTGCAGATAGTGACAGTAGTGCAAATAATGACAAATACAGGGGGAGGTCACACACTGTTTCCTGTTTCCTGTATTTAATCTGGAGGGCTGTGATTTGTGAGCAGCCTGCAAGGATGCTGCACATAGTTTGGTCTTTAGGTTCAAATTTGAATTGCTGAATGTTCTACCATTCCCAACTTCCTTTTATTTTCAGTTCTTTTAAATACTTTCTGCAGAAGGAGTGCGTTTGGGGATCTTGTTTCTCAGATTTTGTCTTTTTCTTGTTTTACTCATGTTTTATTTCACTACTTTTAATGGGTGTGGTTTAACAAAGCTGTTTCTGTTTAGTCACCACCTGTATTTGGGTAGTGTGAAAAGGAAATTGGTCCAGCTAAGGAGTAATTTTACTTATATGACTGTAAGAGCTGATGGAGGAGAAAACCAAATATTTTCTTCAGTGGTACAAAAAGAACAGGTGACTCTAGGCTGAAAATACCTTTTTTGAATTAAGCAGGAATGAATAGATAAGGGCAATTGTAAGCTCAAAGGATTTCTGTCTCCACCAGCTAATTCTAATAAGTAATTTAATAACACTTATAACAGTAATAAAAGGTAGTAAAGCAGGCAAGATATTCTGAATAGAAAATAAAACCAGCATCAAACTCTTTTTTCTTCAGCTTTTTAATAAGCCCTTTCTAAATTGTAAGATTATGAACTTCTGCTCATGCTCTGATGAACAACTCTCCTTGGCTGCTGGAAATTATGGAATTCTTGGCCTCACTGTGAATGCCTTTTGCCTCTGGGCAAAGGTGAATGCAACTGGTTGTGGTGCTGGGCAGGGGGGTTTGTTTGGATTGCTTTTGAGGAAACAAAGGAAAGATGAGATCCTTTTGTTACTTCTTGAATTTCAGAGAAATGGCTGAAATAACTGGAAATTGTGACATAAAAAGACTACTGAAAGATTTAGTGGGTATTTGTGAAAGCTTTGCCTTAAATATGGAGCAATGAAATCTGATGACATAACCTATATCTGCTCTGTCTCAGGTGTCTGTTATTAACCTAGCAGAAGTTTTTGTTTCAGGATACTTTCACTGAGATTGGCTAGGATTTTAATTTTTTTTAATATATTTTTTTTTAATTATTTTTTTCTTACATGCCCTATTGGGAAAGAAGAAAAATGTGATGAATACCCTGATATTATGCACTCTGTCATTTTACAGAATAGGATGTGCACTTAAGCTGTTTTACAGGAAAGTCTCTTGAGACTGTTGAGGAAACAGGCCAGAAATAGAATTAAGCCAAAACTGCTGACTTTTTAAGAAGAGTTTCCAATGATAACAGGATTTAAACTAAAAGCAGTTTAATTTCAATTACATTGCTGCAAATTGCAGGAAAGAAATTTTACCTTGAATTTATTTTTTCCTGGATTTGGTTTTGTTAACCCATTGATGGTGTTGTTGCATTGCACTTAGATGTTCTCATAGTTCATTTATATTATTGAGTGCAACTCACATCAAGATAACATTTTGGCAGTGAGGGACTGACTCCACAATTTGTTCCTAGAACTGTTTTTGCAGAAGCTGCCTAAGAGTAGCTGAGAGATGAGTGTTTTCAATTGGTCATCCCTATACCCAAAGGCATTTGATTGGCTTCATTCATATTGCAATCATCTGGTTTCTATCAAGTTTAAATAGTATTTTCTCAATGTAATCCCATTTTTAAAGCCATTTCACTAGATTAGTTGGCAGTTCATTTGTTCACACACCTCTCAGAAACTCAGAATTTCTCTGTGGCAATTTGGAGAGCCACAGAGTAGAAATATTTCACGACCAACTGTGGGTGCATTTCACCTTTTTCTGTATTCTTTCAAAAGTGCCCAACTTCTAATCAAAAAGACCTCTGACTCATTGGGACCTAATGAAATAATTTGCTCTTCTGCACCATTTGAAAGCTGTAAATGCAGGAGATACAGAATGAAAGAGCATGTGTGGAGTCCTGTGATCTTTGCTATATAAAGCAAAGATGAACATATAGTTGAGTGAAATAACTCTACAAAGTCTTCTTGTGATAAAAAACTTGGTGTCTTTGTGCTTCAGAGCATTACCTGCTGAGGCTGTTCAACAGGACAGCAAATGTGTTCTGGAAAGCATAAAGAAATTGGTTGATGTATTTGGTGGTGTATTTGAAGACCTTCATAGTAAGTCATCAGTTCAGAGTACTGAGTGGTTTCATGATGTGCTTTTCCTTCAGTTTTTCTTCTTATCATGAGAAGACTTTGTTGAGTTATTTCACTCATCTATACGTTCATCCTTTGCTGTCAAACAAACAGCTTCTTCACCTGTGAGAATTTGTGCTGTGGCTCACCAGGCAAGCTTAGTGGACACTCATTGACTTCATGAAAAATGGGTTACTTAAAATGTAGAAAAGGTCATTGGAGAAGAAGATTAACATCAGTTACTCCTTTCAAAAAAACCCCAAAACACTAGTTTTGCAGGTGCATGGCTAAATTTTTCCAGGTCTGGTGCACTTAAATGATAAAATTCAGATCCATGCACAAAAAACAACAACAAAAGATTTTTGTTTTGTTTTTGTTTTTTTTAAGATTTTGGGAAGTGCTTGTGAGGCAGTGCTAAAAGAACCTTTAAATTTTTGGGTAGTTCCCTGAAATATGTCAAGATTAGAAACAACTGTGTACTGGCTGTTGAGGCTCTGCAATAATGTCAAGAGCTCATTAAATTTAGCTGCATGATTGGTTGTATGGGCAGTCAAAAACGCAGATCATCTTCCCATAATGACTTTTTCATGTTCCCAGTAGATAATTCCTGGGATGCAACACCAGACTCTTGGAAGCAGGTGCTCTTTGCAGTTAAATCAATGGATTAGACAGCTATTTCCTTGAAGATAAGCTTCTAATTAATTTCTCTGGTAACAATTATTTTTCTTAAATAAAAATAATCTTTGCAGATTAATTTTTGGGGGTCTTGATAACCAGCTCATAGCTATATGCTTTTAAAGAGGTTTTGTGAACTGTGCCTAAGGTTCTTTCTCTGAGTTCTTTTGTGTATACTTATGATATTATTTGAATCTATCCTCTCTTATATTTTAAAGTAAAAAAATAAAATACAATCATAGTACCTTCAAATAACACCATACTTTTGAAGTTCTCCAGAAACAGACAGCTGAGATCTGGTAGGCCATGTAGCCTGCAGTCTCTTTCCCTGTCTTCTCGCTCCATCTTTTCCCACTGGTCTGATCCCATTATGGGGGTGCAAATTGTCCCTGGGGACTTCACCTTCATGCTGGCTTGGGTGAGAGATGTCACCTGGAGGGTTGGGACAGCTCTTGTGGCAGCCCTTCCCCCTCCACAGCTCCCAGCTGGGAGGTACTGGGTGCAGGCACCATTCCCACCTCTGTGTGGGGTGGCCAGGGCTGAGGGAGGGGGAGGCATGGAGCAACTGGGAAGGTGCAGAGCAGAATAGGCCAGTGGTGTAAGAGTAAGAAAATTGTGGTGATTTTAGTTGGTTTACTAAATATTAATTTTAGAATGTCATATTCTGTATTGGGATTTTGCTGCCATGTAAGCAACAAACTGTCTCTAGGCATAAGCAAATACCTGTACCAGCTTTTACACATTTAAGAAAATATTTAAACAATCGCCAAAAGTTACAGTTTTATATTAACCTTGGTTTATGTTACTTTTGTTGGTTTAATACTATTTTTTTCTTTATTGTGGTAGGAGTAACAGTTGCAGAAGTAATAGGCATTAATATGCCTTTTCTGATAATGTCAAAGCTTTTTCCTGAATCTTTAACTTTTGTGTTAAGAAGTAATGACAAATCTCTCCCATTTAAATAGCAGTTGGTAAAACAAACAGGGTAATTTTGAAACTTCCAGGAGAAATATGAGCATAATATAATGTAAGTAGTTCATCCTAGTGAAGTTGTAATGAAGGTCTGCATAAAAGAAAAAAGCATGTTTCCTGGTCTCTGAGCTTTTGCTGTGTTATCTTTTTTAAAAAAAGTACATTAATAAGTATTTCAGTAAAACACTGTTATTTTTTTCCCCTGAATTCTGTATCAATTTTGAGCTTCTCCTTTTAACTTCTGATAATCTTAAAGCTTTAATAAAATCTTAGGGAGAGACTGTGAATCTATCTAGAAAAGTTTAAAATAATGTTTCTCTTAGTTTCTGGGTAGAATCTCATCTTTCTACTCAGTGTCCATGTAGGAGATGGTTAAAAAGACCAAAGGAAGGGCTTTTCAAAGCAAAATAAATTGCTTTGTGTCACACAGTTATCACCAACTCTGTGACCCCCATCCCTGGCTCTCTGCAGCAAAGCAGACACCAAGCACTCCTGTGAGCCACTCCAGGTAAAGCCAAATAATAGGTAACCTCTGGCTGTGGGATGGGGCAGGCATCTGTGGTGAGAACTTCTCCAACTTGTTAAGTCCTTCCATTCCTGTGACACAGAAGTGTCTGTGTCTTCTCAGGAAGCTTCACTGAAAAGAAATTCCATCACTGCCTGAGCTCCTTCATTCAGCAGATGGCATAATCTCTGCTTTCACCCCCTTCCAAACAATTCTGATGATATGTCTTTTGTGTTGTGCTCACATAAAATCTTAATTGTTAAGAGCCCTTGTTGCCCTGAGGAGTTAACTGTGTCTCACGATGACAGCTACTGTCAGCTGTACACTGGGGAGCCTCCTAGCTTGGGAAATGTGAGAGGCATTTTAGCTTACATCCTATTTCACCTCCTCACATTCTCAAAGGGCTGCTTGCAAAGAAATGTGTAGAGTTCACAATGATATTGAAAACTTGGACAAAGTAATGGACAGATACAGAAATATTGATGTTAAAGGATATCATATACGAGATACCAGGATTTATGCATAAACATAATTATAATAAATTTAAAATATTTTTTCTGCAGTTAGTAAACACCAAAATACCGTTGCATTTGCAGGTCTTCTAGTCATACATCATTTTTAGCAAAAGAAACCCACAGTTCCTGAATGCAATTTTTTACATACATATATTTCTTCTGGCTGCAGTACTTGCTTCCCCCACTCCTTCCTGCCCCTTCCCATGCCCCACAGTTACCCTGGCAGAACAGAGAGGGCAGCTAAAGGCTCAGGTATGGATCAGGAAATTCTGGAGGCTGAAAAATTGCTATTTGTCTCTTGCAACTAAATTATAGTAAATTTGAGCATGCTAAAATTTCTAGTAATTTTAAGATATGTCCACCTATCTTCCTCTGAGTATCAAATACACTGCTTATAGTAGTGCTTAGATGGTTGCAATGGTGGGAAAACCCTGCTGTTTCATTCTGAAGTATTAAAATACATTATTTTTTTCTACTCCTTTAAACTTGCCTCTTTACTAGTTATTAGTGCTTATCAGAATTTCATCACATTCTGATACTATGTATAATTTTCACTGGCGTGAGTTATTACTGGATACAGTGGCTTTCAGTATTCTGCCTTGCACAGGATGTAGTGCTTGGAATAGTATTTTAATACATGTGCTTTGCAGCAACAAGATTATTTCAACACCTGTGAACTTTTAAAGACAAATCTCCATTGCAGTTTCTTTTTGGATACTAAGGCAATGTCAAACCTTGTAATGCTTCAGTGATTATGAGCTCTGGAAGAAAAAGAAGCAAGCAGAAATCCTCATGGTGGAGGAAGCAATATTGGATGATAAGCATAATACAAGCTAAGGAGTTATGTTCAGAAGTCTAATATGAGTCATCTGCACAAACTGCTATGAAAATTTATTGTTATTTTAGTATTTATTCAATTTGTAATGCTCTTGTAGGATAACTATCCAGATTTAAATTTCAGTTTGCATATGAATTTAATATTTAGAGAAGTTAACGTTTTTGTAGTTTGAATTTGCAACATTATATTTCAAGTATATTTCTATTTTTGCATTTTCAGCGTATCATAATTAGAGCAGTTCACAACTGCTGCACATTTATTCATCAAATTTATGAAGATGGTGGGTTCAAATCATGCTGGTTGAATTGACTCCATTGTTAGGAGTTTGCAGGGTGTAACAGGCTACAGTTTGATCTCCCTGTGGCTGAAGCTGCTTTAGGTGATTGTGAACCCCAGCTGCTTGCCCCCACTCCTTTCAGTCCCTGGGAGGGGAAAATAGTTACTTGCAGATGGATCAGTTCTATGATTTGTTTTTCTATGCATCTCTGTGCCAGCAGAAGACACATGGCAGTAATCAGCAAAAAAAGGTGTCGGAGCAGAGGAGTGGTGACAACAAATATTGACATTTCCTGAAAGTAATTCATGAAGCTTCAGCCTGAGTGAGAGCTTGGCCCAGTGATGAGCGAATCTGCACAGCAAAATGTGGAGGTGTCATGAAGAACTCATCAGCTTGTCATAGGATCTCATTGACCCACTCTTAGACCTTAAATGTAGACTTTACGGCTAAATTTTTGAAGTTTAGTTCAGTAGTGTCCAGTTGTACAGTAGCAAAGAGTTGCTGATGCATGTGGTGGACCTTGTAGCGTAGATTAGTGATGAATTTAAGCATATATATATATATATATACACATATATATACCTAGGAATTTAAATAGATACTAATTTCACAGAATTGATTGTAGTTTTGAAGTGCATTGATATTTAAAAGAGCAAGATCAGTGTAGCAGTTTAGCTTTTGGGGGGGCCCAAATTAAATTAAGCAGAGGTGTTTCAGACATTTCAGAAATATTTTACTCCAACATAACATGTTGAATTTAAAGAAATGTGGAAAAATGTAATCCTTGTAGATTGTGTATTTTAAAGGTATGCCACATAATTTAGGATAAAGTTGGAGTTATGTGCAGAACAAATACTAAAGTATATTTTTCTTATTATTTAATGTTTCTTGAGAGTGTGTGTGTAGGTTTAGTGTTGTATTCAGAAGCACTGGATTTTATTTAGGGTATTACTTAACAATTTTATTTTGTCTCCTTTTTCATTAAGTCTAAATTGCATGTATAAAATACAAATGTTAACTGGAATTATTTTGAGTGATTTTATTGCAAAACAGCAGAGCAATGAGAGGAGATGACTTCCATGTGCAATCAGAAAGTCCTTCTGGTGGTGGGGTCACTAATTTTGGCCTCTCCACCACTCAGCTGCCAGTTTCAATGGATCTTGCAGGAAGATAATTCTCTTTGAGGTGTGTAGCTGTGGTTGAAACCAGGCTACAAATTATAGAGGTGAGGTCTGATTGACAAAGAACTCTAATTTCCTTAGGAAATTAAATTCAGAGCATAGGAATATTTTATTCTGTGGAAGTGTGTTAATTGCCCAATGATAAGGGTTATAAATGTTGTGTTTGCCTGTCTGATTAGCATGCAAGCTCATGTGGTCAGAAAGAGGAAGCTAGTTGTAGAGCTTTTTTTATTGCTGGGATTAAGAAATGAAGGATCATTTCAGCTAATGGGAGAAGAGCTGGCATGAACAGATTTTGTGTGAAACAGAATTTCACCTTCCAGTTTTTGATACAACATTGATTTGTCTGGTTTCTATGGAGAAGGGACAAGGAATTTTAAGGACAAGCATAATTCCTGATGAAAATCTATGCCAAAGTCAGGTTAGAACACCTTTCTGTATCTTAAATGTTGATGAAAACAACACCAGAGAAAATTGCAGGTACTCAGAAGTGGGCATTTTAAGTACAGGAGACTTATAGTTGAAATCATGCTATAGAACCATGAATTGGAAAGGAAAAGTGAGGCAAAGGGTAAGGAGACTTATTTAGGTTTTCTTAGGACTTCTTAGGACTTCTCTGAAGAATTTGATCAAGTGCCACAGGTTTCTGCACCAATCTTTAGCACAGTTAGCCTTGTGCAAATGAGAGACTGTATCCTAAAGGCAAAGAAACTTGAACTATTTCAGTTTTTGTGCCTGAGCACCGTGAAGGATGACAAGTGACTGTGTGACTGCTCCGTGTCTGATCACTCTCACAGTGGGAAGGTTTGGAGTTCTTTTGGCATCCTGCCTTGCTGCATGTCTGTCTTACTCCTGGTTCTTGTACAGAGACAACCTGGGTATTTAAACAGAACTGGGCATATGCTTTTGCTGACTGATAAATGTTATGGATTTATTTTATGGAGAATTTTCTAGATTCCCTGCTTTGAAAAGCTGTCTAGGTAGGATTTCTAGTTCACAAACAATAGGAAGCCTTTTAAGATAGGGAATTTACCTTTGGTCTGTTTGGTTTTTCATACAAGGAGTTTTCATTAGTCAAATTGTTTTCAAAAAATTGTAGAAAAATTTTCTTTGTGACAACTTTCTTTGTGGCTGCTGGAAAAATACAATCAACTTAACTGCAAATACTCCCTGGCAATTAGCAATGAACTATAAAATCTGCCAAATGGCTTCTAGTTATGCACTTAAAGCACAATAATGAAAAGCAAAGTCTCAAAAGTCATTGAAGTTCACATCCACCCAGGCAGGCCTAATGTAGTAAGACTTGCCCTGCTGAGGACGTGCTGATTTTCTCAAGAGGCTTCCAAAAACAAAGTAAATCTAGAAAACCAAAGCTCCCAGATTGCCTCAGTATTAAAGGCATGGTTGGGGGGCTTAAGGCTGAGCTATGCCAGGAAATGGGAAATGAACTGAAAACGTGGCAGTGTCACGTTTAATAAATTTCTCGCGTTGTGTAAGCAGAGAATTTACCATGTTATATGGCAAAAAAATGGTCTCCTGTAGGGACTGATCACTAAAGCTGTTAATTTTTCCCTTTTTAGTCAGAATTCCAAATGTAAGCTTTCAACAGCAAACCATTTGACAGTGTTTCTCTTCATGTTTGGATGTACTGATGCCACGGATCAAGGTACAGTTTTAGGAGAAAGGTGCTGGATTGTGCAAGGCAGGGTGTGTGAGCATGCCTGACAGAGACCTTAGACAGGAGCAAATTGCAGAAGCATGGAGTGTGATCCTCCTAATGAACCACACCAAGCCTCTAGCTTTTGTACTTTTTTCCACACTGGTAAGTGCAAAATAAGGGGGAAAAAGTTGCTACCAGAGGCTTGTGTTGAAAAAGATGCGTGTAAATGTTACTTTCAGAATATAAAGGTTGTGCTTACACCTCTCTCCTCCTTGATTCTGATGCAATGTCTTGGTGGTCAGTGGAGATGTCACTGACTTAATTTAATTTGGGGGTGTTTCATTTTTCCTTCTAGTAACTTAAAAATGAGCTGTGATGCATCATGTCTTTAATTTCTATTTATCCCCTTTAACTGTAGGATATGCATGTGATATTCTGTGTCCCTGTACTGAGCAGTTGAGTATGTAGTGTCATCCAACCAGATGCATGGGGAAAAAATTTCTTTAGTTTAATTGGACCTTACAATAAGGAAAAAAAGGATTTTATTTTTCAAAAGCTATTCTCTTTAGAACATTTGTTGTGATATATTCTGAAGACTTTGCTTCGGGACAGTAGTTTTTCGTTTGTGTGATATTTTGGCTGGAGTCTTCATCTGATTTTTTCTTTCTCTTGTAATTATTACTAAGCCAGACAAGTAATTTTTTTAACTTAGGAAAGAGAAACCCTCCTCAATATGTTGATGCATCTGTAGCACTAAGGTACTGTAGTTATTCTCTGTGTATCTTTGTTTGTGTGCCTTTTACTTTTTGATTTGACATGAGAAAGTGGCTATGAGGTGACCCAGTACCATCGTGGTTTTAAGCTGATAGCTGAGGATTTATGTTTCATAGCCTGGGACATGATTTGGAGACCTGGGAGAAACAGAAGGTACAGAATAGGACTGGAGGTTGTCCCCATTGCTTGGCGTTGGAGCTACCTGTAAGTTGTGTGTCAAAGGGTTGATTAGCTTCAGAAATGAGCCTGGATCAGCTCTTCCAATACAATACGCTGTAAAAGAATTCTTTGCTCTTTTGGGAAGGGACAGCAGGAAGGTTCTGCTGTTTCCTTTGTCAGTTACTTTTTCATACTTTAACACTCTCAAGTGTCCTTCATCCACGAAAGCTGTGGACTCCTCAAGAGCTTCAAGAAAAGCTGTTTTGTGGCTCCCTTGCAGTATGTTGTAGCTTTGGTTGCTGCAGTTAAGAGAACAAGAAAAATAGGCAAAGTGGCTTGAGAAGTGTTTTTTGAGAAAAGTGAAGAGTGCTGAAGTGCTTAGCTGTACATATATGTATTTGGAATATGTGAACTAGAAAATCAAGGGGTTTAATTTTTTCTTTCATTCTTTCATGCTCTTCTGAGACTGGTAGGTGCTTCATGTCTTGGCTCAGTGACCTTCTGCATTTGCCAATTCTAATCATTTAGTTGTGATCAAACAACAGTGCTTTAACATGAATCTACATAATCTCTTGTTTAATAACACATACTAGTGTTTCTTTTGATCTTATCTGTCTAAAGATTGCTTAAGGCTTGCTTGCAGAAAAAAATGGAGAACCTGTAGCAGCTGAAGTGGTGTAGGTGTAGCTAAATTGGCCAAGTGCCCAAAAAGGATCTGACAAAGCTTTTTTCTGCATTTTTATTGAGCCTGTCAATTTTAAAGCAGCAGCAATGTTGGATTGCTTCAGAAATTACTTAAGCTAGAAAAATAATCAATATGTGGATGACCAAGTTATAACAAAATTTTTTGCCGGTCCCCAAATACAGCAAATTTCAAGTAGAGAAAGATACCAGGTGATTAGATTTAACAGGATTTTCCTATAAAAAGAAGTTGAAACATTACATAACTTGAAATGTTTAGAGAGAGTTGATTCCATTTTAGGATTAGCAGTTGGCACATGTCTTTTGGGATCACTTGGAATTTTGAGCTTATTGAAGGAAAGCTGCCATTTTCCATAAGTCATTCTGATTTTGTACAGAACCAAGCAACCTGTTTTCAACATGAAATACCTTTTATATCTTTGTTTAAAAAACTTGAATAATGAAGCATCTGTGAAGGAACTATGTGAATTCTTTAATAAGCAGTGGTGACACTGAGAATCAGGTAGCTCATTTTTGCTACTTACTGCAGTTCTGAGGAATTGAAAGGTGCCATCAGTAGAGAAATTAGAGATATTATAAAGATTACCACTTAAAAGGTAATTTTAAAAGGAGGAAGATGATAATTTCTCAATTAACGTGAACTAGAGATGTAGCACATTACTTCAGAATAACCAGAAAGTGCCAAAGTTTGTGCACATTTGTACCCAGCAGAATCATACCTGATTATGGTGTGTCTGTTTTGTTAAATCTGTGTCAGATTTTGGACTTGAATTATTGGCCATACCCAACCTGTATGTGCCTGAGGAGACTCAGAGTGCTTTCTGTCCCCTGTTGGCTCCTTCTGTCTCCACAGGGACTTGAAATCTGAGGAGTTTGTAACTAAATACTGAGATTAGTCATTAAAAACACCCTGGCCCTATCTAAAGAAACTTTTTGGTCCTCTGAGGTGCATTCTGTGAGACAGTTCTGGCCTCAGAGAGAGAAACAAGGTTCTCTAAGACAGAAAGCTGGAAGGTTGCAACAGTGCTGGAGCTGCTGCAGGATTTAGAGTGTATTTTTCCCATCCCTATATTTTCACTATAGCTTTTGTGAGTTGCCTGACAGATCTGAAGTACATATTTTATTCAATACTGAAATTTAAATAAAAGCAATCAATTTAGAAAGTTTTGCTGAGGTGTGCACAAATGCATATTTTAGCATACATTTGTTTTAAAGACACACATCAGTAATACTATTTTCATGAATACTGACTCTGCAAGAGACCAGATAATCAACCAGTTGGATACTGGTTAACACTGGCCAGTGAGTCTCACAGCACTGGCTATTTAGTGTGCACAAGATGGTCTAATCATATTTCATTGTTAATCTTGTCACTGGAGGAAAAATCTGCATCTCACTGGTATAAATTTGGCAGACTTCAGATTCTAGCCATCTATCTTGGTTTTTCTACAAAAATGCCTTCCTCTGCATCCTGATAGAGTGTAAGTGCTGTTTATAGAGTGAACTCTGGCAAAACAAAGCTGATATTGTTAGCCCATGGGTTAAGGGCTGAGGTCCTTCCTGCAGGACTGTATAGGTGAAGATGTAGCTGATGTATGTAAGAACTGCCTTCCCAGCTAGTGGTGAGTAATTCCATCAGGTAATTATTTACTATGTTTATTTCTTGCCTATGGCATTAAATAATAATAGAAAATAACTACTTACATTAGTCAGAGTGATCATCAAATCAGATTTTAAGGATTTGATTATAGCAAAACATAGCACCTGTTTTCACATAACATTCTTATATAACTTGTGGTATCTTGTCTAGTTCATCAGAAAGATTATGTGATATTCATTCCATTTAACTACTATGACATTATAAAAAAATTATGCTTTTTAACTAGGTATTTATTATTGGAGGAGAACAGCATCTCAACTTTCTACAGACAGTTCTTGATTGGGGCACTATGGTTTACATTAACATAACGTGCAGGTAGATACTCCATGTGCATATATTTCTTTAATCTTGGACTGTAAGGCCATTACACTAATCTGCATATCTATTTCCATTATTTTATTATTTTTTTATTAGAAGGGGACTTGTTTAAGAGATGATCTTAGTGATAAGAGCTGTAGAAAGCATTTTTATTAGAGCAATAACATGTATTGAAATAAAATTTAGGAACCACAAGCAACAGTTGACAAATCCCTGATCTGCACCAGTATCTGTTTCTGTAGCTCTCTGGATTTACAGTTAAAGCTAGGGGATTTTTATTAGACCAATTAATATGCATGGAAAGAAACAAAATGTCTTTTGGGAAGAAAAATAATACTTACTTATGTCTGAAGTAGGGATAAGTCTAAAGAATGGACCATTTATGCAAAAATCTGATGGAGCATCCTCCTTCATCCCTGGTAATATTAGCTGATATAATAACAGATACTAAAATTACCATACTCCTATTCAAGTAGGTGTAAAAGGGTGCTTGTAACCCCTATCAGAAGAGACAATAGTAAGCTCTTCTGTGGACAAAGGTTTGTTTTAAAAGGCAACTTGAGTCAGTAGTGGGTTTTGTTCTGGATCATATCTTTTAAATGTAAAAATTTGTGACCACTATACAAAGCTCCCAGTTACGTGTGTATAGATCACAATTTGCTTGTAAAACTAAAAAATCTATATTAAAATTAGTTGTTTGAGAAATCAAACATGTATTAGGATTAAATCCTTATTACTGTGGCCGTACTTGTGCAAGTATGAATTAGTGATTAATTAAAAAATGTTTGACATTAAATCCAATTTACCTTTTTTGTAACTTTTGGAACCAATTGTCTCAAGCAATGATTATTGGAGAGGCTTCTTTTAACTGGGTTTCTAATTTTACATGATTTTGTCAATAGAAATTCCCTCAGACAGACTGTAGCTAACATTATTTTTTCTGCAGCACACAGCTTCAGGATTTAGGAGTAGTAACATTGATTTTTATCAAGTGTAGATATAGCTGTCACATACATTGTAAAGTGTTTGACCAAGGAGGTGATGGTTTTCAGGCTTCATGAATATCCTTGAAGTCAGGTGTTGATGTGCCAGTGGTTGAAACAGCCTGAGGGCTTCTGTGAGCTGGGATCAGCACTGATCAGTGTTGAACTGTCAGTGTGATACTCTAAATGCTTCTACCAGCTGATACCAAATATCTGTTCCTATTCCCTCCTTCTGTCTTCATTTATATAGGTTATGTGTCTCTTCAGTGCTGTTTTCTTTTTAATTTCAGAGTCTATATTACTTCATCCCAGACTTCAGCCTTACTCCTATTCTGACGTTATGGGAAAATGAGCAGCCTCCTGTTAGAGACTTTTTTTACCCCAGGAAATCTGGCTGTAATAAAAATACCTAAGGAAAATACATGCAACCTTGAGATTAGGTAATATGCGTGAAAAGTCTGAATGCACGAGACTTGAGAATAATTTTAAAAGTTTTATCAATGTTATTTTTCCTTTCTCTGGTCCAAGATTTTTATCTGTGCGTCTGGCTGTGAGTGGAATTCATCTTCAAGCTGCTGCTGGTGTTACTGGGGTGCTGGTGTTACAGGGGCTGCTGGAAACTGTTTTCAGCCAGAGCTTTTTAGTTTTCAAAACCAGCAACTGCTGAAAGTTGATTCATGGTGCTATTTATATGAAGGCTAAACTTTGTTGGAAAAAAACCAATACTTGATTTGTCAACCAGCAGATCAGGAAAAAGCAAATGTCCTCTTTATTTATTAATGTGTGGTGTAGTACAGTAAAGTATAATATGATCAATTAAATTACAGTGCTCTCCTTTCACACCAAATCTGCTGACCTGTCTTGGAGCATAGGGATTTTTATTTGTAAAATGTGCACATCTCTTAAAAAAGGTTAACATACTTAGGATGCATCATTCTTATTAGAAACATGTAGATTGTGTGCTTGCTGTATCTGTTTCTGCAGCTGGGAAGTTTCAAGGTCTATGTGTTACTGAGCACAATTTGTTGACCTTATATCGTAAATCAAAAAGTGACAAACTCTCCAAGAAAAATCCCAAATGAGACTTCCTGCTCATTAGATTTTAAGACATAAATTAACTCATTATTTAGAATTATATTTCTGCAGGTATTAGTATTTTTTCTGTTTTAGTAGAGTTATTTTTAAATCTAAAATTGTTATTACATACTGAACTGAGTATGCTATAAAAACATCTATATAGCTGGAAAAATTAAAAAAAAATATGTCTAAATTTGAAAGTAGCTTAATTTTGGAGCCTGGTAACCTTTTTACTTCTGTTTCTTAGTGCTATAAGAAGGTCATCACTGGGCTTTCCACATTTCATGTAGAACAGTCTGGTTTGGCTGTACTTTCTGCTGTCCTTCAGTTGTGTAAATATTGGGAGAGACATTGTCAAACTTCTCAAGAGCACTGGTAGGAAATGTTTGCCTCTACTGATATTAAACACCTCTAATAAGGGAGGTGCCACAACCTCAGACAACTTGTTCTGGTTTATCACTACTCTGTAGAGAAAGCTCTTCCTAATATCTAACTTATGTTCTTCTTGCTGTTGATTTAATTCTGTCTTTGCCCTTTGGTACTTGAGGAAAGATTTATCAGTGTATGACAATTTTATGAAATTAGTTGTCCTGTTTGTCACTAGCTACCACCTCTCTTTTTAGTTTAAGCAGTTTCCCAGCAGTGGTACACCAGATGCATGTTGTTTTCATAGTCTTATTCTGAACTGTCTTGTTTTGTCTATGCTTTTTTTTTAACAGTAATGCCCAGCACTGTATTTTGGCAGATTCATTAGTGTGATATGCTGCTATATTTTGCCTCCTCTGCTTCTGAAAAAGCCTGTAATATTTTACAGTGCTTTCTGCAGCATTACATTGCTGGGATCTATTTGTTTGTGATCTGTGGACATTTTTATACTCTTGTATTGCTTATACAGTTGTTTCTTGTTGTGATTTTTTATGTGTGTGATTTCTCCTGCCAACAACTTCGTGTTTGTTTATTTGCATTTCATCGTGTTAACTCTGGGCAATTCATTCTCATGTGTGAAGACTTGGCCTCTGAAGGATTTTGTGAATTTGTGACATAATCTCTCTTCCATCATTCATTACTAAAGAAAGAACCAAAATCTTTTTTCTGACCGGAGTTAAAATGTTTTTTAGTTTGATAATCAACTGCTAATTATCAGAGTGGTGTTCTTGAGCAGCTCTGTGCAACTGCCACTGTGGTGCAGATAAATTACAGCTGTTCCTTTCCATAAAACATCTATCAAATACAAACATTACAGTAGTTTTAGTTTACTTGTTTATTGTGTTGGTTGTTCCTTATTGTCTTGTTATCTTTTAGAAACTGTTTCAAATAATCTATTCTAGTATAGTTGTAGATATTAGAAGTGGCCTGGTTGACTGTAATATTCCCTGAAGTTCTCATTTACAAAAATTAGGACCAGTTTCCTTTTTTCCACTTGGCCAAGGTCTTCCACACCTGATGGAAGACATTTGGTAATTGTAGAGGTTGATTAAGCAATTTATTTAAATACTTTAAGTTGCCAAGATACTGCCAAATAAAATACAGTTTATAGATAAATTGATGACAGATGGTGAGGTCGACTGAAAACTGGGTAGGCTGAGCTGACAGGCTCAAAGGGTTGTGGTGAGAAGCAATGTCCAGTAGTAGACCAGTCACTGGTGGAATACTTCACTGGTCCATACTGGCATCAGTAGCATCTTCATTCATGACCTGGCTGAGTATACAGGAGGCTGCACCCTCAGCAAGCTTGAAGGTTTTGCAAAACTGGGAGGAGTCCTTGCTGCACCAGGTAGTTATGCTGCCATCCAGAGGAACCTCAAAAAGCTGGAGAGATGAGTTGACAGGAATGTCATGAAATTCAGCACAAAGAAATGCCAAATCCTGCCCCTCGGGAGCAATAATCCCAGGAGCCAGTCTGTACTGGGAACATCTGGAGAGCAGCTTTACAGAAAATAACCTGGAAGTCCTGGTAGACACTGTATGGAACACAAACCAGCAAAGGGTCTTTCCTGCAAAGAAATCCACCATCCTCTTGGGCTTCAGGAAGCATTCCCAGCAGGACAAGGGTGGTGACTCTGCTCAGCTTTGGTGGGACAAACCTGTAGTGTTGTGTCCAGTGCTGCGTTTCCCAGTACAAGACAGACATGGACATACTGGAGTGAAGGGCTGTGAAGGTGATAAGGTCTTGGAGCATCTCATAAAATGATAGGCTGAGAGGGCTGAGGTGTTTTAGCTTAGAGAAAAGAGAAATTGGAGGGAATCTTAGTAATGTGTATAGATACTTGTTAGGTTGTTATCAAACTTATTTTTAAAAAGGCTAAAGAGGAATAAAACTAAAAAGGGCAAGAGAAGGAAATTATTTAGTGAAGTGAGTGTTTTTGTTATTCAAAGGCATGTTTTTGTTTGGTTGGGTTTTTTTTTCCCCTCCAGAAAATGTATTTTTTGCCATTTCTCGCTTATTTCTTGTTGTCATTGCTCCAGCTGTTAAGGCTTCTTGTCCTTTTTGTCTCCCAGAAGTGGTATCCAAAGAACTGGTAATTGTTATTTGAATGATTATTGTTTGAACTTTGAAGGGTTAGTGCAGATATTTCTAAGTAGGACTTTAGATATGTCTGCTCTTGCTGCTAGTTTGACTTGAAACGTATCATTGTCCTTGCCTTACCCTAATGATTTAATATAAAATGATTTAAGGTGTTCACGCTTTTGATGAAGAATAACAAAATACTACAGTAGTGGTGAAGGAAAAGGAAATCAAGGGTAGTTTACACAGTGTTATAATGTCATGTGTGACCTAAGTTTAAGTCACATGCCAGAGGACTTAGGAAAGGGAAATAGTCTCACTGTAAGATTTTATTCTTTGAAAGTCATTGTAAACTTGCCCTATTCAAATTTTTATCACACTTTCTGATCTGTATCAACACCCAGCAGCCTACTGTTCTGTGTGTTTATAACCTTTAAATGGACACTGCTGCCAGCATTTCTTTTCACTTAAGTTATCTTTACCCCATCTTGATCAAAACTTCTTGAACACTTGAAAATAAATGCAAAGCTCAGCTAGAACACTTGCAATTTGTGTGTAAGGTTTTTGCTTCCTGAATGATGGTGTGAATGTGAGCCAGCATATCTAGAACAAAACAGTGTTTTCTCTCTCCTGCTGTATCTGGGAGAGATGGCATGGACTAAGGCAGGTTATGGATTTAAATCATGGTATGGCTTTTCCTGAAGCAGCTGTTCTATAGTCAAGGTACAACAGCTTGTTGGTATCTCCTGGAGGATGGGTTTGTCCTTCCTCCTCTTCTCTGCTCTTCTCCCTCCTCCCCCCTTCCCTTTTGCCTGCCACCTTTCTAGTGATCTCTTTATCTCACCAAATTGGCAGAAAACTCCAGAGTTTTTATTTCCTCTTCTGTCCTCCTTAAGTTTGTTTTTCTCAGCATTTGTGAAATCCTGTGTGGGTGCTAAAGAGAAGGCAAGAGCACTGAGCCCCAGCAGAGAGGATGGGAGGAAGAAGTAGGACATTCCCCTCTCAGTGCTGGAGAGCTGCTAAATTTGCTTACTGACTCCTGTGTGACCACAGTGATGATTTGGAGCTAGATGGGATTATCCCAAGGGAGTTTAACACTAAGGTAAACTACTAGAAAGGATACTCTTGTTTGGGAAGAGAATTATCTCTTAAACTTGCTGGACTGCAGTTAAGCAGCTGCAGCTGTCTGTGCTGAGACTTCTTCAACAACCTGCATTTAAAACTAGCAATGTGGTACTTTAACAAATAAAAAAACCCACAGAGACAAAATGGTTAAATTTCCATTGTATTGCTTTATTGTTTTCATTCTTTTGATTTATTATTAGTTTGTTATTTTATTCCAGACTGTTTTAAATACCATCGTTTGCTGTGTCTTTTGACCTGCTTACTCTGTTTTGGGTTTTGTATTTTTTTTAACCTTACATAGGAGTGACTCGAAGTCCACTAAAAGAAGAGAATCCTTTTTGGTGGATTCAGACTAGCTTCCATTCTGGTCCATGAAGCATATAAATAAAGTGTTACTTTTAATAATAACAGTTCTAAAATCTCCATAATCCAGAACATGCAGTTGATGTTTGATGTTTTATCTAACATGTTTCTTTTTCTTGTAGGTCCTTTTGTTTTGCATCACAGCTGCGCTGTTCATGTTCTTTTTCAGGTATGTTGCTACTATATCTACTTAATTTTGTAAATATTGTTTTAAACAGAGTTTCTAGGAGCTTACCTGATTGCTTATAGTCATCTCAAAACTTGTATATTTTTTAGTTGAGTGCAGTGCTTCCATGGAACTAAAAACCCAGTGCTGGGAACAAGAACTGGTCTACAAGGGGAAATACTGAGTTAAATGCTTCAAATCATCTGGTGATTATACTCATTACTTCAGGAGTCTCCTCTCATCTCATGATTAGGACCCTGGGGATCTAACATACATAGTTTGAAAATGGCAGAAATACTGCTTGTCATGTGAATTCTAAAATACCTTATGGCAGATAATGTCTGATTTGAAGATAACATTTTCCTTTTGGTGAAAATAGAAGAGAACAAGAAAATGAGATTTTACAATCTAAAATAATATCAAATATTTGACATGCATGCAGTTGCAACTCTCTTTGAATTTTAGAGTAAACTAGTTTCACGTTTAACAACTTACCATTTGCATTTACTTTTTAGAACATAGAGTAGTGGGGTTGGATAAGACATTTATTTTAATAACTTTTTCTTCTTTTGGCTTACCTGATATGTAACAAGTCGTTCACTTTATCATGGTTTTCTCTATTAAATAGGAGATCTTTCAAATTTTCCCTATTATATCTCAGACTGGAAAGTTGCTTGCTAAAGTAATCTTTGACTACAACCCTTTGACTTAGAATTTTCTGTGGCATGTGGCCATCCATGGTTCTTCATGCCACATGATCCCCTGGTAATTGCAAAACTCTGGAAGGTGCAGCTTTTTTTCTGTAATTCCTTTACTTACGAATTACTTACAGAAATTGTCCAAGAACAGTCTGTCTGTAAGGGAAAGCTGATCATTTAAAGGATTCAAAGAAGCATTCCTCCTTTCATCTGCCATCCATTAAGACCTTTGTATTGGCAGTCTTCTCCTTGCTTTATTTTCATCTACTTTCCAGAGTTCACTGCATTATAGCCTCAGAGCACTGAACTTGTAAGGCTGAAGTTAGACACCTGTCTGTCTTAATGCTGATTAAACCAACCCAAAACATTGAAGTGCTGGTCAAAGCTACCAATGTTGTAAGATGTTAGAGGAAGTTAATTGTCTCCTGTTTATATCTTGGGTAAAATCTAAGAGGCAACCTGGAATATAAATTAGAACTGCTGGTGTACAGAGTTATTTGATGAATTCTCCAGAAGAGTGTGTGGACAGTTGTCAGAAGTTGGCTGTCAGAGAAAAATTGTATTGGCCATGTTGACAAGCACCTGCTCAGGTCCTCCATTTTTTAGTATATTTATGTTTAAAGATAAATGTAACAGTGGAGATGGTTATTAGAGGTGTAGGTAAACCTGCTGGCTGGGAACTGCATTACTTTGCAGAACAGACTTGGAATTCAGGTAGATGCAAACTGGAGATACAATCTGAAAAAACATAAAGCTGCTTAGTAATGACAAGGTTGAGGTAATCCATGCACAGGTAAGGAGCTGTGGGCAATAAGTCAGTTTGGGAGCAGTTCACTGAAAAAGACCCAAAAGTAGCTGTCACACACAGCCAGCTTAGTGTAAGTCAGCAATGTTGCATTCCTGTAACATGGGAAAGACTGTGACAGGCTGCATAGAGTTTGTGAGGTACATTAAGTTGTCTTTTTATTGTACTTAAAGTTTAAGAAATTCTCAGTGCAGTTTTCTGTCTTTTTTGTTATTATGCACAAAGAATAATACAGATGAGGCAGAAGAAATTTATAGCTCTTCCTCTAGTGATTTGGAGCTTGAAAAAATGTATTTATTTAAAAGGATGGATTGTAAAAAAATTTTTTAAAGGGGGACAGAAAAACTGTGTTCATGTACATACAAGATGGCCGAAAAGAGAAAGAGTGTAAGTAGTCCCAGGGGAGGCAATCTTCCCATCTTCCATGTCATCCAAAGTAAAAGGGAATTGGAAGAGTCATTAAACTGCATTGACTCAAAATCACTTCAGCCTTTTCCTAATCATAAGCAGATCAAACTGACAGAATCATGTCAGTACTTTTAGAAAAAACACCTTGTTCAAAGTCAGATCTGTTTGGCTTGTAGAATATATTGTAGAATGATTTTAATACCCTGTTTACTGCAAACAAGCATTTATTGACCTGAAAAACAAAGAGAAAACTCTATTTTGCTTTGACTTAAAATAATTCTGTTCCCAGGATGCTTTTTTTGCTCTCCCTTCCAGACCAAAATGTCTCAATAGATGCTGAGAGCAGTAGAAGTCATGGTCACCAGGATAATATATAATATCTTTCATTATTAAAGATAAAATCCACACATATAAATGGTGTGATTTGAAGCTTAAAACCTTTCTATAAAGAGACTTAATGTAGGTCTGCCTCTCTGCTACCAAAGTAGGAAGTCAGGTGGGAATAAAAGCAAAGTAGCCTTTGTTTTCTGAGTTAATACAAATTGCCTTACCTGAGTTTATTCCATTCTCTAAACATAAAAGGGATGACTGTCCCCTGTCAGTAGTTCTGGTTGGCATTAGCAGTCCATGTAGCTCCATGGGGTTAACTAAACTTAGCCACTATTTTTGCTCCATGTAGTTTTGTGCTGGATCATTTTCCTTGCACAGCTCAACCCAACCCAAGATGTATGGGATCTGGCACTGGTGCTGTGAGCCAGTGGTGGTGAGTGACTGGGGTGAGGGTGGAAAAGAGGGATGCTCTTCAGCACTCATGTGGACTTGTGACTGCATACTGGTGTGGCTTAAGGTAATCTTTGCTGAACCTTGGATAAAATGTTAAGTTCAGAAGTTCAAAACTGTTTTCTTTGTGGAGGAATTAAATTATTAAATACATCACTCAACTTCCAGGGTATTTTCAGGTTGCCATGTTAATAAAAGCCTATTAAGTTGAGCTTTCTTAGTATCACTTCTGGAAAGCAGCTAACTTCTGATAATGGCTCACTAAAAGAGAACAAAATTAATGTGGCACATAGTTGTAACATGATTGTGCCTCTCCCTTCATGTAGGTATTTTCCTACCCACATCAGTAGGAAACACTGCTGTAACAGACATGAGTCTTGGTCTCTGGAAGTATAGACAAGTTCTCAGTTTCTGTGAATATTTCCTTTTCTAGTATGATGAGTTTTGTCAGTACCTCATTATAATGTCTGTTTTAAATTTTTTTCCAAAACAAATTCTGTAACAGTCCTTTGGCCAGGCAGTTGTAATTTAGTGATGCTTCTCTCTGACTGCCAACCCTTGCATGTCTGATTTCTGTCTCCAAAGGAGCAGAAAGGCTCTGAGAATGGATCTGGGAAGTTTATCATTAAAAAAATCGAAGTATACAGATCATGTTCCTATCATTTGGAATAGGAGAGGTTTCTCCAAGTGTAAAATGAATGCCTGTTACTGTCTATTGAAAAGCTTTGTCTTCATATCATGTTGACCTGCTGCTTCCATTAGAGAAAAGTAGATTTACCTTGGATTTTTAGAAAAAGTTCTTTACCATGAAGGTAGTGGAAAAATAGAACAGATTCCCCAAGTAGTTGAGGCTTCATCCCTGGAAATGTTCAAGGTGAGACTTGACAAGGCTCTAAGAAACCTGATATATTCGAGGATGTCCCTGCTTACTTCAGGGGGGTTGGACTAGATGACCTTCAGAGGTTCCTTCCAACCCAAATTACTTTCTGATTTTCTCACAAATTACTTTGTGATTCTCTGTGTTCCACTACTTGAAAGTTTCACCAAACAGCCCTGGTATTTATCACTGTAGTTTCCCAAAAGCTCTGTTGGACTGTTCAAAAAATATCACATCTACTACAGGACAAGAAAAAGAAGATGCTAAACCTGAGAGTAAAGAAGTGAGATCACTGAGTCTGCAATAGAAGAAAAACAGGAATAATTGTTTCAGGAATAGATGACATAAGGAGGGAGTCAGAATGAGAATTCAGAGGAGCAATAGAGACAGCAAGAAGGAGGGGGTGACTGACATGTCAGCAGGCAGGAGAAAAAATAGCAGAGTTTAGTAATAAAAAAGCAGCTGAAATGCAGATGATAGGTTTATGAGCAACAAAGTTATATTTACAGACAGAGGAAGCTTATTTTAGTGTCTTATTTTTTTCTTCCTTCTCTTCTATCCTCCATTTCTGGTACTTTTCTCCTAAGTTGGTACCTCCTCTTTTTTCTCAAAATGCTTCTGTTCAGCTTCACTGTAAGTGATGAAATTCTGCATCACTCATTTGTGGATAGTTGTAGTATACAATTACTTCCATAGTACAGTCTGTCATATGTGTATTTAATGCACACGTATAATTAACCACAGGATTCTTTCCCCTTTCCCCTGTCTTTTTCTCTCAAAAACTTACAGAATTGTGTTTGGGAACAGCAACATTCCCATAGCTTTAGGGATTCATTGTCCGGTGACATGGAGCTCAGTGGGATCTTAGTACTAATCACTCAAAAAAAAGTCATTTGTGATGTCATGTATGATTTCTTTAAAAATTTTTAAAGTGTCTTGTAACAAAAGCACAGTTTTCTTTAGTGCTTCCATTTAAAATTACAGTTTGCATAGAATTAAGGCTATAGGTAGAAAGGTTTTGATTATACCATGACTTCATGTCACCTTGTTGCAGTTTGAATAACTTGTATTCTGTCCAGAATACTGTTCTGCAATAATTGAACAGAATAAAATGAGCAAGTAGGAGGAGTCCTATGATGTCTGTAATAAATTTGTAAAATACAATTAAATTAATGTTATTTTAGTAGCAGTTTCATTCTGAATATTATACTTCTTGGAGGCTGATGGTGTGGCTGTGGTTTTGTGCATATGTGAAGAAATTCACTTAATAGAATACTTGCAATCTCTGCACAATAAATGAACACCTATATATAAATCCTATCCACATAAACTTAGAAAATCCAGCAATTTGGGTGAATATGTGCTGGCAGACTACAGCACTGGTTGCTATAGTAGTTAATCCTTAGACTATATACTACAAGATTGTAATAGGCATATGTTAATTCATCTGCTCTGAAAACTGGAAAGGAAAGCTCCATGTACAAGCTGAAACCAGCTATTCTGGTGAGATGGATGGTTCTGATGATTGATTGATCCTAAGTTGAGGGTGAAGTTTGCCTTCTATAGAGATAAATGTTAAAATGTTGTTTTTTAAAACAATCTTTTCAGACAATCAGAAGTTATTGCTGATTTAACAAAGCAGAACATGGTGGGTTTTATAACTTGTGGTTTGTATAGCTCACAACAGAAAGCTCTTGATTAATGTCATATGTTATCTATTGCCTGAAAATGGATAATGAAAAATAGAATGAAAAGAACATCTAAGAAATGCAGATGCACTGTCAAATACTGCCATTAAGATGGAGTATTGAAACTTGTGTAAAGTCACTGAAAAGATCCTTTTGTTTGCAGAACCCTTTATTCTGTCTCATTAATGAAATTCTAGCTTCCCAAATTACAGCTATTTACTCTTCTTTCCCCATGAAACACATATCCTGTAATTTCTTCAGTACTTTCAACATGAAATTGCAAAGTACCTTTATTTTCTTTAAAAACATGTTGTACCAGTGCCATATCAGTCTCTTGTTTAATCACCTAAGCTCACTTTTGTACAGAAGCAACTACTTGAAAGATATTTTTGCCTTTTAATTCTCTTTTTTACTGAGAACAAGCAAGCTTAATAGTTGGAGTTGCTGTTATATGGATTTAATGTCAAATACTCTTCCCCTGTCTTCTAAAGATTATTTTTAAGTCTTTTATATTTGCTGTAGAATTACAGGAGTACATTTAGAAGTCCTCTTCTATTGAATTATTAGGTAATAAGTCAAAAGAAAGAAGCAAATAAGGATTTTTTCCTATGTTTATATATGGGGATTTTGTTGTTCTTATATAAACCACTCAAAGTTAGTGGTTTAAAGCATTGTTTTGGTAACTGTCATGCAACTTGATTTCTGAGGTATTTTGGATGACCTGGTGAGTAAATGAAAACATTCAGTCTCCTAAGACATGCTATAAATATCAGTTCATTTTATTTAGTGTGAGCAAAAATAAAACATGGTATCTTGGGAGGGGGTTGTGGATAAGAAGATAACCTTATAGGTTAACTCTGACACTTCTTTGGCAAAGCACTGCAGTTAGAGTCCCATAGTTCAAATGCAAATATTGGTAGAAAGGTGACAGATTTCTGTTTATATGTCAGTAGAATAAAAGGGGGGGGGGGAGGGAAGTATTATTAATTTTTTTATTTTCATGAAATACATTCTTTTTCTCTCATACTCTTGCCAGACTTCCACTGAATTTAATTTCTTTATTGTCCATTAAAACTTGTAGTGCCATGTAGTAGTGCTTTGGCTTTGATTTGAAGGAGCAGCAGATCCAAAGTTTTTCAGGTCTCTGGTCTTAGCTCTCTGCTGCATTCCCAGAAGGGAGGCTGATCTTCCTAAGCTTATGTTGTGTATCCACCTCAATCTCAAAAAGATGCAGTAAAGATAAAGAGAAGTCTAAAGCTTATATTTTAAATGGAAGAAATTTATAATACTAGTTTTTCATACGTGTAAAAATAATTTCCAGACATGAAGGTATTGCAAAGAAAATACATATTAGGATGTGAAATTGCCATGTCCAACAGGAGATGTTTGACATCTTTAGTAGATTTGGGAGCCTCTCCTGATGGTGTTCGTGTACTGGGACAGACAGGAAAAAGACTTAGAATCAGTTCTTTCCTAGATGGAAAAATTATTTTAGATATTTAAAAGCCTCCTCCTAATTTCTAACTTAAATTATTTGTAGACTAATATAAATTACAAAAAAATACAGAGAACTTGGTAATCTATTTAGATCCTTGTCAAGAGTAAAAAGATTTATGCTTTATTTGTCCATTTATACTTCTGATGCATCCTAGAGATGCATCTCATTAATTCAGAGGGCAGTTTAAGTTTGCTTTTGTTTTATTTTTTGTTTTATTTTTACCTTTCAAAAATACAGAACTGTGTTGTCATTGACTTAGGGCTGAATTTCACATGCACATTTTGTGGTGGTCACCTCATATCTGTCATATTTTTGCCAGTTTGGTAGTAGTATTTAAAGTAATCCTTTAAATTAGGCATCATTCAAATAATGTTCAGTTTAATAAGGCTTTTTCGTAATGCTGAATATTTTTTTTTAAAGTATATGATAAAAATGTAAATTTGCTGATTAGTACATAATATTTGGTATCCATGTGTTCCTTCTGCATGTATATGTTTGTGATACTGAAATGTTACCAAGGCATACTGAGTTTAGCCATCAGACACCCAGTGTTATCAGATTAATTTCCTGAAGACATCAGAAGAAAAACCTCAACATTTGGGTGATGATTCTGAGTGCATGTCTGTATGCATTGCAGGGAACAAAACCAAACCTGAGAAACTGAGGTGTTCAAAGCATAAATGTCTTTGCAGTATCTCAAACATTCTCTTTGATAATAGTAAGTTTTAAGAAGAGAGAGAAGAATCTCTTAGAAATCAGAATAACTGTTACCTGGTGCCATCCTGGTGCAGAGCAGGGCCGGTGCCCACTGCTGGTCTCTGCCTCCCCCCATCCCAGGCAGTGGCTCCACGGTCGGTCTCTCCTTAAAGGGATGAGAGGACAGGAAAGGTGAGTTAGGGTCTGCAACACAGCAGCAGTGTTGTTATCAGCAGAACCTGATGATTTGTGTGGCTTTCCTGACGTGTGGGTGGCTTGTTGGCAGTGGTGGTGGCAGCGGTGGGGTGGGAAGGGGCTGGGAGGAGGCTCTGCTGGGAGCTGCCTGTGGCAGGGTGAGGGATGCTCCTCTGAGGTGCCTTTCAGAACGTTTCCTTCTTTGAATCCCTCTCACTCCTGTGACTCTCTATACACTTGGTGATGACTGACTGGCTGCACTGAGCACCAAAAACTGGCTGCTTCCCCTTTTCCTGCTCTCTTTATCAGATACTCTGCTTGAACAGAGAAGAAAAGAGAAATGTGAGGAGGGGAGACAGGATGGTATCTGCAGTGGAGTAAGAGGCCAAGGAGAACAGGGTTTCCACCAGGCATGAGCCAGCTGTAATTGAAGGAGTGGGGGAACATGGGTCATTGCCTTCTTGGAGTTGTAGCACAGCTTTGTGTCTTTTGTTTTATTAAAGCTCTTTTAGAGACAGTACATACTTAAAAGAATACTGAATCACTCAAGTACCTAATTTACTTGAGGTAATTTTTCCCCTTTTTCTCTTCCCCTGGATCTAACAGAGAAGCATTACATGCTTTTGCAGCACTCTATGGCTTTAATTTTTTATAACCAAGTATTACCCTACCTTTATGTTTAATTGATACCTCAGAAAAAAAGCAAGTTATAGGGTTTTTTTGCTTTTTTGTTTTTTTTTTTTTAAAAAGAATACTACCTCCAATCCCCTGAACTACCTTTCTCGCTGAAGGAGATTTTTCAGTTCCAGTTCATACTACTTTTCATTTTATCTTTCAAGTTTAAAAGGTGATAGTAAGCTGAAGTAAGTAGATGTTAATTTTATTTCTATATTATACTCTTGTCTTCAAACTATCTCTTTTCTTGAAGATGGTTTGATTAGATCCAAGTAAGGAATATTAACTGTGAGGGCTGAAGTTGGGTTAGTTTTTTGGTTTTCCCTGGTTGCATCACACTGCTCCTGATCCTCCAATACACAGAAAGGCTGCAGAGTTGGCTTGCTCAGCTGTCAGTGGGTGAAGAAAATGCTGTTCTAACTCCTGTCTCTCCTAGCTTTTTTGTGGTTGCAGCTTTTCATACTGAGATATGCTGATACATCTCTTACTTAGTAATACTCATGTCAAAAGTAGGTGATTTCTCTTTTGTTGGGCTTAACTGCTTCTAAACAGACACAAAACCACTTCCACACTGAACCCAGGTGGCTTGCTTTGTTGTTTCCTGTGGTTTAATTAGTGCAAATGATTTTACAACTCTGTGGGAAGAAAGGAATAAATTTCAATAAAAGTATCGTATGTTTTCCATTGCCAGTTTGAATGGTACACGTGCCAGTTTGCCTGCTATAAAACAAATGAAATGGGGATTATGGTACTGCACATATGCTATTAAAAATGTAACTAGATAGTCTATAGAAATAATTAACTCTAGGAGTTAAAATGGAACACGTAGTTCGTTGCATTTGCTAAATAAGTTTACTATTTTATAGAAAGTACTAAGTTTTGTATATAATATGAGATGAAATTTAATTTTCTATGTTTGGTCACTTCTAGACATCTGGTATATTTGCTCCTGGAATTATTGAAACCTGTTCTTTCCAACAGTAAATCTTGTCCTTGTTTTAACAGATTGCTTTCCATGTAGTTGGATACAGTTGCACAGTCTCCTCAAGAGAGGAAATCCATTGCCTCTTGACAAAGGGTGCTAGAATTATGGCTGTACAATAGGGAGTATTTTTCCACCATTATCACTTTTCAGTGGAGATTCTTTTTCAGATATGTAACAGTGACTCAGTGAACCAAGAAGGTGTTTACCTGCAAGGTGATCTGGTGGTAATGGGAGAAGCTTTTGAGGGCTAAAATTTCAGGCGTCTCTATCCAGAGCTATCCCCAAAGGAAATAAAAAGAGGGTCTCCTCCCCTCCTTTAGGTCTCGTCTGTCAATCACAAAGGGCTTTTGTCCTGCCAGCATATTGATGTGCCTGAGCTTTGGCTGTTTATCATCTTCCTGTCATCCTTAACTGAAAAATAAAAGGAGAGAAATAGCTTCTGGTTCTCAGACTTTGAGAATAAACTGCTTGTGGTTTCTGGGGACCTCGGATCACTGGCACTGCCTCACATCACCCATGTGGCTCCCAGCTCCCGAGGCAGTGGTCAGAACAAGGCTGATATTGCAAGTCAGATGATGAGAAAGCAATTGAGCTTTACAGATTTGATTTCTCTTTTGATCCTGGCATTCAAGTATCAGGGGCTGTGAGTGGAAGCACAGTGCAGACAAGATTTCCGGCTGCTTTAATCCTGGTTCTAAAAAGATCTATTCACAGAGTGTAGGAATTGGATTTTTATTTTTATTTGTTTCAGGATTTTGAAACTGTTGGATACATTTTGCATATGTTTATTACCAAGCATTATAAAAGGCGTCTCCCCTCCTTATTTAAAATTACATTATGTAAAGTTTTTCTTGTGTGTTTTCTATATAGTCAAGATTTGGCGCCTAATTGACTTATCCTTTCACAGACATTTGAGGCACTTTACATTTTACAGACAGGTTATTAAGGGCAGAAGATTTATGTAGCCTGAAGAAGGTCAGAGATAAAATTTGTGGTAGCAATGTCTTTGAGCAGTAGAGTTCCAGCCCAGTTCTTAAATCACAAGGTTATCTCTCCTGCATTCTTGGTATAGGACATAAATCTAACTTTAAAAAGTGGGGCATGGTACAGAATTGCTGTTGGAGAATTAAGGTAGGAAGCAGCTATATAGCAAAATAGAGTCTTAAGACAAATAAATACTAACTCAGTAGATACATTCTTCATTTCCTTTTTCATCAGAATCAGATACTTGTATTCTGGCTTTCTCATAGAGTGGGGACATGATTTTCAGTTTCCTAATACTCTCTTTTCTTTTTAACTAATTTCATAAAAGAGAGGGGAAAAAAAAGGACCCGAGCGAAAAGACTGTGCATCTCTAAAAGTTTCTTTTTAAATTTTTGTTGTTACATTATGCACAGTTTTCCTGGGGAACTTTACATATCAGTTAGAATTTGAGTAATACACTTTTGCAAAACAGTGAAAGTCAAATTGATTTAATGCTTTTGTACTCTTTATTTCTCTTGTTTACTTTACTCTTTCAGCTCCTTTTTTAAATTTTTTTCCCCAACTATTCCCTGTCAGTTCTTCATGGTTTTGCTGCTGTTTTATTAAAAATAGTTATCTAGTTTTGCTGAGCTGAGGGATATGTCTATGAAGTTGCTTATTTAGAAAAACAAAATCCTCCTGATACTAAAGAAAGAAAAAAATACATCCCTCTGAGCAGCAGTTATTAAATTTTTACCAACAATCTGTTTATTTACAAAATGCATTTGGGAAAGCTGAGTCACACCAAGAAATAATTTTTAATTTTTTGCTTGTCATTTGTATGTCACCTGTATTTATTTGACTGCTAAATCCTTTGTGGAGAAACTGAGCTGCACTTCTTGGAGACACTATTGTGGTCGTGAAATACAAGTCCAAAATGGGGAACTCACCCTTCTCACACATTTCTGATTTGATAGCAGTCAGGGCAGAAAATCTCCATTTCATGAAAAGTGAAGGCAATTACATTAGAATCTACATGGCTTTTTTTGTAGTTTTAAAATAAATAGCCTATTTACATAGGGGTTGCACACATTAAATGTTCTATATATGTAACTGCTGTGCAACTTGAATATATATTTGTAGTCTAAGAATAAAGTCCCCAAAATGGCTTTTACTATATGTCATTTTATATTTCATTTTAGAAGCAGGCATATTTTTAACTACAGGCATTGAAAATACTTGGAATTCTGTTCCTGTGAGCTAATTGCTGACTAGAATAGGAAAATAAGAGCTACTCTGTGGTTAGATGCTTGTGGTCTTGCTTTTGGCTTTTGGCCTTAAGATAAAATGTCAGGGAAAACACAGTAGTGGATAATGGTATCAATCAGTTTATTCTGAACGTAATTTGAAGGCTGTCAAATGTCTGCTACTTTATAAACATTGAATTACATCATTCTTCTTCATGCTACCATATGCTTACACATTATTTGCTTAGAAGAGTATAAATTATGTCACAGATGATTTTCACAGACATACTTCAGTTCATAAAGTCTCAATTTCACAGAAAAAAAAACTGCTGTGAGAACTCAGCTTCTTCAGTGAAACTGAGACTTTATGGGCCATTTCAAATACTCAGAAGAATGAGACATTCTTTATTCTCTTTCATATGTTTGATGTATTGACTAGAAACTATACTGAGGAAGCCTAAATAATTCTTGCCACAAACTAATCACAGTGAATCAATTCCCTAGCAAACTGTGTTTCAGAATCTGGCTCTGCTTGTACTATTATTGTTATGAAACCATGTGTTTAATCATCAGGTGAAAATGGTTCAAAAATTGAATTGCAAATTTTCAATCTAGTTTTGAGAAACTTGGATTTCAATAATGGTGTGAATAAGAGAATTGTACAAGTAAGTAGTAAGTGAGAAAAACCTGCAAAACATTAAGTTAAAAGTCATATTCATAGTTGAGATTTTGCTCTAAAGAGTAAGAATCAATACATCTTAGGTTAAAAAATATCTTTGTTGTTTTTGTTTGTTTGTTTGTTTGATTGATTTCTAATGGGAAGAATACCTTAGGTTTTTAAGTAGTAATTTTCTGCTATACCAGGGTATGGTGAGATAATTTATATTTAAATTTTTTCAATGAAACATTAGCCCAGGATCATGTAAAAATTCTGGGGTGATTCATCAAGTACACTCTTTGAAGAAGACACTTAGAAGAAACAAGGAATTGAATAACAGCATACCCAGTTACTAATCAAGAATGAATTGTATCAAGTTAATCTGGCTTTCTTCTGTGAAGGCGTTGACTGAGAATAGAGGATATCAGGTATCTTGAGTAAGTCTTTAGATGGACTCTCATGTGACATTCTGATAAGCAAGGCCTGAAAGTATATTGTAGAAAAAAACTTCTGCTTAACTGGCTGAAAACACCTTGGTCTGAGTTTACTATCAGAGTGATCTTTGGATGGTATTTCTCTCCTTAGTGTTGATAATACCAGCTGGAGTAACAAAATTCATTCTGTACATGTACAAACTGTGCAGAGTCCAGAACAGAAGAATGATACAACTTTTTTTGACCGTATACCTGAATACGTATACCTGAATACCTGAATACCTGGATATACATGTTTTTTTTCATCTAGAAAAAATCTAGACTGATAATGTTCTCTAATGAGGAAAAGAATAATTCTCTCTTGGGTGAGAAGTAAATGAAATAATGGACTTAAATTGAAGCAATATAGATGCAGGTTGGAAGTAATTATAATTGAGAAACTTTCTAATAATAAGATGTGCTATGAAGTGGGATAGTTTGTTAACAGACAGGGAGATTCCATCATTCTGTTATCTGCCATGGAAGACCAGGTATTAAGAGGAAGATGAGATGCAGAGAGGTAAATGAACACCTTAGTGACTTAATGCAACATAAACATGCACCATAATTGTTGTATACTGGGTCTCTAGTACATACTTCTATGTATTTATTGTAATAATACAAGGTTTCCTGAAGAAAAAAAGAAAAAACCATATGACTATAGCCAAGACTTATCTAACGGCTACTGTAGAAGGCTGTTTGAATAATCTTCAAATCTCATCAGCTGTATGATGGAGATACCAAGTAACTTAAAGTTTTCCCAGTTATTTTTTTCCTGCTTTAGAATTTCCTTTATCTCTCTGTTGCTACATGAAGAACTACATAAATAGGTAATTACCTATATAGCATTTGATGAAAAACTAATTTAATAAAATGCTAGAAACCAAAATATAGAAATAAGTGGAAAAGCTTCTTTCTGGAATCCGCTTTAAAGTTTATTCCTTTATTTTTGTAAGGAACAGTTGGTAAAACAAAAAGAAAAAAGTTATTTGATTCATCCTGGTCCTTTTGAAAAGTTAAATTTTAGACCCAGCTAAGAGAAACCATTGGTAAGTTTTCTACATTTCTACTTCTCTACATTTCTAAAGCTGACTTAATAAAATAGGAATTTAACTCATCTTCTGTTGTCACTCTGTGATACAGACTGACGAGTTACTGATAATTTCTTGCTGAACACCTCTTCTCATGGGTACAAACAAAGGGTAAGCCTTCTGCTGAAAGCTAAACTTTCAAATCATGTAAGAGGTTTGGAGCATTATTTGTGGCTTATGATAAGAGTGTTGAAGTTTTCACTATAGTGTGTGTGCAGTGAGTTGGTGACAAAGCAGTGTCAGCTGGAGTTAAATCAGCACAACCCCCAAGCAGCACTAGTCTCATCAGTAATATTATTAGGAATAAGATAGGCTAGCACCCTACTGTAAATCCATTTACTTCTCTAGACCATTATAAAAATTATTAATTGTGTGTTCCTAAACACTTGAATTTGTTTTAATAACTGATGAATAAAAGGGGAATTTATGTGAATAAATTATTCAGTTTTCTTACACAATCTACCCACTTTTTTGGGGGCTGAGGGGTGTTGTGAGAAACATATCTTTACATTACATGAATGCTAAGCTCAAGTTGTGACCACTGACTGTGGTTTTGCTTTCTGTGGGTTTGCTGTCTGTGCAGTGTGGTGTTTTTGGGATGCATATAGTGAGTTAGACATTTTATGATGACTTGCCAAAGCCCTGTGATGGGTTTTTACTGCATGGGTTTTTACTGTGAACACTCCCAATCTCTCAGTACATTCTTACTTCAGACACATTTGATTCCTAAACAGCTAATACTAATTTGAAAATACTAAAATCATACCTTGTGCATAATCCCATGCCTTTCTGTCTTCTTAAAGTGCACTTGCAGTTAAAGAGCAAAGCAGTGATTACTAAAAGTATGCTGAACATGCCAGCTGATAATCAGAATTGCAGATAACACTGTGACTGATAGGCACATTTGCACGCACATGCACCCGTTGAAAAGTGGTTATCTAGGTTTTAGTGAAAGGCATTGCAGAAAAAATGCAGGATTTCCCAGGAAGGAAAAAATAAATGTAAAATTAGTTTTGAGTATTCTTAAGTAAAGTCTCATTAAGTAATATACTCTAATATGAAAGTATCTGATTCTGTGATCTCTTACCACTCAGATTAAAAAAATGTATCTGCTATCAGGTCTACAAATGCACTTTAAGGATTTAATTTATATTTCTGTATCAATTTAATACAGAGTAAAAAAGACTGTGGAAAACAACTAAAGTTATGATGGTGTTTTGTGGGTTCTCAGAAGAACTTGATAGTCCATCTTCCCCTAACTCTATTAAAAATTTCTACTTCTGTTATTTGCCATCTAATTGGTATTGCTCTTTTTCTCCTCCTGACAAACAACTTCTAGCTCAAGCTATTTTTTTGAGTTTGAACTAAAATATTTTGTATTTAAATTGCAGGTTTGGTATATACATTTTATACATCTTGTTTTTTCCCAGTCTTTTCTGCTTTTTGGGACATCGATCCTAAATAACTCATCTGTTTAGAGGGGCTTTTCTTGTCAGGAAAAGGGAATAGTTTAAACCTCAGTTCTCCCCAAATTATCCTACCCTACCCTTTACATAAGGGAGGTTTACTTTCCACAGATGAGATGGTCAGCTAGACTTCTGCTTTTTCTTCCTTTTTATTCCATTTGCAAAAGCAGGACATTAAGAAAAGAGTAAGAAAACAACCGAGTCTACTTTATCATTTCAGAAGCCACTTGGAAACATATGGATCAAGTTGATTCAGGTGTAAAGTGCTTTAAGTTGTATATAATGAAGATAATACGTGGCTTGCACACGTGCTCCTTGTGATGCCACGTACCATTAGACTGCTAGTGCAGTTCAGAATGATCTTTGGCCATATCTCTTACTCTGCCAATGATTACCTGGCATATTTGGCATTCATCTCAGCAACCCAGTGCCTTCCCTGTTCTGCTCAGCATCCCTTCTGTGCTTTGCTTTCTGTTTTATGTCAGATCTAATTTTGTGGAGATCTCTTTTTTTGCTTTTTTACCACAGCAGGTAGGAGACAGAGCTTATCTTCATTGTTCTTCTTCTTATATTGACAGTGGTTTCCCAGAAATCTCTTGATGCATCTAAGAGTTGTCACATACTGTCACTCGAATATTCTTTTTCAAGTAGCAGCTTACATATGCTTTATTTCACACTGTGTAAGGATTGCAGCATAAAAGATAAAGATGGACACACACAAAAATAGGAAGTTTAATTAATTATATTGTTGGTACTTCAGGAGGCATTGCCACTTAACCCATCTAGGGTTTTAAAGAATTAATAGCAAAATTGTTGTGTGTCTATGAAGTGAGCCTAAAAATTTGATTTGAGGAAAAGCAAAGGAAAGGCAGGGTTGTTAGTTCAGTCCTTCCAGAGCCAGTGTTGTGGCAGGTGGGAAGCAGAGCTCCTCCAAACCTCTGCCTGCAAAGATAAGGTCAGAGACTCACTGAGGGGTGGCAGGAGCCTGGAGCTCCGGGCATTCTGAAGGCTTTGCAAGTTAAAACTTCAGAAAACTGTAAAGCTTGTTAAAGAGATACTCAGTTCTGAGCCTGCAAATGCTGATGGTCTCTTGCCATATGTGAAAGACATGGGTAAGGGGGAGTTCTTTTGTGCAGAATAACAGAAAATTTCTTTAGCTCATTATAAAATTTTTTAAATATTTTTATTTCCTGCTTTATTTTATAACGTGATGTCAGTGAGCTCCTGACTGTGCAATAGCTGAGTTATTTGAGCTCTCCAAGTGTTGGCAGCTGTAGCTACTTCCATTTGTTACATGAGTTCTTTTTCTATTTGCCTCTGACCTGTGTGAGCTTGGATGAGGCAGAATTCAGAAAAAATTATCATGGGCTGACTCTGTCTCTTGCTACATTTATTTTAGTCAGCAATTAAATATAACTTTTTTTGATGTCTGGGATTTTTAAGAGTAACATACAGCTAATCTGTAAACTACTTATTTCAGAAAAATTTCAGATTAACACTAGGAAGATTATTCTTTTTTTTTCCAAAATGGTTTTTGTTAAACATGCAGACATACGCAGCACCATAGTAACTGCATGACTCGGGTAAAATTCAACATTTAAAGAATGAAAATCATCCAGCTGAGCACTGTGCAAACCCGTTGCATGTTAAAATATTCTATAGGTTCTTCCAAGGTTATGAACATACATAGAAATTATTGTACTGGAACAGGTCAACGATTCATCTAGTCCTGCTTAGAAGCACTGGTGAGATATGCCAACACATAAATCAAGGACTTGATCAGGATATCAAGTCTGTCACACAATGCTTAACCCAGCTGGAAACCTGGCAGTGGAGCACAACTCTGGGTGACTTAACCTACCCCTGCCTCTGTCTTCCTCCCCCCAGGACATCTCATTCCTTCATTGACTTAAAAATGCTGAGGGTTTGAAGGGACTTTCTGAAAAATCTATAGTGGCATGGTGATCTTCTGGGTGGTGCTTGAAACATGGGAGGCCACTGCTTGTGGGTACTTGCTCCATGCTTGCAGAATGGGATTGTGTGGCCAGGAGTGCCCATTAGAGCCAAGTCTGTACCACAGGTCTTCTTTACCTGGCTGATGTCCTTCTCAGGAAGAGAAAAGGTAGCTCCTCCTTGTACCTGTGCAAAGCCCTGGAAGAGTAGGAATGTGAGGTAAGATGGAAAAATGGTTGATTTTATCAGAACTACTATGCAAACTAAAATTTCAATAAAAACCACAGGTTTTTTTGGGTTTTTTTTTTTTGTTGTTGTTAAATAAGGTCCGTAGGCATTTCAGTTTTGCTGTTTAACAAGCAGTTACCCCTTTCCTTGCAGGAAGATGCTCAAGTTACCCCTATAGTACCGAGAATTAAATTCCCTCACTCGTAGGAGAATTACATTTAATCACTCAATAAGAAAAATGAGCATGATTCTGCAATGCAGTCTTTTTCAAGCCATTTCTCTGCACGTGGCATCTAACAGAAATTTTACCCGTGGGGATAGGTGTCTGTGCTAGAGATCAAGACAAAAAAATGCCTCTGTGTGTCTGTGTGTGTGTGTGTGTATGCATACATACATACACACATATACATATATGTAGATATACGTATGTATGTACATGACTCATGAAGGATATTGTCAAAGTTCAGTAAAACTCCACCCCTCTCTGGCATGCCATGTCGAATGGTGTGGACCATCGTATCATCTACATTTTTAGAAAAAAAGCAGTAGGAAAGAAGGGTAGGATTCTCATATTGGGAACCTCCCTGAAAGATGAGGAAAATGTGGGTAGCCCAAATTGTAGTGCTTTCCAATTTCACGTAGACTCCCATTTTTTTCTGCACTTATCTGCAAATGGGAAATGTACTTTATAATGCTTTCTTTCTTCTTGTGACTATGTGGTTAATACTGCTGTAACTAACATGCCTTTTCTCATCTAATATAACCTCAAAAAGAAGTGTTTCCAAACAATATTAACAATGAATAGCATAAAACTGCAGATTTTCCTTTCAGTTGTAGTTTCTGAAATTTCCTTGAGACTAGTGTGTGAGAAATACATAGATTTTTGCTTAATTAACATTATTCATCAGTGAATAATTTTATGTGGATACACCTATATACATTATTTTATACCTACAGATATTAATTTGCAAGTTGGTTTGATGTTTTAATTTTTCAGCTGACACTGGGAACTGAGAAAGATAAGGGCTGAGGAGTAATTTATAATGTAGATTGTATTTAGTTTATGATGTAGTTTGTATACACATCCACAGTGTTTTGCACAGATGTGTTATGAACTGTGGGGCCTTTGGGGAAGATACTTATAGTTGAAATTACCATACTCATTAAAGCATTGATGAAGAAATTTTGTTGCAAAGAAATTATTTCAGTTTTATATTGCTTTTTGTAATTTTGTACTGCTTCCTTGAATGGTATTAAAAAAAAGAGACACATTATTATGAGGGATCACTGTAGTGTGGTGTGCTTCTTTACAAAAATGTCCCATATAAGTTTTAAAATTGCTTATTTAATGTTTTAAGCAACAAATAGGGTAATTTTCATGTAGACTGTGGATTTCAAATTTTTGTGTCTACAGAATGAGGAAGTCTGTGGAAAAAAGAGGTAAAAATGATTTATGAGAGTCTCCATTTCAAAATACAATGGACTGAATTTAGTATGCAATTTCTGAAAAAAAATCATACTGTGTATGGATGTTAGTAGAAACTTCCCACAAAAACAGATGATGAGATGTGAACAAGATAAGATGCAGGTAGAGTTTGTTTTTCTTAGGTTAACTTTTTCACATTAACCTTTTAACAGACAGAAGACATCACTGCAAAATCTCATGTACATTTATCAAGTGAAATTCTGACCCCACATCCTTTCTTAGCCTGTTTTTTGAAGGTGGAGAGAGATGTTTGCAACAGAACAGTCTTGTGTTTCTTCCAGTCTTCTTCCTAGGGACCTCTGAACCTAACAGCCAGTTTTGGTCAGAATTGCAAAAGCATAAAAGCCCCAAACATACAGTAAATTCTGCTTTTTTAATGAAGATAAACAGCTGTGTAGGCATGACAGATACCCTGGTGATCACAGGCTCCCAGCTGAGCTTTTGTAGACCCCAGAGAGCCCACAAGAGTGTTAAGCTCCTTGAAATGAGGCTTGGTGGATTTGTTTGCTCCTGAGGTACCTCTTGGTTTAACTATCAGTAAAAAAAGCAAAACTTATGTAAATTTTGCTGCTCTCCTGTTCTTTATCTATAGCTAGAGAAATAGAATGTGGATGATCAAAATGCCCTAAAACTTATATGGTCTATAATAAAAGGCATTTAAGTGTCTTGGTATTTTTTCTGTCTCTAAAAAGGACTAACTCTGTATAGCTATTTTATATAGCTGCTATTTTAATTTTTTTTTTTTACAATAAATAGAAAAATAATAAAAAAATCTCCTTTTAAAAAAAACCCAACTTAATTGAGAGAAGTTAACCATGATGCACTGTTATGTGCTGGCAAGGTAGGTATAGCTACACAATGCTATTGGTATGCAGCTGCTTGAAAGCTAAATTGTACAGGACATGAAAATGCATAGCTGAATCAGGATGCCAAATTAATTCAGGAATTTATTTACCCTTGAATAAAAATTTCAATGTGATAGAAGACAAACAGAAAATACTAGACTATTTTTTATTTAATTGATGAATTAAAAAATTCTTTCTCCAAGTGAATTTCAACCCGATACTGAAAGCACATCCTTACCTAAACCCCCCCTCTAATCAAAGGTTTATAGAAGTTTACAGAAGCAGAATACAGGCTTTGTTGTGTTGACAGGAGGGAGGGATAACAGAGAGCAGACCATTTTTCTGTCTTCTGTGATGTTAACATTATCTCCTCTAAAGGAAAATAATTCAGTTTTGTTTAAATAGCAGAAATAATTCTGTGAATGTGTTTAGTGGTGTGTTTAATAGTTAGTATCACTTACTGAAGTCACCATGTGTTGCAGACTTTGATCACTGGATCAAAAATTTTGGCATACTTTGCTGTATCAGAGCAAAAAGTTGATGAATGTTGCAAATTCTTAAATTTGAATTTATTTGGAACATTGTTTCAGTATGAGTTTTAAAGCTAGGTTATTTTTTGTTATTGTCCACTATAGGAAGGACATTGAGGTTCTGGAGTGAGTCAAGAGAAGGGCAACCAAGCTGCTATAGGGTCTAGAGAATGAGCCCTATGAGGAGAGGCTGAGGAATTGGGATTGTTTAGTCCAGAGAATTGGAGGCTGAGGGGAGACCTGATTGCTCTCTACAACTACCTGAAAGGAGGTTGTAGGTAGGTGTTGACCTCTTCTCCCAAGCAAATAATGATAGGAGCAGAGGAAGTGGCCTGAAGTTGCACCAGGGGAGGTTTAGTCTAGACATTAGAAAAAAATTCTTTACTGAAAGAGTAGTTGGGCTCTGAAATGGGCTGCCCAGGGAGGTTTTTGAGTCATCATTTGACATCCGTATACATGTGGCACTTCAGGACATGTTGTATGGGCATGGTGGTTCTTCCTGGGTAGATGGTTGCATTTGGTGAATTTGTAGATCTTTTCCCAACAATACGATTCTGTGATTCTGTTGGCAGACATGCAAATTCCACTTTGATGGGACAACATAAAAACCTTGTGTACAAACATCAGACAACAAGCTGGGCAGTGTAGAGTCCAGTAAGACTCCTCTGTGAGTAAGAGTCTTCCATGAGTGCAAAATAAATCTGAGGGGAGAAGATAAATTTGTGGGGAGGTTGTGGATGCCACATCTCTGGATGTGTTGAAATCCAGGTTGGATGGGACTTCGAGCAACCTGGTCTGGTGCCCCTGCCCATTCAAGGGTTTGGAACTAGATAATCTTTAAAGTCTTTCCCAAGTCAAACCACTTTATGATTTTATCATAATAGAAATCTCTTCATCTTCTCTTTCTACAGCTTTGTTATACAGAACACCAACAACTCCAGAGTGTGTATGTGCACTTCCTACAGTTTCTTAACATGTGGAAACCTGGACTGGCAAGCCAAGAGGTTTATTGCAGAAGTGCAGAGTTATTCAGTCTTAAATAACACCAACACCATAGAGCTTGCATCTTAGCATGCCTTCCACGTGAGGAAAGGCATTCTGCAACCCGTGTTACCTACTTGCAAGGTATAGGAAGGTCTGGGGTGTATTGTAGATAAAAGAAAATGATAGAGTTTGATTTAGAGAGAGCTAAAATAGGTATGACCAAATCAAAATGCAGAGGAGGACTCTGTGGAGCCTCTGTGACTATTCTGAAGCTTCAAGGCATTGTAAGTTTGTACTTACAGAGTTCATGAGTCTCCTAGACATCAGCATTGCTTGCCTGTCTCAAGAAGCTTCTTAACTTTGGAATATTTGTGCTGAGAGCAGGAATGCAAAACATCCTGGAGGACTGCCTTCCAAAGAAATATTTTAAATAGTGTAATTCTGTCCACATTATAAATACAAAACCAACCCAAATCAACAAAAACTCTATGAGAACGTTTTCTGAAAAAGGTCAGAAAGCACTGGAACTATTAATGGTGCAAATTGCATGTAATGAACTTTCCTCTGCCTCTTGTATACTAAACTTTAACTTATTTTCTGTTGGCTCATAGGGATGGAGCATGAATCTGAAAATGGGGAAAGAATTAATGAAATTCTTTAGTAGGATTAGGTATGAGTCAGACAGACATTGGTTATTTTGTCCTTTCAGACTGTCACTTTAGATACTTCTACCTGTGCTGACCCTTGAAGAACACATCTATAGGGGTTTAGTCCTCACCAGCAGCAGGACTGGAAATACAGCTGAACTGCATTCCAGAACTCTGGGAAGTCCAGAATTCTGACTGGACTGGAGATGAAACTCTCCACCCCAAAACTCACATGGCAACATTCCACTGGCCAATTTGTTGCAAGCTCATCATGATACGCTTTTGTCACTGAGTATCATATATTTTTGTTTTCCAAGATAAAAATGCATGTACTTTCGTGTATTCTAAGATATACTTACAAAATTCTGAACAACTACATAAATATGAAAAAGCAAAAGCAAAATCTTCTGACTTCACCCTTCACTCCATCGAAGATAAAGCAACAATGTAAAATTGTTTTTCTAGAACAAAAGTTCCACAGCTGTATTTAAAAGTATGTTGATGAAAAGTGATTCAGAAGGTGAAGTAATCATTTTTATACAGTGCATTTGGCAGATTGTACCCCCGTTACACCATAAAAGAAATATTATATTTGACAGCAAACTGTTAGTGCTGTGAAACTTGAGAATGAAAACTGACTATCCAAAGACTTATTTATGACTATGCTGCTCTCTGATGGTACCCTTGTTTTCCTACCCAGTTGTGGCCAGTGGGTGTTTTGCTCATCTTTGTTGTAGATTTTCTCATGTCCTTCCCTTGTGAAATAACTCACATTTGTTTGGCTTAGGCATAACTGGTGGATATTATATCTAATTTATCTATTGTAGTTTGTCTACTACACAGTATTCTTGGCAGGTAAATATAAAAGTAATTAACCTTAAAAAGTTTTGGGCTATCTTAAAGGTTTTTAAATTAGATCCTGTTTGTCTATTGTATATATATATTTTTAAAGGGCATGTGTGATTCACCAGATTACTGTGTTTTAATGCTAGATGACTTAAAACTGTAACCAATAATTACCAGAATTTAATAGAATGGGCTAAACCTCTTTATCCCCTTTTGCATGAGTGACTTGGGAGCAAAAGGTTGTGACCTGCAGGGTCAAGAATACTGTGTGGAGTGTTTGAGGGTAGCAGGTTTATCAGACAATCCTATTCAGGCTCTGCTTTCCCATTGAAGCTGTCCTGATGCTCTGCAATTAGTAGACACCAGTTACCAGGGTTGTTAATGTTCTTTCTGGGTTTTGTTTGTTTTGTTGCTTGTATAGAGTACTGATTAGGGCTTTTGAGTGTGGAATTCACTCACAAGTGATTTGTTTTGTATCTCTAGGATAGGTTCCAGCTGTTTGAGGATTATTTTTTTTTCCCTGGGAAATCTTGGTTTCAGATAGCAGGCAGAGAGGCAAACTTTGAGAAGTTCTTCTTGGTAAATATTTCTTTGTAGAATGAAAGGGTTTCTTTTTCTATCAATCATGAACTTTATTTCTATTTTTATCATCTTCCTCAAAAATCGGTTCCAATCTTTCACTCTTTCAAGCATTACATAAAATGTTCATCAGAGGTTTATAAGAATGTATTGAGTAAAGTTAGAATGGAGGATGTTACCAAGTCTGAGTATTCTAGGAAACCCGTGGGATGTTTTGCAAAAGAATGTGCCCTTGCTTAAGCTTCTCATTCAGAAATTAAACCCCTATTGATACATGGAAACAGACTCCTATTCATATGTTCCATATGATTTGTAGCATCCTAATCCTTGTCATGAATCCTTTCCTTATTCTCAGTATTGTAGACTGAAACACATCATTTCAAAACATGGCTTCTTCACATTTTTTGGGGGAAACGTCAGCTCTTGGTCGATTACAGTTTTAATCATCTCTTTTCACAAGTGCCATGGGTTTCTTAAGTCCTGTTGAAGAGCAGTTTATTTTCAGTTATTTAAAAACTTGTGTTTTGTGAGTATATATTCAAAATATACCATGAATCATAAAATTACCTAATTGCATAAGCCCTTTAATTTCTTCCACTTCTACCAATACTTATCTTTTTTAACCTTCAACTATTAGTATATTTTGGTTGAAACTGGTTTAATACTGCTGTTCTTAAACAGTGTTGTATTCCAGTAGTCACTGGAAAATAATTAATAAATTTAAATTTTAGTAAGTAATTGGTAGGCTGGATGACCACATAGCTTCTATGTACTGCCTGGTTCACATACTTAATAATAACTTGCCTGACTTAAGCATAATTATGTTTACTTGTGGTTGCCATACTAATGTAAAAAGCTATTGCTGTAGTTACTTGCTGGATTACAAGTGGAATTTTGAAACCATAATAATTTTTCTGCAGTTGGCTTCTGCATGAATTACATTTTACAGCCTTATTCTAAGCACTTAAAGTGGTATAGGTCCAAGAATTACCATCTGCTGTCTAAAGTTTGTAAAATTGTTTACCTAACATTGATGAGTGTATCAAAGACATAGAAAAACCCACCAAGAACATGTCACTAGAACTTGGATGCATCTCCATCTAATTACTGCAAATTACAAATAAAGCAGCCTTATCTAATCTGCTTCCATGGCTTTGCAGCATCCAGAGCAGTCTGTGAGTCAGCATCAGGTGCAGTTAGAAAAAGACATGTTCTCACCTGGGGGGAGATGTAATCCCCTGAGGAAAACAGTCCAAACATCTTAGATATTACTCTATATTGAACCTTTTCACTTGGAAGCTGTCAGAGCTGAAGAAATAGTTCGTGGTGGAAATCCTTTGTGTACTGATTTTCTTCCTTTTCCTGCTAAAATGTGTGGTATTAGCAGGTCCAGTGTGCCCAAATTTGTCTTCCTGTATTACACTTCTTATTTGGTTCATCTTACTGACCCGGGTAGAACAGTGCCTTTGGAGTGAGAGGCTCTTCTGATGCTCACTCACTGCAGTGATACTTCTCTCTTATTAGGATAAAGAAACCTTCAGAGCAGCTCTGAAGGTTCTCCACTTTTCCTTTCCCCCTTGATAAGGTTCTACAGTTGTTTAATATTTTAATATTTGGGAACTTGTAAGATTTATTTAAACTTTTGTGTCTCTTAATACGGAACAAAAAGCCTTAAAGAACTAATGGGAGGTTGTTTGATTTTATCTGTATCTTAAGGAAGCATCACTTACTTCAAAATTCTTCAAATTCTCTAGTTCTTCAAAATCTCTAGTAATGAAGAGTTCATGACATCCATAAACAACCTATTCCTAGTGATTAGCACAAGATTTTTTGGGTGTCTAATCTGAATATATCTTGATGCAACTTCAATCTGTTACTTTTTCTTCTGTCCACCACAAGCATTGTAGAAAACAGATTATTCCCTCCACTTTGTAGCAAACCTAAGTAGTGACCACTTACCACATCCTCCCAGCTTCTTCTTTCCTTGCCTCCCTCTACCCTTCTCTGTTGGTCTCTTAGAGTGAACAACCCCAATTATTTCAAACTTCCCATTCCAGCAATTCTCATTGCTTTATTCCTGTTTCCCTGAAGTAAGTGTACCCTGAAATGCCATGCATAAAAACATTTATTATGGAATATTATCCTGTATTTGTGTACTTGATTCTTTCTGCTTATATGTACTCTGCTTAGAATCAATGAGTAGCATCCTAATTTTGCTGAGCCAATGTCTTCTGCTTGTAACCCTTTTCTGTTTGGTGTTGTCTGAAAATGCAATATTCAGACACTTTTTGCTTGATCACCTCTCACTGCTGACATTATTGAGTAGCAAACATCCAGGGGAGGTCCTTGTGGATCTCTCATTACTTTGTTTAACCAATTTTGTATTTGTTCTAAATACCTGTCATTAGATTATGCTTCCCTGATTGTTTTTAAGAGATGTCACATTTTCCAATGGTCTGAAATCTGAATCAAATCAAATCAAATTGTTTCTGTGTCACTTATTTACCTTGCCAAATAAATTTACACTTTTAATGTGCAAGTTCTGGGTTCCGAGTGTAGTGCCTCATGTTTTCTGTCTCAGGTAGTTGAAGGTAACACAGTGGGCATTACTTCTAGCTCCCAATGTTGTGTCAGAATAGCATATCACTGTGCTTCTGGATAACTCCTAGAAGGACAGAGTAAAATTGCATCTTTTTCATGGGCAGAGATTTACTTACATCCAGGTTCTTACAGTCCAAATTTTACCTAAGTATCATTACCTGTTGTGTTTTATGTGGGGTTTTTTTGGGGTTTTTGTTTGTTTGTTGTTTTGGTTTCTTGGTGTGTATTTTTGTGAATTGTTGAGTATTTTTCATTTAAAACTTTCATGACTTCTGTAAAAAGTTAGATGAAGTAAAGTGTAATTTAAATTCATAAGCCCCATTCCCACTGTCAGACATCACATTGCCACTGTGCTGAAATTTGACCAATAGACATAAATACTTGATTAATGGTATATTTTAGGTAAAGCCATATCAGTTGCATATACATGCATATTTTGATGAAGCATTCTAGAAATGGAGAACCATCTAATTGCATACATATGTAACATATGGCACTGAAGAACAGCGAAATATAATTTACATATATATGGACTGGGTTAGAAAAAGTAGTGTTGTAAGGTTATTTTTCAGTGATATAGTCACACTGTATTGTGGTTTCAAAGTATGTGCATTCTATCTGCTGCTTGGTGTAATTCCTGTGCCCTGCAAGAGAAATATGAAAAATGCTCAAAGTACTGTCCCTGTGGTTTAACCTTATTTCCCCAACTTGATATTTTTTTGATTAATCTTAATTCTGATTTTTTATGTATCCTACATGTGAGTACAGAGGAATTCACAAGTGTCTAGATCTCTCTGTAGAGATGAAATGTAACGGAAATTTTGAGTAGTCTTTCCAATCTCAAAGGTTGAAAAAACAACATTCCAACCTCCAGAAAGTCACCATAAAGCCTCTCCCAGAATGTTTTACACATGAGGAGATGCCAACACATATGCATTGGACTTTTTCTGATTTCCTTGATTCAACTTGTGTTCATGCTTTGCATTTTGGAGATGTTACACATTGTCCTGTGAAAATTACATAAAGAAAATTGGTATTTCCATCAAACCTAGTTAAACCAAGAACTGAGACACTGTAGCAGAGTCCAGACAGGAGGTATTCTCACTATAGTGTTAGGAATTGGGGCTTTGACACCACCTCTGTGTGATAGTTGTAAATGCCCCTGGTATGTTTGCAGAGTGAAATAGTAGTAGGAGGTTCTACTGATTGTTAAATAATTATAATGAGGGGTTTCTTTGTATTTTTTTAAAGATTCTGTGTTTTATCTGAGTGATTGATCATATTTTTATTATGGAGGTTTTGGGGCTTTTTTGTTTGAAGTTTTTCTAAAAAAATCAAAGTTGGAAGCATTACAGATGTTCAGAAGCCACCTTTGTGTGATTCTTAGACTAAGAAAGGACCAGAAGGTCGTTGCAGAAGTGACATTTGCCCTGTCTGGCTGTGACCTGTAGACTTGGGCTTTGTGTAATATCACTCCAAGTTTCATGACCAGTGTCTTAACTTTTTTTTTTGGTGATTCAACTTTCTATTTAAAATACTGCACCTGGATGTGCAGCACTAAAAATATGATTTGAACAGCATTGTAGTGGTTTAAAATAAAACTATGTTAGATTAAAATTAGGTCCCTTAGTACAGTTTAAGCCAGCAAGGGGCTACTCAGGGGTAAATTTTTGTGGTAGTGCTGAAATTTGGTTCTCAAAATAGTGTGTTCTGAGACTGTGCACAAATACTTTGTTCACCCTGTGGTTCTTTGAGCACAGCTTTGAGATTTTAATCTCTTTTCAAGACTTCCTCTGATACTTATGAACTTCAGAGTCATGATGTACACAGCACAGCATCGTGCTGGAAATCTGTGTGGAAAATCCAGGTAAGCAGAGTGATCTGCATGGGAAAATCATCACAAATAAATATTACAAATACAGAAATAAAGGTTGAATTTGCAAAAAACTTTGCAGCATGGTCATTTAGCTTGATTGTAACAACAAACTGATGCTATTCTGAAGCTTAAGGTTCAAGACCTGGTTGCAAGCAATCTCAGTGATTTCAACAACATTCTGCATTGTAGACAATAAAGAATATTTTTGAGTAACAGAGTGAAAAATCTCATTTCAAATCACTACAAATAATGTCTTACTGATCTAAAAGACATGAAATGACTTCACTCTGTAACCTGACAATGGCCTAGGCATTAAGAGATGGATTGTTAATTTCTTTAAAATATTTTTATAGCTTTTCATTTCATTGTAAGTTTATTCTGATTTTGTGTGTCAATTTTATTAAATGTGAGAGATACAGATACTATGAAAATATAAATGGATCATGTCCTCATAATCACATTTTCCCCAAATTGGAAAAAAGCCAACCACCATTTTCCTTAAATACAATTATGGTATAACAGGGCAAAACAAATATTATTTCTCTTTCTGTTGAATACTTGAATCAATCAATCTCTATAAGAGAGGTTTAACCCACTGAAATTTTAAGTCACCTGCAAATAATGAAGTATATTTACAGAAAACAGCTCCAGCAAGCTTTTTTTTTTTCTTTTTTTCCTTCTTTCCAATTGCCAAGAGCCAGTAGAAAAAGTGAGAGGAAATCTTGACAGTAGATAAATTTAGCAGAGATCTCAAGGTAGCATAGAATTGCTGCAGATGTCGCCCTTATTTAACCTGACCCAAACCCCAAATGAATTTAAGATACTTTCTTTATAATCTCATAACAGTCCCTTTGGTGACTGCTCTCATTGTTCTAAGAACAATGAAACAGCATCAGCACAGCCTCAGTGGTGGGGGTGGATGTGGTTTTGTGAACACTTCAAGGTACATTTCTCGGTATCCTCATGCCCCTAGAGGTAATTTGACTTCCCATTTTCGTACCTCCTGCATTTTTTGGTCATTTCCCATTTTTGTTCTGTACCTGATGTAGGGGAGAGTGTTTGGGTCTTGCTGGAGCAGAAGGTTACATTTTCTTTATAAAACACTTGTAGGAAAAAGGTTAAAATTGGATACTCGAAAAATGACATCATTTTCCAAAATTCAACAAACCAATTGAACAAATCAGATAAATCCTTACCTTCATTGTTTAGTCAGCTCTTTTAATGGATTGGCTTCCTCTATTAGCTGTGTGAGGCAGAGGCTTTGATGAAGGGTTTTGAGAAGGGAACGAGGCCATCTGAGTGACTCAGTTGCTGTTCCTGAGCCCACAGTACAGCATTGTTGCCACACAAAGGCATGGAAGGGCTGTATCCAGCTATAATAATAAAATGTAATTATTTTCTTTTCTTTTAAGAACTTTTGAGAGAATTTCCATTGGCTCAGAAATGCATATTTCAGGAAGCACTCGTATCTGAAAGAAAGAAAGCATTATAGGTAGCAGGATAATTAACATCACTAGAAATCTGATTACATATTTGGCAGTAGCACACAAAGTTTATTAATAATCAGATGCAAAGTGTTGATTGGTAACAGGTTTGCTTTGCAACTCTGAATCCTGTACTGTAATTTAACTTCAGTATAAACAGCTGGCTTTTCAATGGCAGTGCCACTTTCTTGCCAGAATTGCACAATTTTTCTTAAAAAAAGTAAGCTTAACAGGACCATATTTCACTGTTGACTACACTGTCATCTCCCGTCACCTTTTCTTTTCATGTATTGTAAATAATGTATTCAATACAGGTCTAGGAAAAAAAATGCAAATGCTCTACTGTGCTTCTTTCATTCTTGAGTGTTGTCCCTACTTGCTCTTTCTTTGTGTTCATTTGCTTTTTTAAAAAAATGTAGTTTTCTATTCACTGCATGTAATAGTTATTTAAACATTGCATTTTCTAAATACCATTTTATATTTCAAGCATGGATAAAAGAAATTTCATGGATATGTTATTTCTTTTTTTATTTAAACACACAAATGTTAAATATCAATCTGATTTTGAAACGCAAGCAATGAGACACTTTGATCTGAGCTGCATTGTACATTTATAGTTTGATGTATAATTTTTATAAGAGTTTTTTACTACAACACTTCTGACTTCAGTTATTTTTAATCTGATTTCTGACATGTCTTCTGAAAGTCAAGTGTTGTCCATGGGGTACGAGATTACATTTTTTTGTTATAATTGCCCCTTAGAATTTTTATCTAATCCTGGCTGAACACTTATGAGGAAAGCTAGAAAGAAAATAAATGTTTAATTCAGAAAAGGGGAAGTTCACAGGAGAGAGAATCTGACTGTAAATCCTTTTTTTCCCTTGAATTTGCCATTAGATTTTCTCTGCACAAATCACAAGTTGTGCCTCATGATCCTGTTGAGTCTTGGAGGAGGCATCTCTGAGTGCAGTGGTGACATGTTCTTTGCCTGTAGCTACCACTGGTTCTCCTGGGGTTGTGTGGTCTGCTGGGATGGGGCTTCTTCCTGAGCCTTGGCAAGAACAGTGGAAGAAACACAGACAGCTTGGTGAATTTGGGCACTAGGATTAGCTCAGTAATCATGTTCATCTTTGGTGAGAAGTATCTCGATACTGTTCAGGTAGTTGGAAAGATCACTACTAAATAATGACAAGTCAAAATAGATTTTGTGGCATAATAAGTCATTTTTAGAAATCATATTTTCCACTTGAGAATGAAAATATGTGGTTTTCCATTGAGAAAAATGCTAGTGATGCACATTTTTAAACAACCTTTGATTTCACTTTCCTTTGTCTTATCAGACTTGACTAGGTTAACTCTTATTTTATATCCAGAGATAGACAATACTTCACTTTGAACTACCTTATTTCTGCATAATTACCTCAGTGAGGAAGGTCTTAATGGTTTGGAGTTGTTCTTGGTTTCTACACCCTTTTGGGAAGTGAGTATTTCCAAAATTTTATTCTACATTACAGTTACCAAATAAACAAATTGGTCTCAAAACAGGTTAGAACTGAGTAGAACTAATTCTTTTGTTTCTATGATTTAGAATGATTAAGTGTATGTCCTTGATTCTCGAAATTCATTATAATTCTATTTGTCAGTGATGCTTGTTCTGCACTTTCTGTCTCAAAGTCACAACACACTTGATGGTGGATAGTGTCAGATGATGAGGAAGTACGGAAAGGGTACAGATGGATTTTTTTTTTTTTTTTTTTTTTTGAGAAAAATGAGCTTTTGAGAATAACATTTAGAGGACAGGTAGGGGAAAATGTAAAATATGACTTGGACTTAGAGCAAAAGAGGAGATGTAGAGGGAAGAAGCTAAGTGTATTTAGAAGACATCTCAGAAGAATGACACTTTTTGCTGTTTACGGGGGAGATGACAAGGAATGAAGTATAGAGAAACAGGAGGAGGAAGGTATGGTAACCTCTCTATGTAGCTTAAAACAGAAAATGGATTTTCCTCTGGGGTCCAACACAGTTTACAAAGGACTGTAGAGATAGCCTTTGATTCCTAGTAGCAAGGGATGCAGTTTTGTTTCATTACTGTTATCCTCCCTTAATCCAGAAAGGGGGTTCCCCCTGGTCAGTCTTCTCGGGCAGATGTGCTACAGGAAGATGCCAACCCATGTCCTGTTCTTGCAATGTTTCCTTCCCACATGGCCATAATGAGAGCTCTGCATCTAAGAGTTTCTAATTTACTCTTACCCTGAAGGATAACATGAGCAATATAGAGTTGTTGTTAAACATGGATTATTTTTTTGCTGTGAGATGTTTTCTCCTTGTCAGTCCCGTGAGTGAAAAGTTACTTGTGTGCTCAGAAGGCTCCTTGCATGAGGTATGTCAATTGGTCATGAAAAAAAAATCTTTAGAAGACTTGTGACAAGGCATACTGATTTAAAAAAAAACCTAAAAATAAGTGCTGGCATCCAGTCTTAGAGTTCAGTGTGGGAACTTCTCAAAGGATGGAGGGAGAGAAATGTGCATCCAAGCATCTCTTTACATACACAAACATGAATGATTAGAGTTCCTGTCTTGTTGGAAGTATAGTATCAAGCCTTGGCTCCATTCCACTTTTCCTGTTTTCTTTATGAAAAAATAAATGTGTGTGGTCATAAGTTAAATTTATGTTATAAATATGCACGATTAAAATCGACCTTATTTGCTCATGTGCCAATTCCCAGCAGGGGAGATCAGATAACTGAAATTTATTACTTTGGCTCCTTGATTCTTCTGTTTTTCTGACTGCAACCATGGCTCTGGCCAAAGTCAAGCTCAAGCAGATGAGAACATTTTGTGTACCTGTGTCATGGTCACCTCATGTCATTGGGGACAGCTGTCAGAGTTGCTGGTGCTGCTGG